>NC_035448.2:23319825-23640908 GCF_002127325.2 Helianthus annuus
ATAAAATCAGCATCACAAACATTAAATGGATCCACCCACACACATATAAATAAAAATTAAAAACTCCACACACAAACAAATACAAACGAGCACGTTACCGAACGTTCATGCACATAAATGAACGAACACGACCTCTGTTCATGTTTTCTTTATTTAACTAAACGAACGAAATTTCTATGAACTGTTCGCTGAAAGTTCCCGCCAATCGGTTCATGAACTGTTAGCTGAAAGTTCCCGCCGAACGGTTCATGAACCGTTCGCTGAAAGTTCGGTTCGTTTGTAGCCCTAATTTTTATTACTTGAAAAGTACCAAAAGCATATCTAACATTCTTAATTTATTAGGGATTTTCTTTATTGTGTTTGAAATTTTGATAAGTTATATTAAGTTAACGTGGGAGAGAGATTTCACGGTTTGTATGACTTGTGAAGTACATCACTGCCTGCTTCTAATTCTGTGTGCGAGACACTTTACAAAATATTTTAACTTGCTCAAAATTTGAAGATTAAAAGATGCGGAGAGATGGCACGGAAATTGCGGTACTTCAAAGAACAAATGTCAAAGGCGGGTTTCACACCCACGGTGAAAACTGATGGAAAAAGTGATATTAGTCTGGATGACCTAGAGGTATATATGAATTAATTGAATTTTGGTGTAAATGCAGGAAAACTAATCCTTAACGAGGCTCATCCTCACCATTGTTTAGGAGATTGATATTTTTTTAATGATGGCTATTTATAGGTAAAACTTGGAGATCTTGAAGCCGAGCTGATTGAAATAAATGCAAACAGTGAAAAGTTGCAGCGTGGTTACAATGAGCTTGTAGAATATAAACTTGTCCTACAGAAGGTACATAACTCTATTATTTCTCTTATAGGCTAGTGGCAACACGATTTCGAGGAGTTTCCTTGACCAATTTTCATGACTTTCGTTTTACCAAATTCACTTGATTTATTATTATTTTTAAACTTTTATTGCATTCAATATTACTACTACTACTACTACTACTACTACTACTATTGTAATAAATTTTTTAATTATTACATGTATTGGACTATGTAGTTATTATTGGCGATATTGACCGATATTTGGCAATATTTGACGGATATTTATCACCGATATTCCCGATATCAGTACCTTTCTTTTTAGTTCTACCATTCGTCTTTTTTCTTATTGCTGCTATTAGTGTTTTAAGTTTTAATTGTTAATTATTAGTGTTAAATGTTGGTGTTTTTAGTCTTAATCAGTTCCAGCTTGTTACAATTGTTAGTGTTTTGCAAGTTGCGAAAGGTTAATTTTTTAATGGTGTGATAGTATACTGAATTCTTTGTGTTAAATTGGTATTTATAAATTCTGCATGATATTAAAATTACTGATATCCTACCGCCATAACCTATATCTCAAATATCGGTCCTTGACCGATATCTGATATTTTACCGCATTAACTGCATATGTTCGATTTATTCTAGTTATTGTTTTTTGTTATTATTATTAATTTATTATAGATAAAAAAGATGGGTTTAGGAGATCTTTTCTCATGATATTTACCCATACTTTGTGTGATTAATATGGTGATTCAAGTTTCATCCCAATGTAATGTGCCGACAATCTGAAACACTGGCTTTGATTATTTTCTGTAAAAGTTATTTTAACAGCATGTTTAAAGCTCAATTACAATAATATATGGCTATTGAGGGCTTCTTGTATGCGTGTGCACACACATATTCAGCATATATTTGTACCCAATCTTTCGCCTCCAATATTTACACGTGATACGGTAAATATCCTGCATTAAATATTTTTCAAATTGTTCCACAGGCTGGAGAGTTTTTCAAAGCTGCACAAACCAGTGCTGTAGCTCAACACAGGGAAGCTGCATCAGATCAGGGTCCTGAGGAATCTTTGGAAACTCCTCTTCTGACAGATCAAGTACATATCATGATATAAATTCATTATATTTTATTGTCTTTAATAAGTGTAGTTATTTTATCTTAAAATGGGTTATATTTCTGATGAATATATGTAGGAATCAAAAACCGACCAAGGGAAACAAGTTAAACTAGGGTTACTTGCTGGTCTTGTGCCTAAAGCAAAAGCTATTGCTTTTGAAAGAATTCTATTCCGTGCTACAAGGGGGAATGTCTTTTTGAAGCAGGCTGCTTTGGTAGAAGCTGTTGTCGATCCTAGCTCGGGAGAGAAGGTTAATGATACATTTCTTCTAGGGCTGCAAACGAGCCGAGCCGACCCGAGCTCGACTAACTTATGAGAGCTCGAGCTCGGCTCGGTTCGAGCTTTGTTTTTAAAGCTCAAGCCCGGCTCGTTGTTAGTTTCTCAAGCTCGAGCTCGGCTCGTTTATTATCTATTAATTAATAAATTAATTAAAAATAATATATAAATAATAGACTTGTTTAGGCTCGCGAGCTCAATAAGTGAAGCTCGGGCTCGTTTACTAAACAAGCTTATTTTTAGGTTCGGGCTCAGCTCGTAAACAAGTTTAAATAAGCTCGGCTCGTTTACCAGGCAACTTTAAATAAGGGGTAAACGTTATTAATTAAATATTAATAGAAACTAATATTACACCAAGGCTCGATAAGGCTCGACGAGCCTGACGAGCTTCACATGCTAGGCTTGAGCTCGGGCTCGTTTACTAAACAGGCTTATTTTTATCCCATTGCATTAAGAATATTGAATAAGTTCCATTATAGAAATGTCAACATGTGCATACCACTCTACAGGTTGAGAAAACTGTATTTCTAGTTTTCTTTTCTGGAGAAAGAGCAAAAACCAAAATCCTCAAAATATGTGAAGCTTTCGGGGCAAATCGTTACCCTTTTGTTGAAGATGTTGGTAAACAAGAACAGTCAATAACTGAGGTGTGCTACAACCTTCTTCATTAGTCATTTATGTTACTTGTATTACAAGGCATTGATCATTGATAAATTACACTTTTAGGCATCTGGAAAGATATCTGAGATAAAGACAACAATAGATGCTGGCCTTCTACACCGTGGCAACCTGTTACAAACAATTGGAGAAGAATATGAACAGTGGAATCTTCTGGTACGTGCTGTATCAATCTTTCCACGAAATTTGTCCTTGAATTTTATGTCTACTTACTGTGTTTGTGATCATTAATGATAGCACATGCTATATGACCTTTATTTGTGTTGATAACTTAACTTTGTTTGTATTGCTTCTTTCAGGTGAGGAGAGAGAAGTCTATTTATCACACTCTAAATATGCTCAGCATTGATGTGACAAAGAAGTGTCTTGTGGCTGAAGGATGGAGTCCCATATACGCAACCGAACAGGTCTTTTTCAGATGGCTAAACATTTTTCTGTTTGTGTCATATCTCATTTCAAATTACTTATTTTCAGGGAGATTAGTGTTTCATCAGTCTCAGATTTATGTGGATTAAATTTAGGCGTGTAAAAGTGTTTTTTAATAAATCTAAGTATATCATCTACCTTCTTTTTGCAGATTCAAGATGCACTGGAGCGGGCAACGACAGATTCAAACTCACAAGTTGGTGCCATATTCCAGGTTTTGCACACAAAAGAGTTACCTCCAACCTTTTTCCGGACAAACAAGTTCACTGATTCCTTTCAAACAATCATTGATGCATATGGGTAAGAGTAACTTTACTTCTTCATTGGCCCGGATATGGTTTTCAGTTATTTATTTATGTAATACAAAACATTTTTTTCACAAGACTTGAAACTGATCAAAATCCCTCTCTACTATGTATTTGACATGAATTGTTGTATGAATTTAACAAATGTGAGAGTAAAGTACACGGATGGTCCTTTTGGTTTACCAACATTTTGGATCTGGTCCCTAGCTCTCCAAAAGTACACAGATGGTCCCTGTGGTTTGCACTTTGTAACACATTTAGTCCCCGGTCAACAAATCTAAAGGTTTTAGCATGTCCAAGTTAGGGACTAAATACGTTACAAAGTGCAAACCACAGGGACCATCCATGTACTTTTGGAAAAAGCTGGGACTAAATGTGTTAGAAAGTACAAACCACAGGGACCATATGTGTACTTTTGAAAAGCTAGGGACCAAATCCAAAATTTTAGTAAACCACAGGGACCATCCGTGTACTTTACTCCAAATGTGAATATTGTAGTTGTTTCCTTGTTATTTTCCGTACTGGCAAGTGTTTAATCTGCTATTGCTGCAGGGTTGCAAAGTACCAAGAAGCAAATCCTGGAGTGTATACTATTGTCACATTCCCGTTTCTGTTTGCTGTAATGTTCGGTGACTGGGGCCATGGTATATGCCTGCTGCTTGTAACTTTAGTTTTGATCTTCAAGGAAAAGAAATACTCCACTCAGGTAACTTGTTCACATTATCCTGACCTAATTTAACCGTTTTTCGGTTCTTCCTTTCTTTAATGGAGAAACCACATGAAATACTGTTTCCCATGTTTAGCAACCAACTTAACCTTAGACACAAAAAGAAACAAACTTACACTTTTATCTAGGTCTGCGAGCGAACCCGAACAAGACCTTGTTTGTGTTCATTTGTTAAGGAAATATATGTGTTCACCAACTGTTCATGAACACTTACTGAACGAGATTTTTTTTTCATGTTCTTTCTTTAAGGAATTGAAAGTTCGTGTTTTGGTTATTGGTTAATTTTAGGTAACGAACGTTCATAAACACAAACTAATGTTCATGGAAACAAATGAAAACAAACGGACACAAACAAGTGTTCATGAATAGAATAAATAATACACTGATACTTATTAAATATTTTATTTGTCAGAATTTTGAAATATTTAAATAAAACATAAAAAGTAAAAGCACTAACGAACTATTCGAACACAAACGAACAAGTTACCGAACGTTCACGAACATAAATGAACGAACGCGACCTCTGTTCATGTTCGTTCACGAAATTTCTTGTTCGTGTTCGTTCATTTATTAAATGAATGAACACAAATAAATGAACGAACACAAACGAACTTCCTGCCGAATTTACGAACTGTTCGCTGAACGTTCGGTTCTTTTGCAGCCCTACTTTTATCCGATTTTAGCTGTCAACCTTGTTTCAACTGCTTTTACTTGTTAATTGATGGTGTTGCACTGGTTGATGCTTTGCTAGGCTGCCAACCCCACATCAGATGTCACAGATTTTTGAAAAGATGTGAACTGTCTTTTTTAAAAATATATATTTTTTATAGTTATTAAGAGTCACTTTAAAACACCATGTAGAATATACGACATAGAAATGACAGACAAGATGCCATGTGAGCAATGTTAAAAATCAGCAGGAAGATGTCCTAGTGACCGAGAAAATCACATTCTTACAATTAGGAAATTGGTAATAACATGTAAGTTGGTTTTTATTTCTCATCTCATAAAGAGTCGGTTGCTACAAATCTACAATTCAAAAAGTGTGTAAACTGTAAAGTTGGTTTCTATTTTGTGTGGTTTGCTTTTCTTTAGTATGTGTGAAGACTAATATAGTTATTTTTTTATTTATTTTTTGTGAATACAGAAGCTTGGAGACATAATGGAAATGACCTTCGGGGGTCGTTATGTTATATTGCTGATGTCACTTTTCTCAATCTACACGGGGTTGATCTATAACGAGTTTTTCTCGGTTCCATTTGAGCTATTTAGTCCTTCAGCATATGTATGCCGTGATGCTTCTTGCAGGTACTCATCACCTTCACCCCTAAATCATATTCTTTAAAGATTAAATAAATCATTGTCGTTATAGTTATGTTTTTGTAATCATACATAACTATCAGTTATTGGTAAAAAATAAATAATGGACACGAGTCTTTGCACGTCATACTAGGCCTGTAAATGAACCGAACGAACACGAACGTGTGCATGTTCGTGTTCGTTTAAAACCTAAACGAATAGTTCACGAATGTAAACCAAGATTAACAAATAAACATAACTAACATAATTGAACATAACTGACCACACATAAATAGATATAAAGTAGTTTTTTTATATAAATTAGTAATTGATTACGATAAGTTCAATCCGAAAGCCCAATTACAAATTAGTTATTTTTATGTCAAGTAGTTAGAAATGTCGTTTAATGTTCATGTAAATGTATAACTACTTATGTATTTACTTAAATTTAAACGAACGTAAATAAAGGAACATAAATGAACGAACACAACGCATGTTCATGTTCGTTCATTTAGTTAAATGTACAAAAAGTTTGTTTATATAAATAAACGGACTTCTCGCCAAACAGTTCACAAATAGTTTATTTCACGAACAGTTTATTTTACGAATAGTTCATGAACGTTCGGTTCGTTTACAGGCCTACGTCAAACCAACCTGACATGACCTAAATTTTGAATAACGTTACAAATTGACCCGTTTAACCTCTGCAGTTAATATCGCTTATCGGTCCCCATGTAAAATATCGAAATATCGGTACCGATCTTATCGGCGATATTGACCGATATAACTGATATATCACTTATATAGTTATATTTGACAGATATAACCAATATATCACTGATATTTGACCGATATATCACTGAATTGGTGGTGTTAAATTGCTATATATAAATTCTGCATGATATTAAGATTACCGATATCTCACCGAGATGACCTATATCTCAAATATCGGTCCTTGACCGATATCCGATATTTTACCGCATTAACTGCATAGTTTAACCCAAACACGTTTTGACCCGGAACTCAGTCCACCTAACTTGCCCATCTTGAAATCTCTACTTTCACCGCATCTTATATTTGCCTCCTTTTTGTGCAGTGAAGCTACAACAATTGGGCTGATAAAGGGAAGGGATACATACCCATTTGGTGTGGATCCCGCCTGGTATGGGAGTCGAAGTGAGCTGCCGTTTCTCAACTCCTTGAAGATGAAAATGTCGATCCTTCTTGGTGTAGCACAAATGAACCTTGGGATAATAATGAGCTTCTTCAACGCGTTGTACTTTGGGAATTCTGTAAATATTTGGTTAGTTTTCTGTGCTAGTATCGTTATATATGCATATGATGATTGTATCAACCTTCTCTGCTTCATATGGTTTAGAGAGTTCTTATGTTTTTACCAATTAACATTGTTTTACAATTTGTAGCGGTTTAACATCATTAATAATGAAAGAAGGTAAAAGAAGTACATGGATGGTAAAAAAAGTACACAGATGGTCCGTGTGGTTTACCAAAATTTTGGATTTGGTCCCTAGCTTTCCAAAAGTACACGGATGGTCCCTGTGGTTTGCACTTTGTAACGCGTTTAATCCCCAGCCAACAAACCCAAATATTTCAGCATGTCTTAAGTTAGAGGGACAAAATGCGTTACAAAGTACAAACCGTAGGGACCATCTGATAGATACCAGAAAATGAAAGGCCGATTTATTGAATATTAAGATAGTTGGCCCGTTTCGAGAGAGGATAATCTTCAATACAAGACACTTGATAATCAAATTAAACAAGACATAAAAAACTAGAATAGGAATTAGAATACTGAAATAAGAAATAGAGAAGTTATTAATCCTAAATTTCAGCCTCTTGACTTTGACTTTGACTGGGTTTTGACTGAACCTTTGACTGGAATCGTATCACCATCCATGTGACTTTTGGTAAAGTTGAGGACTAAATGCGTTACAAAGTGCAAATCACAGGGACCATTTGTGTATTTTAAAAGCTAGGGACCAAATCCAAAATTTTGGTAAACCACAAGGACCATCTGTGTACTTTACTCTAATATAATGTTACTCTTCTTCCACCCATTCAGTTGCCTAATCAAATTATATCTTACGAATCACGTGCTTGTACTCACACGCATATCAATTACATCACTTTGAAATCATATATTATATCCACGAGTAGTTAGTTAATCGATTGACATCGTTTATTCCATGTCCAATAAATGCATAGAATGTGTGTATACAATATATATAAACAATACATTATATTTTAACTTTCAGGTTCCAATTTATTCCCCAAATGATCTTTTTGAACGGTTTGTTTGGATACCTTTCCATGCTCATCATCGTAAAATGGTGCACTGGTTCAAAAGCTGATTTATACCATGTAATGATATACATGTTCCTTAGTCCTACTGACGAACTTGGTGAAAACCAGCTTTTTGCAAACCAGAAAACTGTTCAGGTTCGCTTTTTTCCTCATGATACTTAAGAGTAATGTTATTGTATGTATATGTTTTAGCTCTAGCAGGTCGAATACACCAAATTAAAAAAATTAGGGAACGGGTCCGATTAGTCAATAAATGTGCAGTGTACTTTTAGTGTATACAACTTTAGGGGCAATTTCATATATACACCTACAAACTTGCAAAATATCATAACCCTTGCAAAATTATAAATATCATATATACCTTTATAAAGTAGTTGAAATATCATATATACCTAGTTCACTAAAAACAATTTAATAAATGACAATTATACCCTTATTTTTCTAAAACTTTGAAATCTCATATACCCTTATTTTTCTAAAACTTTGAAATCTCATAATTGACCTTTAACTTCAAACGTTATATTTACTCATATTTCTAGCTTAATTTATTTAGCTTAATTATTATATATGGAGAATTCTGTTGTTTATGGGAAAATAAAAAACGGGTAAAAATAAATTTAAACTTAAAATGTGTTATATAAAAATATGAAGTTAAAAGATGAGCATATATGATAACTTGAAGTTAAAAAAATAATGGTAAAATGATTATTTTTTAGACTGTTTTGACAAATTGGGTATATTTGATATTTTAACTATTTTGTAAGGTCATATATGATATTTTTAGTTTTGGTTGGGTATGTATGAAAATTTTCAAGTTTGTAAGGGTATATATGAAATTAATCCAACTTTATAAGTCATCTTATGCAAAAATTTAGTTAGTTGTTGTAACAAGTTAAAAAGTCGTCTTGTGCATAAGTGTGCTTCTCCTCATGATACTTAAAAGAGTAATGTTACTGCATGTATGATGCTTCGTATTGCTGAAACAATATTACGAATTGTTACATTAACAGCTTGTGTTGCTACTACTATCCCTAATCGCCGTTCCGTGGATGCTGCTACCTAAGCCGTTCATTTTAAAGGCACAACACAACAGGGTATACCTTTTGTTTCCTTTCATGCACACGCATTCAATCGGAACTCTCTTAATTTTTCCTAAATTCCTTTTTTTTTAATTTCTTTGGCATTTTGTTTTCATGACCTTAGACACACCAAGGCCAGTCCTATGTACCCATTGCAGGCGAAGACGAGTCATTACAAGTGGAGGCAAGTCATGATTCCCATGATAATGAAAAATTTGAGTTCAGTGAAGTATTTGTTCATCAACTCATTCATACGATTGAGTTTGTACTCGGGGCAGTATCGAATACAGCTTCGTATCTTCGTCTATGGGCACTCAGGTATGCTACTACACCTCTCAATATAAACCAATAATGTTGGTTAAAAAAGCTAGAGGCGTGACTTCTTTTTATTTTCATGCGAGAACTTGAGAACTCCGATGGAAATTCTATTTCATGCGAGTTTTTCAGCCAAATTTTGTACAAATGTAGATGAACATTTAACTAAGACATCTATAAAAAAAATTAAAAAAATAGCCTAGCGTTCATTTATGCCAGGTTTTTGATCGCTTACAGTGTTGTAATCTTTTTTTACAAAAACATATAACGTCACCCTTTTGGCGAGTTACACTTATGTAAATTGTTGTTAACACTGATGGAAATTTTTAATTTTTTAAAAGGTTGTATAATTTAAAAAAATTGCGATTTTTTTATAATAACTTTTCTTTTTAAAAAGTTCTCGCGGTTCTCGCAACTCATGACATTTCTCATTTTAACCTTTTCCTATATATATGTATGTGTGTGTGCGCGCGCGCGCGTGCGGGCGATCGGGTGTGTGTGTGGGGGGGGGGGTGTGAACCAAAGTTTGTTGGTTCTTTTAACATTATTTCTGCTTTTTGGTAATGATTTGGAAATTTAAATTAGAGGTGTAGAGGTGTTAATTTCATCTCATTTACTTATAAATATGAATGTGTCAATTTGGGTTGTAAATTTTCTCAAAACTGGTCAAACAAATAGTTTAATTAAATGGAGAAATGAGAATAAATCAAATGGGTTGAAGTCACCCACAGTCTATTTTTAATGCATATAACCTCCTAAATCGTTTTATTCAAAGATTTAGATTGTTTTTGTAATAATGCATCAACTATTCATAACAAGATTGACGAAAAAGTATATTCAGGGCAATCCAATCCAACCCATTTACTAACCCTCCCCGTCTAAGAGCGTAACGTTGGTGTATTAAAAATGTCACGTTTCAAGCGAAACCTAGTTTGACCCGTCACCCAAACCTCCCCCATGTTGCAACCTCTACTTCCATTGTTATTATTGTTGTTATATTTATTACAAGTATTATCGTTGTTATTATAATTATAGATAACTTTAGTTGTCTTTTTTTTTTCCTTTTACCCTTCCAACTTTCAGCATTGGCACTTACAACCCTTCATTTTTTAAAGACTTTGTAATCTAGTTTTACCTTTTACGTGCTTTTTTTAATGTACACGTCGGTATAAATCCAAGTTGATTTACGTTTTGACGTAAATTGTTTTCGCAAATGAGTAGGCTCAGGTATAATAAGTTTTTCGTACTTATTTTATGTACGTTTTCAGTTAATCTACGTTTTGACATAAATTTTCTAAAACGAGTCGGGTCAAATATAATATATTTTCATTAGACGGTATAAAGAGTTAATTTACGTTTCGATGCCGCCGCAACTTGGCGTACCATTCTTTAACTTAAAAAAATAATTTTCTTACGTGCTTATTTTTATGTACGGGTCGGTATAAATCCAAGTTGGTCAACGTGTCGAGTTTCGACATAAATTTCTTTCGCAAATAAATCAAGTCATATAAATTTAAGTTGGTTAACATTTCGATGTAAATTTCTTTCGCAAATAAGTTGCGTCAAATATAATACGTTTTCGTGCTTATTTTTATGTACGTTTTCAGTTGGTCTACGTTCTGATGTAAATTTTGTTTGGAAACCAATCGGGTCAAACATATTACGTTTTCATTAGACATTATAAATTCGAGTTACTTTACGTTTCGATGCCGGCGCGCGGGGGGAAATTTACTAGTTATTATTATAAATAAGATTGTTATTATTAGTGTTGTTATGCCACAATGGTTATGGTTTCAGGAACGATATGGCCTGAAAACGACACTCATTTTCGCTACCATTATATATATATTGTTGATCAAGGATGATGAATAGTAACTTTATTTTTATAATAATATATTAGCTTTTTATTATTTTTTGTTTAATATTTTATAATAGTTTATTATTATATTTACTTTTAGTTACATATTTTTTTCTTTTTTTAAAACCATATATTTCTTTTACCATTTTTTATAATTCCTTTTTCTTTTCTAGAACATATATTAGTTTATCAATTAATTTGATGCTTCTTTAGTAATTTACGTTTATAACTTTTTTTTTTCTAAACACTTACGTACGTAGTTGTGCTTGATTTTTTCACTCGACATTCCGTTCTAAGTTTTGTTAAAAATGAAGTTGTACTCAAAATAAAGTTCTTTTCTTTGGTATCATAAAACGGTACGATGATAAACTAAACTGTTCTAATGGTTAGACTTTCTAAACAGCATGTTTTTATTTTCAAATCACGTTTGTTTTACATTATTATTTGTCTGGTTTCGCCGCAACGCACGACGTAAAAAAACTAGTTTTCTAATAATTTCGACACTAATAAATCAACAATCTCCTTTTCAGCTTGGCACATTCAGAGTTGTCAACCGTGTTCTATGAGAAGGTTCTTCTTCTTGCTTGGGGGTAAGTTAACCCTCTTTCTACCTTATACTTTGTTACTTTATTTTACTAATGTTTTGGGTATGCTTTAGTTGACTATTCCACAAATGATTCGGGGATACATCAAATCTACTAAATGTTAGGAACGTAAGACAAATAGTTTATTTCCATATGTGATACATAGAAAGACAGGGGCACGCTAACCGTGAGAACCGCATGATGCACTTGTACGTAGTTTTATGTAACCGTCTCATGTACTACAGTTAAAGCAAAACGGACAGGTGTTAATGTGATTCTTGCATAATTCTACTTAAAAAACACATCTATATAAATTTTTTTCAATGAAAAAAAGTTGGGATTAATTTTATATATACCCTTACAAACTTGAATAATTTTATATATACATATACCCAACCAAAACCAAAAATATCATATATGCCCTTACAAAATAGTTAAAATATCAAATATACCCAATTAATTTTTTTTTTGAAAAGTAAAAAAAAAAAAAAAAAAAAACAAACAAACCCAATTAATTAAAAACCATCTAATAAATAACCATTTTACCCTTATTTTTTCAACTTCTAAGTTATCATATATACTCATCTTTTAACTTCATATTTTTATATAACACATTTTAAGCTTAAATTATTTTTACCCATTTTTATTTTTATTTTTTCCCATGAACAATAGTATTCTCCATTTATATAATATTTAAGCTAAATAAATTAAGCTAGAAATGAGTAAATATAATATTTAAATAAAGGTCATATATGAGATTTTAAAGTTTTAGAAAAATAAGGGTAAAATTGTCTTTTATTTAATTGTTTTTTATGAATTGGGTATGTATGATTTCAACTACTTTTTAAGGGTGTATATGATATTTATAATTTTGCATGGGTGTATATGTTATTTTGAAAATTTGTAGGGGTATATATATAAACTTTTATTAATTCATTATTCTTTTCTTTCTAATCTCCAAATTTTGGGGGGATGCTTCATATTTTTTTAATTTTATTTTATGCCCGGCGCTATTTTCCTTTTCTCTTACGGGTCAAACAGATTAAATAGGTGAATTCAAAAAACAGCAAAACTGAAAAGGGGTTGAATGTGTCAAACAGGCCAAAAGTCATCCTAGGTGTATCCAAGATCATTTTATTTCAAAATTGGTTTATTATTGTAACAACATAGTTCTGTAAACTTCTGTATACGATGTGCAGGTACAACAACGTCATCATCTTTATGGTTGGCGCAATCGTGTTTATTTTTGCAACGATTGGAGTGTTACTCGTAATGGAAACTTTAAGTGCCTTCTTACACGCGTTAAGACTTCACTGGGTTGAATTTCAAAACAAGTTTTACGAGGGTGACGGTTACACGTTCCACCCTTTCTCCTTCGCATTACCCGGTGACGAGGATGAATAAATCATGTTCTAAGCGGCAAGGTCGCTCTATCCCCATATTCGCATAATGTTGTGAACTTCTCTTTTTGCCCCTGTTAATAAATAAAAGGACGATTTGTTGTGGAGGGCAGGAGTGAGATTTCACAGCTATGTATTTTCTTTGTTCTTTTCTCAGTGTTGTTGTTGAAAGCTGGGAACAACTGCATGTATATAATAACTTTATATTCAGATACTCAAGTAGATGTGTCAAAATTCTTATGAAGGTTAGTGTTTAGACGTGAGTTTTGAAACACATTTAAAATTTGTGACTTACCATGGGATTAGAACCCTCACTGGCCTTAGAAACAAAAACATTTGCTTGATGAGACTTCAACATCACCTTATGATTGGGGTGGGTGGTTAATCGCAAGTGTCTTTCTCTAACGGCATGCTATTATAATTCTGATCTCTGATCTCTGGGCAGCGAATTGCGATTTGAAGTTAAGGAATTCAGCCGTTCATACGCTTCTAATCTCAACAGTGTTTTACCTTGTTCCTTAGTGTTCCCTCGATCTTTGCTTTCTTGTTGCTACTCCAATCTGGTTGTTGGGGGTGATAGTACTACTTTGCTCTTAAGTTGGGTAAGTATTTTCAGAAGAGAACTCTTAAGTCTTAACTTCTATTATTTGTGTAGTTAACTGCTACCATTTAATTGACACATAACATAAACAAAACCATTAGAAAAAGAAGACAAAAATATATATTACATAAAGAAAACAAGCCCAAAACATAGTTTAAAGCTAACATGTGGCAGGTGACCCAACCAGAACCCGACACGTAAAAGAACAAGTTTTGGGTCTTTTAATGCGACCTGCTTTTTTATATGGGTTGGGTTCGGTTTGACACTTTGACCTGAATTTAAAAAACAGGTAGGGTTCTGGTTGATCCACATAAAAACCAGTTGACTCGTTAACATGTTCAAGCATTTGGAAAAAAAAAAAACTAATTTTATAATTGTTTTTCTCCATTTTCCATTTTCTGTAGATATACTTGCAATTTCCAATCTATTTTCAAAACTTTCAATATTTTTAAAAAACTGTCTATATTACTCATTTTAGAACACAACAATCGCTTATAACTCGTCAACATGGACTCATCTAAAAAAATGGATTAAACATGTCTGTTCGGGTTAACATAACAAAATTATGTGTGTGGATTAGAGTTGAAATCTTTGACACGAATAATAATATGAGTTTCATGTGAATTGTTCGGTTTGTTTACAAGCCTGCTTAAAACCCAATTTTTCTATAAATGATCTTTAAATACATGTTAAACAGTGTTCAATGAACTTCACTTCCACTCATGACTCATGAGCATCTACACTCGCATGTAAACCTTGGTACACTACTTGATGCTGAATTCAATGGAAAGCTATCAAGTTTTTGTTTAAACTTTCTGACTGCTAAGATATACAAGAATCACTTGATTCATGAAGATGAGGCTAAAGATCTACTCCATGTTGATGGAATACTACTGCCAACTTCGAGAAGGGTGGACATGATTATACCAGCATCATCTAAAAGAAGCAAAATACAAGTATTATTTCATAATAAGGTGAAAATTTCAGCCAAGAAACAACGAGGAGAATGCAAGCATCCCAACCAGGATCTTTCGGAATAATCTTTTTATCTGAGTTCTTTTTTGTCAACGTACGCCAGATGCTATGGTTTGGAATATCTTGCTCTGCCAGCTGCGCAATCAGTCTTTTATCCTCCGAAGAAAGCCTTCTCGCATACGCGTGACCCTCCCAGTTTTCAATAGGAGTGTGGTTGTGCCTCGGGTTCGTCACCTCTATCCTCCAAACACTTCCCTTTGATTCCATAAACCCTATCAACTCAAACGGGCAACCTATTTTCTTGCTACCTGTTTTCCTCACTTGTAGCTATACTCTTGTACTCCCCACCAAGACTGCATTGAAACCAAACCTTGAAATTACTTCCTCTTTTACGTGACGAAAAGGTCCGGTTTGTATCAAATCCACCTACTCATCACGTGACGAAAAGGTCCGGTTTGTATCAAACGAAAATATAATTGGGTAAGAGCCTTCCTCATCGACTAAAAGGTCGGGATAGTTTGGCTGACCGTACGGATATTCAGCCTGATGATATGATTCACCTTCGTATTCGTAATCCGAATAGTCGTATTGTGCGTACGAGTCTTCCACAGGGATATTCAAGTCCAGCTGCACCGTATTGTCACGATAACGAATGCCAGATACAACCTCCTCCTCCTTCATGTTGAACGGGACCGGTTTATCGTACGAGTCAGAAATAGTGGTTCGTGAATCTGGAGCAATGGACTCGTCAAACCGAAAAGATAATTGCTAAACCACGACATTGTATTTTGAAGAAACGCTACTAAAACAACAAAACACGCGTTTGTTTGAAACACCTTTGCGATTTCGAATTTTGAATGAAATATCGAATGCATGGCATGCCTTCTTAAAAGCACCAGAATTTGGGACCAAAGCGCAGTGCTTAGGGTTCCTCGTGCCCCGACTGACAACCTCGTACAGAATCAAACCTCGTATCAAAGTCACATCACCTTTTGTCTGGAAAAGAACCCTAAACGTCGCGTTTTGGGGGTGTGGAAATAAGGATGCGTGTGTGAATATCATGATCCATTGATAAAGCGATCACGGTACAGGAGATTGTGGATTTAGTTGTGCATGATGTGCTTAGATCTGGTGAAATTGTTACGATTGATTGTGGAATTGTAACTGGACAGGTTACTGATAAGGATTTTGTGATGAATGTTGGTGGTAAAGAGGTGGGTCGTGGTGGTTTGGCAAGCGGGGCACAGGTTGGTGGTTGCTGGTGGTAAAGGGGCAATGGAGAGTGTGAAACCTGGGTGTTAAAGTATCTAAATTATGTGTTTTAGTGCATTTTGGGTGGTTATATATTTCGAATGTGATAACTACGAGTGTTTGTGGTTTCACAGGTAAAACACGTAATATGGCGGAGTTACAAAGATTAGCGCACAAATGGGTGTTGAAATGTATTAAAAGGTTTGATAAATTCTAAAAATCAAATGCATGTGAACATGGAGATAAAAAGATATCATTGGGCAATCATTAGAATTATCATATATCATAAAGGAATAAAGGAAGACGCGAGTGGACAGAAGGTTTAAAACCGTAACTTACGGTTGGCGTATGTTGAAAACAAAAGGAAACAGAATGTTGCCAACGTAACCTACGGTCTTAAACCGTAGACTACGGTTAAATAAAAGAGCCTGCAATCACATGTTGGGGGCCCACGAGTTTGAACACATCACACGTAAACTTGGATTGGCTGCATGTGGACTTCTGTTCTGGCCGTCATATATGATACATCATCATACATCACAAGGAGAAAGAGGCATAATCACGTGCACTAAAGGATCCATCAAATCATCATTAATATTGTAAGAGAATCATCACACTTTTCGACTTGGTGGACTTGGGACACATGCACAAAAGGCAGTCAACAAGCACGAGACATTGGAGGCATCGATAGTGGAGAGAAGAATTAATTGAGAGGATTTTCTTTTGGATTGGGCCACGAAACAAAAGAGAGTTTGAGGCCATTATTTTAAGCCTTATTATTAAACCTTGGACAAATTGGCATATCATCACGGGGATTGGAGACATGTGGGCCGGTATAGCAACATAATTGGCGGCAGACTCTTTCACGTGAACGAGAGCAGTCAACATGATTCACTTTGACGGCAGATTGGAGGGAATTGGGCTCGCATGTGAAGGGCCGACTTTTGAGGGAAATTATTGGGCTCAAAAGTCCACGCAAGAATAAGAATCATCATCGATCATAGCAGCCGTATCATCATTCTTTGGCTCTCGAATCTCATCGTCCTCATCATTAATCTACCACCAAGATCAGAATCATGAATTCATCATTCTCTCAAGCCTTTGAAGATCGTACGAGTATCATGAGCGGCTAAATCTCTTGTGGACACTTCGGGTGAATGATTCTTGTTAGACACTTTTAATTCTAGTTTCTGTTTTGTATTGAGATTTGGATTTGTAGTCGGGTGACAGCCGATTATTTACATGATTATATTATTTGTGTGACAGACAAATCCTGAGTGACAGTCAGAGTTATAATTATGTTTTGAATCCAATTATGCTTTTGTTGATTGAATGATTCCTATGAATGTTTGTTTTAATATTTCTCTGATCAATTAATATTAAGATTTTGAACTGCATAGGTAATTGGTAGATGTGACAGATTTACTATTCAATCAATAGCATCCAATAAAATCAGAATTAGGTTATTAGTAACTACAGAATCTGAATCCCGGAGTGACCACGTTTTTTTCTATCATTGTTTTTTACAATCTCAAAGTGATTGTTTATAGTTTTCTAGCAAGTTCTCAAAGTAATTCAAATATTTACAAACAAATAATAATTAGCATTAACCACAAACTCCTCTGGATTCGATACCCTGCTTACCCTAGCTACCTAGGTTAATTAGGTTTTTGCATGTCCATAACGACAGACATCAAAATGGCGCCGTTGCCGGGGAGTTGTGCGCTTAGTGCTAGTTTAGTTTAGTTTAGTTTGTTTGCTTTCGTTTTGCATAAAAAAAATCCAAAAAGTATTTGCCTTTTCTAGTTAGTTTGTTTTCTTTTCTTCTTTCACTTTTGTCTTTGTTTTCTTTTTGTTCGGTACTGCTTTTCGTTTGCTACTTGTGCAGGAAATATGAGCTGGGAATATAAAGAATATGTTACATGCACAAGGTGTGGGTGCCAAGGACATTGGGCATTGATATGCCCAATGTTCGAGAGTAAGGCTGAACTTGATGAGTGGGTATGGTCCCAACGCATACAAAGACAAGAAAATGCGGGTTACCAGGGTTATTCTTATCAAGATAGATATCAAGAAAAGATCGATGATATGGATTACCATCATGATCCAAATTGGGAGTACAGTGGTTATGAGATGGACGATGGTCACCGGTACAAGCCAGATTGGGGTTGTAATGGAAAGTTAGAATATTTTGAGGACTCTGGTTATGGAGGCAATGGTCATTTTAATGAATATGACTCATCAAGTTACGCCCAAGACATCCCTGATATATATCAGATTTATGAAGATGTAGTCAAGCTAGGTGAAGTCATAGATGCACTATGCAATGAGCGGGTTAAAAGAGAGTCCGAGAAGTTAGGAAGCAACAATCAAGTGGACTCACAATCTCAAATATCTGAGTCAATCGCGGATTCCCAAGATGAGGTTCGTATTGAAGAACCAGATGTAGAGGCAGTAACTCCTGCACGGGTAATAGTTGATGATAATGATTCACCCATCCGTTTAAATATGACCAGTGGTGCAATCCGTTTGGTTGCAAGTTTGAAGATGAAGAGGAGAATGGGCCTATGATCCCAGTCCAGTTGGGTGAGTTCAAGACTGATAGGGCATTGATTGATCATGGGGCAAGCATAAGCATATTGGCGGGTCGAGTGTTTGATGAATACGATTTTGGTGAGCTTGAAGAGGTGGACACCACGATTGTGCTTGCAGACGGGTCAAGGAAACCATCTAGGGGGATGTTGAGAGGAATTGTTGTAAGAGTAGGCGATTGTTATTACCCCGAAGATTTCCTAGTTGTGGACCACACACCATCCAATGTTGAAGGACAACCGCCAGTTATCTTAGGTCGGCCATTCTTGAAAACCGCGAGGGCTATTATTGATTGCAATGCTAATACGGTAAATATGGTCTTCGGGTCACGTAAGTTTTCCTTAACCTTTATGTCTCACACTTATGCTTATTCTAATATTGCTAATAAGTGTCATCCTCCAATTAATGAGGATGTCCCAAAAGAGAGTGTTGCTATGATTGACAGGTCTAAAGATGAAAAGGTCGTGAAGGATAAAGTGGTCAAATCACCGTGGTGGCTCAAGATGAGAAACAAAAAGCATTCAGTCAAGTTAGAAAAGGAGTCACCAAAGGATGCAACCGAATCTAAGAAGAGACCACTTGAGATGAATATGGGTGAGGTCTCACAGTTAAAGGAAAAGAAGAAGCCCGCAAAGAAAATTAAGGGTGAATTCTTACAGTCGATAGATTTCGATAACCCGGATCATTTGGATGCCATATGGAGTCATGGATGGCAGTGGGATACTAACCATCCACCAGCACAAGTGTTCTTTGCACGAGAGATGCCATTTGAACCACCATGAGCTTAATCAGGTACGGTCTGGCTGAAGACCTTTAAACTTAGCGCTCTCAGGAGGCAGCCCGAAGATGTAGAGTTTGTACTTTGTTTTGGTTTTGTTTGGTGTGTTGTGTTTTGACAGGTTTATACAATTCTATCTTCACGGATGCAATGATTCAAGTGTGGGGATGCTTTGCAACATCCCTGGATGCGTATTCTCTGGTTTTAAGCGCAACAGTTACACCTTCACAAACACTCACTTGTTTTCTGATCAGGTGCATGTGTTTATCTATCCTGTGTTTTATTTGTTTTTGTGTAGTTGGTGGTGTGAAATTTTTGTGCTGGGAGTGGTTTCCTTGTGTCGAGTCGTCTAGGTGTTAGCCGTTCATGGTTTTTAGGGTGGTATCTCTCGGGTTATGACTATAAATTGCACCATACACTGGGGACAATGTATCCCAAGTGTGGGGATGCGGTAACTCGAGAGAGGGTTGGTATGATTGTTGATCTTAAATGCTTGAATGGTTGAAATTGTGAAAAATTGAAAAATTTTTAAAAAATTTGTGTCTCAAGTATGCTTGAACTACATGAAAACCGACATTTTCAATCACTAAAGGGTTCCTACCGATATTAAACTAACTTAGATCCCTAGTCATAGTTGTCCCTTTAAGTTTCATGAGAGTATTTCTGACAAGTTTTAGAAAATAGTTGAGAAGAGATGCCTAACTAGGGGTAACATGCTTTAGGAATTACACATGCTACGTGTCGGCAACCCAATTTCCTTTTGTTCGGTGAGATATTTGAGCCCACTAGATTGTTAGTTGAATTGCAATAAATGTTCATTTGTTGAGTGTAGGCCATATGTTGCTTTGTGTTAGAACTTGTGTTGTTTGATACGTGCCGAGACTGTGGTTTAGCGTATACATAGATGATAAAGGCATTAGGATTCCTTCCATTGTGTTATTTGTTGACTGTTTATCCACCCACCTTAGTTAACCATGTTGAGCCTTTCACCCTTCGTTTGTTACACCTTGTTTGACCCGTTTGATTACCAACCATGAATGACAATTATATATTAGATATTTGTTGAAAAGGAAGAAAAAAGTTGAAAAAAAAGAAAAAAAAAGAAAAGAATGAAAAAGAAAAAAAATCGTTGTTATGTTCATGTTAAATAAATGGGTCGGAAATAACCCATGTGTTAGTAGTATTGTGAATAAGTTGTTATGGTTTGGTTTATTCGTTGTGTTCGCCATATAAACAGAAAAACCAAAAAGTATATCCCTACCTTTATGTGACAACCCGAATATTCAGGTTAGTATTATGTAAATCTCACAACTCTTCAGCGCATATCTACAAGGTTGACTCCTTAAATGTTCTCGTGCATTTAATCACTCGCGAAACCGTTTATGCCGTTTATGCATTTCATGGCCGTTTGGGTCTCTCCTCCCCTTGGCCCACATAGTATATCAGACCCATTCGAATTAATATTGATTGATTAATAATTGGCAACATCTTTATTGCTTAGTTAACCGGCCCAACACCCCTATTGTTTAGGCATATGTATTGTAATCTAAATCAAAGTACGATTAGTTTAAATTAATAACAAACCCTACTCTATCTCTTTCTCAAATCTACGATCGGCAACAGAAACCCCCCCCCCCTTTTGGTTGTGAGATATCATCATTGTCATCAAAGAACTCGGTTAGTGATTCATATCTCAACTTCGTTATGCTTATGTTGTGTTGGTTATTGATGTTGTCGCTTGTACCATCAATAAGTGTTAAAGTGATTATATTAATGAGTTGTCAGTAGCATGTGAAATTGCATCTTATCAATTTAGGTGCATATGAATTGTCAGAAACCATATATATACACACACAATTATCGGTCATGCATGAGTAGTCAGAAACCATGTGATGATATATACACACGTGTATGAAACCGGTCAAGGCAAGGATTTCTAATTATGTGATTTGTTGTGGGGTTTTATGTAAATAGTTGTTGAGTTATAGAAAAAGTGGCGGCTCATAGTCTTGTTCTCATTAGGTAAATAGTTCGCGATGTGTGTATTGACTTGGTTGTACATGAAGTATGAATATGATGTATGAATATGCTTGCATGATTAGATGTGACCTTCACAGGAATAGAGTTATCAATATTTGATTTGGTCCAATAGCATAAGGTGGTGGAATGGTCAAATAATATGTAGGGTGGATAAGTTTGGTATTGAATGTGATGCCATGTGTGTGTGTCAGAAGTAAGTCCAAGATCTTGATATGAAAGTCATTAAATGATGTATTGATGTGATATGATCATAGATGCAAAGGAGTGTGGTGGGTTATGATTGTATGTATGACTTTGATTGATAATTACTTGTTGAAATTGAGTACAAGTAGGTAAAATATATATATCAGTAAGTACTATATATAAATCGATTGCATTTTTGTTGTTTTGTATTTTGGGATTGAAAACAATAGTTAGGCTGACCACATATAGGTCGCACCCCCTCCCAAGATTTGGGCCACATACACTCACAGAATTAAATCATAAACAAACTGGTTGCACAAAGTATGATGGGCCGAGAATAGTTAGTGGACCGAGCTCAGGATATGGGTTTGAAACCAACAATTAATCAGTTGAATATAGGATTTGACTAATAAAAAGGTGATCGGTTGGGTGTGTTCATGAGTCGTAGCCGTAGGGATGTTATGCTTGGGCATTAAGGGATTAACCAATATGTGTTTTGCTTATATGAACTTGTTGAGTGAATCGACTTATAAACTGATTACATGTTAGAAGACTACTTGTTGATGCTAGGCCGGTATGATAATTTCTATGATTTGAAACATAAGGGTGTTACTCATATGTTAGGATTGTGTGGTATATAGTTGGGTAATGAGTAGATAGATCATACGTAAAATACGTGTTATGTATGCACATGAAATTGATTGTTATCTGTATCATTTTAGGACGTGTTTGATTAACTGATAATCGAGTACCTAATCTTACCGAGCAAATCAAAGGTGAGTTCATTTCATTTTTCTCAAGCATGCGTCCCGGTGGTTTGGGACAACTGGTAAACACTTGGAAGGGAAACTATGGCTAAACAACTTAATCGGTTTTGGTTATTGCCTGGAGGGCAATGGGGGTAATTAGTTGATAGCGCTATTAGGTGGGAAACCTCACACCGGGCCGTAAGGACGGGCGTGAACTAATTATCTGGGTATGGCTATGGTTGTTAGAGGCACACTCCTCGGATACATATGGGCACTCTCCCTAGGGTATCTAACGAAGGCAACATAGCAAACGGGCGTTAAGGGGTACCCACTCCCCGGATACATATGGGCACAATCCCTAGGGTATCTAACATGAGCAACATCGTAACGCAACATTAAATCGCATTAACATACATATGGTAACATAACTTGTTAACAAAACCTAGAACTCACCAGCGTAGTCTGACACACTTGTTGCATGCTTGTAGGTAATTATTGAAGGAACTTGGGAGCTTGCCGTCTGATGCTGCTGGAGTGGTTGTGGTCATGATAAACAATTACATTGATTTGGTTTCGATACATTTACACACTTATACATTTATGCTTCCGCTCAATACTTTGGTTTTGGTTTAACTTTTCAAACGATACATTTCTTTCAATTGGGTATTTCAATACATTATAATTTGTGTTTGATATGATTGGTGGCTCTTTGTTGGATCGTTGCACCTCCAATAGGGACATGCCCTAGGTGGTTATTTGGGGGTGTGACAGTTTGGTATCAGAGCCACTGGTTATAGAGAACTCGGTTTTAAAATGTTTTCATAAAACCAGACTATAACCGAATTGATCCAAACGATGACCATGACACTCAGCTTCAGACTGCAAGGTTCGTTCCTCGTTAGCTTATGCTTTATATGCCTAGTAAACGTACCTATATTTATAGCATGCACGATACGACATGGTAAGCATCATGACACATTGATAGTGTAACATAACACTTGCATCTAGTAAATTCTAATCTTGTTGGTAGTGCTTATTTTGTGTTGATTGGGGTGGGAGAAACTTCAAACATAAGTTAAGAAGCATCGAGAGGAGCATGCAAACCGCCTTATTATCATGGGTGCACACATAATAATAACGCGTGGTGCATGTAAATCCCAATGAGGCTTAACGAGTGTAAGAGGGGTTCTTCCCTGTTTGTATATGAACATGGTAGTTAAACGTCCCTAACGTGATAAACCTGAACACTTTTCTCGTTCTCGACTCCTAAATTTGTTCCCTTCCACTATTATAGAACCATGAGTGGACGAGGAAACGGACGTAGCAACTGTTGATTGAAACCTTGTGTGCTTACTCTTTCTGTCATTTTTTTTTCCTTTCTGCGTTAATACCCTCTTTTGGTACGTTGTGAGTGTGCATTCTTTCGTTTAACTTGCGTTACGTCATCAACTCGACAGGCATGTCTGCACCGTCCGCATCTTTCGACCAATCCCGGGCGCCAGGGAAGGCACCCGCTGCTACTCACTCACCCCCGCGTCAGATGGAGACGCGTGCTGCTTATAGGAAGAGACTCGCACAGGGCGGGGAGTCGTCCTCCCGACCTACGCATGCACTACCAGTTAACTCCCTCAGCGCTCAGGCCGAGTCGGCTGTGAGTAAGGCCCTCCGAGATTATAACCAGATTCTAATAGGACAAAACCAAGTCTTAATGGAGCAAAATCAGAAATTACTAAGAAAGGTTGATACCCTAGGAGGGCGAGTGGAAGCTCAAGAGAAGCAGATACAGGAACTTAATAGGAGAACTACTGACTTGAAGGCAGAAGCCCTAAAAGGGCGTGAGGTACAAGGTCTGATACTGAGAGACGCTCGAGTGGATCATGAAAGGCTTAACTCGCATGCCGAAAGGATAGGTATGATGGATTGGAGGGTCCATCAGTTGGAGGAAGCCCGCTTCGCACCTGAACCCGAGCCAGCCCAGTCCCGGCACCTCCCGAACCAGAGGCGGAAGAGTCTGATGAAGAGCCCGAAGAGGAGGAGGAAGAGCCGGAAGAGGAGGAAGAAGAGCCAGAGGAGGTCTCGGATAATGACGGAGACGATGATGATGGTAGTGACCTCGGGGATGGTGACGTGGACGACTGACTCATCTTTCAATCCTTTATCTAGTTATTTTTCTTTCAGTGTTTTCATATAAACAATCATGGTGATTAAAACTTTTGCGGATATTCGATGTAGTGACTTATATGGTTTAATTTGAATGGGTTTCTTATTTTATCGTTTAAAGGATATTTCTTGTACTGAGTCGTCACCTTACCTCTTTTTACCCTTGCACCACAAGAGTCACATCTTTGACTCTACGACAGTTACCTTAATTATGGTAAACCTCTCGCTGGCCTTTGTACTACCCGGTGCCTATTGGTTGATGCAATGCCTCTTGTTCGAGTTCGTTGGAACTCAAGGCGTGGACCAGAGTTCACGTGGGAGCGCGAGGACCAGATGAAGCTAAAGTACCCCCACCTATTTCCCAAAGATAAAGCAGAGTCAAGCAAAACTGGTGAATCTCGGGGCGAGATTCCTCTTCAAGTTGGGGATGATGTCACAACTGAACAGAACCCGCAACAATTCTGATTTCTCACTTCGTTTCTCTCACACGTGGCGCTTGCCAATTTCGGGACGAAATTTCTTTCAAGTTGGGGATGATGTGACAACCCGAATATTCAGGTTAGTATTATGTAAATCTCACAACTCTTCAGCGCATATCTACAAGGTTGACTCCTTAAATGTTCTCGTGCATTTAATCACTCGCGAAACCGTTTATGCC
The DNA here is from genome assembly GCF_002127325.2 of Helianthus annuus. NCBI lineage: Eukaryota > Viridiplantae > Streptophyta > Magnoliopsida > Asterales > Asteraceae > Helianthus > Helianthus annuus. The sequence goes on from NC_035448.2 coordinate 23,345,033, forward strand.
GTTTATGCATTTCATGGCCGTTTGGGTCTCTCTTCCCCTTGGCCCACATAGTATATCAGACCCATTCGAATTAATATTGATTGATTAATAATTGGCAACATCTTTATTGCTTAGTTAACCGGCCCAACACCCCTATTGTTTAGGCATATGTATTGTAATCTAAATCAAAGTACGATTAGTTTAAATTAATAACAAACCCTACTCTATCTCTTTCTCAAATCTACGATCGGCAACAGAAACCCCCCCCCCTTTTGGTTGTGAGATATCATCATTGTCATCAAAGAACTCGGTTAGTGATTCATATCTCAACTTCGTTATGCTTATGTTGTGTTGGTTATTGATGTTGTCGCTTGTACCATCAATAAGTGTTAAAGTGATTATATTAATGAGTTGTCAGTAGCATGTGAAATTGCATCTTATCAATTTAGGTGCATATGAATTGTCAGAAACCATATATATACACACACACAATTATCGGTCATGCATGAGTAGTCAGAAACCATGTGATGATATATACACACGTGTATGAAACCGGTCAAGGCAAGGATTTCTAATTATGTGATTTGTTGTGGGGTTTTATGTAAATAGTTGTTGAGTTATAGAAAAAGTGGCGGCTCATAGTCTTGTTCTCATTAGGTAAATAGTTCGCGATGTGTGTATTGACTTGGTTGTACATGAAGTATGAATATGATGTATGAATATGCTTGCATGATTAGATGTGACCTTCACAGGAATAGAGTTATCAATATTTGATTTGGTCCAATAGCATAAGGTGGTGGAATGGTCAAATAATATGTAGGGTGGATAAGTTTGGTATTGAATGTGATGCCATGTGTGTGTGTCAGAAGTAAGTCCAAGATCTTGATATGAAAGTCATTAAATGATGTATTGATGTGATATGATCATAGATGCAAAGGAGTGTGGTGGGTTATGATTGTATGTATGACTTTGATTGATAATTACTTGTTGAAATTGAGTACAAGTAGGTAAAATATATATATCAGTAAGTACTATATATAAATCGATTGCATTTTTGTTGTTTTGTATTTTGGGATTGAAAACAATAGTTAGGCTGACCACATATAGGTCGCACCCCCTCCCAAGATTTGGGCCACATACACTCACAGAATTAAATCATAAACAAACTGGTTGCACAAAGTATGATGGGCCGAGAATAGTTAGTGGACCGAGCTCAGGATATGGGTTTGAAACCAACAATTAATCAGTTGAATATAGGATTTGACTAATAAAAAGGTGATCGGTTGGGTGTGTTCATGAGTCGTAGCCGTAGGGATGTTATGCTTGGGCATTAAGGGATTAACCAATATGTGTTTTGCTTATATGAACTTGTTGAGTGAATCGACTTATAAACTGATTACATGTTAGAAGACTACTTGTTGATGCTAGGCCGGTATGATAATTTCTATGATTTGAAACATAAGGGTGTTACTCATATGTTAGGATTGTGTGGTATATAGTTGGGTAATGAGTAGATAGATCATACGTAAAATACGTGTTATGTATGCACATGAAATTGATTGTTATCTGTATCATTTTAGGACGTGTTTGATTAACTGATAATCGAGTACCTAATCTTACCGAGCAAATCAAAGGTGAGTTCATTTCATTTTTCTCAAGCATGCGTCCCGGTGGTTTGGGACAACTGGTAAACACTTGGAAGGGAAACTATGGCTAAACAACTTAATCGGTTTTGGTTATTGCCTGGAGGGCAATGGGGGTAATTAGTTGATAGCGCTATTAGGTGGGAAACCTCACACCGGGCCGTAAGGACGGGCGTGAACTAATTATCTGGGTATGGCTATGGTTGTTAGAGGCACACTCCTCGGATACATATGGGCACTCTCCCTAGGGTATCTAACGAAGGCAACATAGCAAACGGGCGTTAAGGGGTACCCACTCCCCGGATACATATGGGCACAATCCCTAGGGTATCTAACATGAGCAACATCGTAACGCAACATTAAATCGCATTAACATACATATGGTAACATAACTTGTTAACAAAACCTAGAACTCACCAGCGTAGTCTGACACACTTGTTGCATGCTTGTAGGTAATTATTGAAGGAACTTGGGAGCTTGCCGTCTGATGCTGCTGGAGTGGTTGTGGTCATGATAAACAATTACATTGATTTGGTTTCGATACATTTACACACTTATACATTTATGCTTCCGCTCAATACTTTGGTTTTGGTTTAACTTTTCAAACGATACATTTCTTTCAATTGGGTATTTCAATACATTATAATTTGTGTTTGATATGATTGGTGGCTCTTTGTTGGATCGTTGCACCTCCAATAGGGACATGCCCTAGGTGGTTATTTGGGGGTGTGACACTTTACCCTTAACCCAAAACCCAAAAGTCCTTTTGATATGTGTTACGTTATTTGATACAGTGGAGGTATGATTGCTATACAAGCATATGATAGCAAAGTAGCATATTTGGTTTTGAGTGAAATGCATACTGGTACATTACACGCTAGTCTTGATTAAGCCGAGAGGAGTGATTATTGTAAGGGGCGTGTGGCATGTGTGTAGTAATATAAGCATGTTAGTTGTAGTTAGGCAAGTCTTAAAGTTGTTTCAAGGACATATTATCTAACTATCAGATTGTCAACCTCGATTGTGTCAGTCTATGGGACGAGTATGACTTGGGATCTTAATTCACTAATTCGGTAAGGGATTGAATAGTGATTTGTTAATAAGGTGAGTAATGTTTGTAATGGTTGCTTGGGGACAATCAAGGTTAAGTGTGGAGATGTGATGGAGAGTGTGAAACCCGGGTGTTAAAGTATCTAAATTATGTGTTTTAGTGCATTTTGGGTGGTTATATATTTCGAATGTGATAACTACGAGTGTTTGTGGTTTCACAGGTAAAACACGTAATATGGCGGAGTTACAAAGATTAGCGCACAAATGGGTGTTGAAATGTATTAAAAGGTTTGATAAATTCTAAAAATCAAATGCATGTGAACATGGAGATAAAAAGATATCATTGGGCAATCATTAGAATTATCATATATCATAAAGGAATAAAGGAAGACGCGAGTGGACAGAAGGTTTAAAACCGTAACTTACGGTTGGCGTATGTTGAAAACAAAAGGAAACAGAATGTTGCCAACGTAACCTACGGTCTTAAACCGTAGGCTACGGTTAAATAAAAGAGGCTGCAATCACATGTTGGGGGCCCACGAGTTTGAACACATCACACGCAAACTTGGATTGGCTGCATGTGGACTTCTGTTCTGGGCCGTCATATATGATACATCATCATACATCACAAGGAGAAAGAGGCATAATCACGTGCACTAAAGGATCCATCAAATCATCATTAATATTGTAAGAGAATCATCACACTTTTAGACTTGGTGGACTTGGGTCACATGCACAAAAGGCAGTCAACAAGCACGAGACATTGGAGGCATCGATAGTGGAGAGAAGAATTAATTGAGAGGATTTTCTTTTGGATTGGGCCACGAAACAAAAGAGAGTTTGAGGCCATTATTTTAAGCCTTATTATTAAACCTTGGACAAATTGGCATATCATCACGGGGATTGGAGACATGTGGGCCGATATAGCAACATAATTGGCGGCAGACTCTTTCACGTGAACGAGAGCAGTCAACATGATTCACTTTGACAGCAGATTGGAGGGAATTGGGCTCGCATGTGAAGGGCCGACTTTTAAGGGAAATTATTGGGCTCAAAAGTCCACGCAAGAATAAGAATCATCATCGATCATAGCAGCCGTATCATCATTCTTTGGCTCTCGAATCTCATCGTCCTCATCATTAATCTACCACCAAGATCAGAATCATGAATTCATCATTCTCTCAAGCCTTTGAAGATCGTACGAGTATCATGAGCGGCTAAATCTCTTGTGGACACTTCGGGTGAATGATTCTTGTTAGACACGTTTAATTCTAGTTTCTGTTTTGTATTGAGATTTGGATTTGTAGTCGGGTGACAGCCGATTATTTACATGATTATATTATTTGTGTGACAGACAAATCCTGAGTGACAGTCAGAGTTATAATTATGTTTTGAATCCAATTATGCTTTTGTTGATTGAATGATTCCTATGAATGTTTGTTTTAATATTTCTCTGATCAATTAATATTAAGATTTTGAACTGCATAGGTAATTGGTAGATGTGACAGATTTACTATTCAATCAATAGCATCCAATAAAATCAGAATTAGGTTATTAGTAACTACAGAATCTGAATCCCGGAGTGACCACGTTTTTTTCTATCATTGTTTTTTACAATCTCAAAGTGATTGTTTATAGTTTTCTAGCAAGTTCTCAAAGTAATTCAAATATTTACAAACAAATAATAATTAGCATTAACCACAGACTCCTTTGGATTCGATACCCTGCTTACCCTAGCTACCTAGTTTAATTAGGTTTTTGCATGTCCATAACGACAGACATCAAAATGGCGCAGTTTCCGGGGAGTTGTGCGCTTAGTGCTAGTTTAGTTTAGTTTAGTTTGTTTGCTTTCGTTTTGCATATAAAAAAATCCAAAAAGTATTTGCCTTTTCTAGTTAGTTTGTTTTCTTTTCTTCTTTCACTTTTGTCTTTGTTTTCTTTTTGTTCGGTACTGCTTTTCGTTTGCTACTTGTGCAGGAAATATGAGCTGGGAATATAAAGAATATGTTACATGCACAAGGTGTGGGTGCCAAGGACATTGGGCATTGATATGCCCAATGTTCGAGAGTAAGGCTGAACTTGATGAGTGGGTATGGTCCCAACGCATACAAAGACAAGAAAATGCGGGTTACCAGGGTTATTCTTATCAAGATAGATATCAAGAAAAGATCGATGATATGGATTACTATCATGATCCAAATTGGGAGTATAGTGGTTATGAGATGGACGATGGTCACCGGTACAAGCCAGATTGGGGTTGTAATGGAAAGTCAGAATATTTTGAGGACTCTGGTTATGGATGCAATGGTCATTTTAATGAATATGACTCATCAAGTTACGCCCAAGACATCCCTGATATATATCAGATTTATGAAGATGTAGTCAAGCTAGGTGAAGTCATAGATGCACTATGCAATGAGCGGGTTAAAAGAGAGTCCGAGAAGTTAGGAAGCGACAATCAAGTGGACTCACAATCTCAAATATCTGAGTCAATCGCGGATTCCCAAGATGAGGTTCGTATTGAAGAACCAGATGTAGAGGCAGTAACTCCTGCACGGGTAATAGTTGATGATAATGATTCACCCGTCCGTTTAAATATGACCAGTGGTGCAATCCGTTTGGTTGCAAGTGTTGAAGATGAAGAGGAGAATGGGCCTATGATCCCAGTCCAGTTGGGTGAGTTCAAGACTGATAGGGCATTGATTGATCATGGGGCAAGCATAAGCATATTGGCGGGTCGAGTGTTTGATGAATACGATTTTGGTGAGCTTGAAGAGGTGGACACCACGATTGTGCTTGCAGACGGGTCAAGGAAACCATCTAGGGGGATGTTGAGAGGAATTGCTGTAAGAGTAGGCGATTGTTATTACCCCGAAGATTTCCTAGTTGTGGACCACACACCATCCAATGTTGAAGGACAACCGCCAGTTATCTTAGGTCGGCCATTCTTGAAAACCGCTAGGGCTATTATTGATTGCAATGCTAATACGGTAAATATGGTCTTCGGGTCACGTAAGTTTTCCTTAACCTTTATGTCTCACACTTATGCTTATTCTAATATTGCTAATAAGTGTCATCCTCCAATTAATGAGGATGTCCCAAAAGAGAGTGTTGCTATGATTGACAGGTCTAAAGATGAAAAGGTCGTGAAGGATAAAGTGGTCAAATCACCGTGGTGGCTCAAGATGAGAAACAAAAAGCATTCAGTCAAGTTAGAAAAGGAGTCACCAAAGGATGCAACCGAATCTAAGAAGAGACCACTTGAGATGAATATGGGTGAGGTCTCACAGTTAAAGGAAAAGAAGAAGCCCGCAAGGAAAATTAAGGGTGAATTCTTACAGTCGATAGATTTCGATAACCCGGATCATTTGGATGCCATATGGAGTCATGGATGGCAGTGGGATACTAACCATCCACCAGCACAAGTGTTCTTTGCACGAGAGATGCCATTTGAACCACCATGAGCTTAATCAGGTACGGTCTGGCTGAAGACCTTTAAACTTAGCGCTCTCGGGAGGCAGCCCGAAGATGTAGAGTTTGTACTTTGTTTTGGTTTTGTTTGGTGTGTTGTGTTTTGACAGGTTTATACAATTCTATCTTCACGGATGCAATGATTCAAGTGTGGGGATGCTTTGCAACATCCCTGGATGCGTATTCTCCGGTTTTAAGCGCAACAGTTACACCTTCACAAACACTCACTTGTTTTCTGATCAGGTGCATGTGTTTATCTATCCTGTGTTTTATTTGTTTTTGTGTAGTTGGTGGTGTGAAATTTTTGTGCTGGGAGTGGTTTCCTTGTGTCGAGTCGTCTAGGTGTTAGCCGTTCATGGTTTTTAGGGTGGTATCTCTCGGGTTATGACTATAAATTGCACCATACATTGGGGACAATGTATCCCAAGTGTGGGGATGCGGTAACTCGAGAGAGGGTTGGTATGATTGTTGATCTTAAATGCTTGAATGGTTGAAATTGTGAAAAATTGAAAAATTTTTAAAAAATTTGTGTCTCAAGTATGCTTGAACTACATGAAAACCGACATTTTCAATCACTAAAGGGTTCCTACCGATATTAAACTAACTTAGATCCCTAGTCATAGTTGTCCCTTTAAGTTTCATGAGAGTATTTCTGACAAGTTTTAGAAAATAGTTGAGAAGAGATGCCTAACTAGGGGTAACATGCTTTAGGAATTACACATGCTACGTGTCGGCAACCCAATTTCCTTTTGTTCGGTGAGATATTTGAGCCTATTAGATTGTTAGTTGAATTGCAATAAATGTTCATTTGTTGAGTGTAGGCCATATGTTGCTTTGTGTTAGAACTTGTGTTGTTTGATACGTGCCGAGACTGTGGTTTAGCGTATACATAGATGATAAAGGCATTAGGATTCCTTCCATTGTGTTATTTGTTGACTGTTTATCCACCCACCTTAGTTAACCATGTTGAGCCTTTCACCCTTCGTTTGTTACACCTTGTTTGACCCGTTTGATTACCAACCATGAATGACAATTATATATTAGATATTTGTTGAAAAGGAAGAAAAAAGTTGAAAAAAAAAGAAAAAAAAAGAAAAGAATGAAAAAGAAAAAAAATCGTTGTTATGTTCATGTTAAATAAATGGGTCGGAAATAACCCATGTGTTAGTAGTATTGTGAATAAGTTGTTATGGTTTGGTTTATTCGTTGTGTTCGCCATATAAACAGAAAAACCAAAAAGTATATCCCTACCTTTACCCTTAACCCAAAACCCAAAAGTCCTTTTGATATGTGTTACGTTATTTGATACAGTGGAGGTATGATTGCTATACAAGCATATGATAGCAAAGTAGCATATTTGGTTTTGAGTGAAATGCATACTGGCACATTACACGCTAGTCTTGATTAAGCCGAGAGGAGTGATTATTGTAAGGGGCGTGTGGCATGTGTGTAGTAATATAAGCATGTTAGTTGTAGTTAGGCAAGTCTTAAAGTTGTTTCAAGGACATATTATCTAACTATCAGATTGTCAACCTCGATTGTGTCAGTCTATGGGACGAGTATGACTTGGGATCTTAATTCACTAATTCGGTAAGGGATTGAATAGTGATTTGTTAATAAGGTGAGTAATGTTTGTAATGGTTGCTTGGGGACAATCAAGGTTAAGTGTGGAGATGTGATGGAGAGTGTGAAACCCGGGTGTTAAAGTATCTAAATTATGTGTTTTAGTGCATTTTGGGTGGTTATATATTTCGAATGTGATAACTACGAGTGTTTGTGGTTTCACAGGTAAAACACGTAATATGGCGGAGTTACAAAGATTAGCGCACAAATGGGTGTTGAAATGTATTAAAAGGTTTGATAAATTCTAAAAATCAAATGCATGTGAACATGGAGATAAAAAGATATCATTGGGCAATCATTAGAATTATCATATATCATAAAGGAATAAAGGAAGACGCGAGTGGACAGAAGGTTTAAAACCGTAACTTACGGTTGGCGTATGTTGAAAACAAAAGGAAACAGAATGTTGCCAATGTAACCTACGGTCTTAAACCGTAGGCTACGGTTAAATAAAAGAGGCTGCAATCACATGTTGGGGGCCCACGAGTTTGAACACATCACACGCAAACTTGGATTGGCTGCATGTGGACTTCTGTTCTGGGTCGTCATATATGATACATCATCATACATCACAAGGAGAAAGAGGCATAATCACGTGCACTAAAGGATCCATCAAATCATCATTAATATTGTAAGAGAATCATCACACTTTTAGACTTGGTGGACTTGGGACACATGCACAAAAGGCAGTCAACAAGCACGAGACATTGGAGGCATCGATAGTGGAGAGAAGAATTAATTGAGAGGATTTTCTTTTGGATTGGGCCACGAAACAAAAGACAGTTTAAGGCCATTATTTTAAGCCTTATTATTAAACCTTGGACAAATTGGCATATCATCACGGGGATTGGAGACATGTGGGCCGATATAGCAACATAATTGGCGGCAGACTCTTTCACGTGAACGAGAGCAGTCAACATGATTCACTTTGACAGCAGATTGGAGGGAATTGGGCTCGCATGTGAAAGGCCGACTTTTGAGGGAAATTATTGGGCTCAAAAGTCCACGCAAGAATAAGAATCATCATCGATCATAGCTGCAGTATCATCATTCTTTGGCTCTCGAATCTCATCGTCCTCATCATTAATCTACCACCAAGATCAGAATCATGAATTCATCATTCTCTCAAGCCTTTGAAGATCGTACGAGTATCATGAGCGGCTAAATCTCTTGTGGACACTTCGGGTGAATGATTCTTGTTAGACACTTTTAATTCTAGTTTCTGTTTTGTATTGAGATTTGGATTTGTAGTCGGGTGACAGCCGATTATTTACATGATTATATTATTTGTGTGACAGACAAATCCTGAGTGACAGTCAGAGTTATAATTATGTTTTGAATCCAATTATGCTTTTGTTGATTGAATGATTCCTATGAATGTTTGTTTTAATATTTCTCTGATCAATTAATATTAAGATTTTGAACTGCATAGGTAATTGGTAGATGTGACAGATTTACTATTCAATCAATACAATCCAATAAAATCAGAATTAGGTTATTAGTAACTACAGAATCTGAATCCCGGAGTGACCACGTTTTTTTCTATCATTGTTTTTTACAATCTCAAAGTGATTGTTTATAGTTTTCTAGCAAGTTCTCAAAGTAATTCAAATATTTACAAACAAATAATAATTAGCATTAACCACAGACTCCTCTGGATTCGATACCCTGCTTACCCTAGCTACCTAGGTTAATTAGGTTTTTGCATGTCCATAACGACAGACATCAAAGGGGCAGGTGGTGGTGGTGGAGTGGTAGAGGGTTATTTATTTTTAAAATATTTTTTAATAAAATGATTAGGTTTTTAACTTATTTACATAACTAGTCTCTGAAAAAAGAAATGATAAAATTGCCCTGTTGTGCAAGTCACATGATCAAATTTAACAAAAAAAAAATTAACTGGGTCAACTCAAAGGACATAACATGCAAGATTTGAAACATAAAGTACAAAACTCGTCAATTTTAAAGACAAAAAACATCTCTTGAAAAGAGATAATAAAGACTAAAATTTGCAATTCACTATTTTCAATTTTGAGTATTAGAGCAGGCGGGGTGGTCCGTTATGGCCACCCCATAACGAGTGATAGCACATAGAACACCGCCGTCTCCACTTCCATAACGAGTGATAGGGTATAACTCGTTATATAAGTGATAGGGTATGACTTGTACATTGTGTATTAATACTTGTACATTGGAATTCCATCACTAGTGATACCACCCCGACTACAATTCTATCACTAGTGATAGAATATTGGGTGATTACATGGCATGATTTGATTGGATATTGGAAGTAATAGAAATCTATCACTAGTGACCACCCTCTCCCCTAAGTGTTAGTTTATAAACTGATATCATATTAACCAATAGATGCATTATCCTCGATATTGAAACTTTGACGCTCATCATCTTGAATGACGGAGGGCATCAACTTAAAGGAATAAAACACATAAAACAAATAATTACCCAATTAACTATGAATATATATTTTGGTGAATACCCGATATGCACTTATCTAGGGATGAGCATATAGGACTTGCTATCGGTGTCCAAGTTCTTGTACCGAAAGTTTTTCTGTATTGATTTGGTATCCACTTTTTAACGTTTTTAGTACGTTTTACCAAATTTTACACACAAATACCAGTACTGTACCAAACGTTTTCAATACATGTATTAAGCTCATCCCTATACTTACCTTGACACTTAAAAGTCTATATGATGTCTGATTAAACATTTCATTTAATCTCCATTTCTTATTGAACCTCTCTTTCACTATGATAAATATTTTTAGATTATTGTTTTAAACCAAATTGATGGACTTTAAGAACACACTCAAATCTAATACTTTACCCAAACGAAAATTTCTGTCGTGCCTTATTTCACACCCTAGTTACAAGCAAGCAATGTATTTAGCAAGCTTAGCTAAAAAAAACTTTTTACCATAAGCACTTCTCGTTACACAAACACTCAAAATGCTTATATGCTTTTAGCAAGACACAAAAAACATATATAAATTTATGTATATTTATATACACTACAAATACAATGAGGGGGAATAGTGTCAGGCAGTTGTCTGACGCTTCCTTATTGGTCTAACCAAATTACGATTTTACCCTCTTTAAATTTACAGTTTTGCCATTGGTTTTGTTTTTTTTTCTCTCAGCCGAATTACGATTTTGACTCAATGTACAGTTTTGCCATTGGTTTTGTTTTAATTGTTTTAATTGTTATGAGTAGTATGTACATGTAACCGAAACACAGACGCACATGTTATGAGAGAGAACTATTCGGCTTAGTGCCCCGCAGCGCGGGTGGGGCAAAAACTAGTTGTTTAAATAAGCAAATCCCAGATGAAAATCCATCACCTAACTAAAAGAATCCTTAGGGTGGGGGTATGGTTAATCACTCTAGGGTGATTGAGTGATTCTCTACCCAATAATATTATGCCATGTCAACTCCTCATTACACTCCCTATTTTGCACTCAATCAAGGGGTATGGTTAATCACTCTAGGGTGTTTGAGTTATATATTTTTTGATTGGTTCCTCTCTCTCTCTCTCTCTCCTCTCTCTCTCCCCCCATCACTCCTCTCCATCATTCGGTGACTATTCACCAATTTTGCTCACCGATAACCCACTCACCGAAACCAATCATCACCGCGGTATGGTCACCGCTCGGTGACACCAACTCACCGCATATTATACCCCCCACCCTTAAAACAGTTGTGTTGACGGACGTTAACATGAGATATTTGAGAGTTTAGCTGACTCGATGCATGCTTAACTGGATTAATACATCCAATGTCAATATTAAGAAGGAAATGACGAATACCACTAACCATTATTACTACAGACAATGACCCACTAACTATTACCACCAACTTATCAATTTTTTTTTAATTTAAAGACCACTACGAAATACCAACCCCTTAATTATTCCTTATCCGCAATGAGAAAATCCAACGGAGTCTTACCCAAGTGGCACGCTTGCGTCACATTGTTAACAGACGAGCTCCGGTTAGTGAGTTCGAATGGTGGTGCGTCGAGTACATCAAGTGTAACGGTGATCGGTTTGACCAATCCGATTTCAAGATGGCTATGGTGGCACTTGGCAGCATTGGTATTGTTGTGGACAGAATTTGACCAAACCATTGGGCTATAGAAGGTATTTCGTAGTGAAGGGATTGGTACAATACCGGTACCGAATTGAACAAAACCAGGTACCAAATACCGTACCGAATATATTGGTACGGTATGGTATGGGTATTTCGGCACGGTACCCGCTTTGGTACCACTTTGTTTTTATTTTAGTTTTTACGCATTAGTATGGGTACTAAATATGTAAAATCAACATGAGTACCATATAGTACAAGTACCAAATATGTAAAATAAATACAAGTACCAAAAAAATACCATAATACGAATAAAACATAATATAAAAAAAACTTTTAAATGTCTATATAAAATTCGGTACCAGTATCCATTTTTACCAGTACCGATACCGAAATCAATAAAACTGGGTACCGATACATGTACCGAATACCTAAAATTGGTAAGGATACATGTACGGTACGAGTATTGAGAAAAAAAGCTCATCCCTAGTATAGACTGATAAGAAAGGCCAACTGAAAGGTTGTTGAAGTAACGTGTGGGCTATAGAAGGCCATTTGGGAGGGTTGAAGACTCAAAGAGCTTCAACCTCTGCTAACACAGCTCGTAGAACGATGTTGTCACGAGGCCGACATCATGCCAAAGGTCCGTGCACCTCTTGGCAGAATTCAGCATCGAATTCGTCACAATTGCCCATAGACGAACTGAATAGACAGCACTTGTAAGCATTCAACAAGTTCAAGAACAAATCTAACATTCACATATTCTAATCAAATTTAGCAAACATCATAATCGAAATACGCAGCACTTGTAAGCATTCAACAAGGATCTATACAGACATCATGTCATCAAACAAAGCTAAGCAAATGAACACATAAATCCACAACCAAACACACATTAAAAACTACAAAAAGATTGTAAAAACTAGTTTTTTTTGTATTGATATAAATCCATCACAGGTAATATAACTTGAACTCTTTACATAGATAGAGAGGACTTGAACATTTGTTTAACTAGATATAAAACTTTGTATTTAGCTCCTTCCCAGCAGACACACATATATATATAGATTTATATAGCACGCACAATATTTGTTATTTTATTTACATTAATATGATTATAGAAGAGTATTATATATATCTGAGTTCATCCTGATGAGTGAAATTAATGATGTTGATTCTTTCTTGTTATAGCTGTAAATAGAAGAAAGAATGGCCATACAACCAAAATCACTATGCAGAGATGAAAAACCCACATGCAAATCGTAGAAGATCTTCGACAATTGCACCAGTGGTGATCCACCTTTTTACCACATTTGTAGCAAAATTCAATTCCACATCTGTATCATAAAAATCATAATTAGTTCCCTTACAATCAATGGATACAAACAACAATAATACTACTAGTAACAACATAAAGAGTAAAATGCCATTTTCGTCCCTGAGGTTTGGGAATTTCGTCTAAAGGTTTGTTTTTCTGCATCTGGATCCAAAAGGTTTTGAATCTTGTCATTTTCATCTGACTCGTTAACTCCATCCATTTGTCTCCGTTAAGTCAAGGAAATTTCCGTCTTTTTTGTTAACTTAAAAGGCAATTCGGTCCTTTTCACTTTATGTAAAAAAGAGGAATGCCTTTGAAAAACACCAAATCGCCCTTTAAGTTAACAAAAAAAACGAAAATACCCCTGACTTAACGAAGAAAAACGGATAGAGTTAACAAGCCGGACAAAAATTGCAAGATTTTAAACCTTTTGGATCCGGATGTGGAAAAACAAACATTAGGATGAAAGTCCCAAAACTGGCCAAACCTCAGGGACGAAAATGGCATTTGTTTATAGATTTTCAAACCAATATAGGGAGTGCTTTTGGATAGTTTATTTTAATTGCTTATTTGTTTATGGATTTTCAAAATAAGCAGTTAAGAATAAGCAACAACGAACTGCTTAGGGTGTGTTTGGCGACGAGCTTTAAGTTTGAAAAAACGAGCTCCTATGCAAACAAAAAGCCGTGTTTGGATGTGAGACTTGGAAGCTTTTATGTTTAAAAAAAAGCTCCTAAACAACTTGGAAGAAGCTTTTTAGAAGAAACAAATTACTTGAAGTAGCTTTTTAGAAAAACTTCTACCTTCCTGCCAGTTTTGCCAAACATACCCTTGTTGTTTGGGTAAGCTTGTTATTTAAACAACTTTTAAGTTTTTTTTTAATTTATTAAAAAGAGCTTATGAGCTTGTGTATAACCAAAACACCAGGACTTCAAAGGGGAAGAAGAACAAAAGGGTGTTCGTGTTGTGATAAGCCGATAACTTACAAAAAAAATAAGCCGGTAAGCTTACCCATACGCTAGAAAAAAAAATATTTTTATAATAAGTTTACTAAGTTAAAAACTTGAGTATTACACAAGTTGGATAAAAGAAATAGTAAATAGTTGGTAATGGAGATTTAGAAATTATACAACGCTATTCTTTAAATTAAGAATAGTTGCAAAGACAAGTTTTTTTTTCATAAGGACAATCAGGGGGCTTAACCAAACTTTTATTGGGTGCGATCGAGATTTTTGTGTAAAAATAACACAATTTTTTCATGAGGGGCGGCTGCTCTCATTACTTGTTATTGGGTCCGCCCTTGATTAAGAAATAGAACACGCATGGGTGAATTAAAAGAAGCACAAAAAAGAATCCTACGCCCACAGAATTGTGGCCAATGTATTGAAAATCGGACCGGACGGTCGGACACAGAACCGGAGGTCTGACCGGTCCGATTCACCCTATCGGACCGGATTTGAATCGAATCGGGTGGTTGGACCAGGGACCAAATTTGTTAAAAAATTTCTAATTTTATCCTATTTATTTTTATTATATTTACGTACTAACCGGTCCTTAGACCCAATCCGACCAATCCAATCAGTTGGCCGGTAAGGAGACCAGTTCGACGTCCAGTCCGGTTCTGAAAACATTGATTGTGCCACATGGCACAACCAGTTACTTATTTATCAGGTATAAAAATTAGCACATAAGCTGCAAGATAAGCTTACCCAAACACTCCCTTATCCGAAAAGAACTATCTCACTAAAAAAATTATAGATAACAACTGTAATAAGCAAATCCCAAAAACTCTCATAATCTTAAATTTTTAGACTCTCTCTTTTTTAAAGAAATATAAACGTGTTAAACCTGAAGTTTTTAAATGTGGATATGCAACTGATTTTAGCTATGATCAGTTACCTTATTATTCCCAAAAAAACATATCTTTTTCTAATTCTAGAATAATATTAGGTATGAAAATCACAAATGTCATCCTCATATTAGTAAATCAAGAAACAGCATATGATTCAAACTTTCCTCTTACTTCAACTATACCCCTACCTAAGCTATAAAAAAGATGCCCTAAATTATAATACTTTAGATTAAAAAAAAAATTGCATTTTTAATCTGTTAACCATTAATACCAATATCAACATAACAAGTTCATAACATTAAAACAAAAAAAATTTCATGTTGATTAAATTCATGTAACTAAAAGCAATAAAATATACCTGCATCTAACAATAGCACACCCTTTAACAAGCTCAACACAGTGTCTACAAGTGGGGCACCTCATCCACTGTTTGCGCTCCGAAAGAACACCGAAAGCGATATCGTTTTGATCCCGCATTTCGCCGCTCTCTTCACACCTATACCCAGCATGCCAAGCAACCTTACACTTAAAACAAAACAACTTCTTACAATTAGGACACACACATTTCCTCAAACTACCACCACCACCACACTCATTAACCACCAAAGCCGAACACTCTCGATTCGGGCAATAAACACGATCAAGCCCCAACACAGTAGACTCACACAACACATCACACCATTTGTCAAACACCTGGTGTGCAACTTTTGCACGACAAGATAACGGGTCCAGAGACTGATCACAACTCAAAGCTGGACACTTGATATCAGAAACATTATCTTCCAGCTTCACCTGAATGTATTTAACCATACAATCGGTACAAAACGGGTGCACACATCTGTTACTGTTCTTGAACTTCTTGTTCGGAAGTGTCACCGGTTCTATGCAAATTTCACATGTAAATGTTGATGATTCAGAGGATGATTCTTGCTCTTCAAGTTCTTGATCGGGTTGGGAACTCTGTTGGGGTTTTTGAACTGCATTTCCCATCAAAATTGAGCGAAAAAATTGGGGTTTTTTTATGGGGTTTGTGAAGAGGTTACATGAGAGTGGTGAGGGTAATAAGGGTGTGATTTGATGGGGAATTTGGTGGAAATTGTGGGGAAATTGAGGGGTGTATTTATGGGAAATCTTCAGGGGGAAGATTTAGGGTTCTTCTTCTTCATGGTCATTTTCAAGATCGCTTTACGACTCTTTAGTCCAAAGAAGGTGTGGAACTGGGTCCGTACTTGGAAAATGTGTATACGTTTCCTTTTAACTATTGTTTTGTTGAGGAATACTGTATAATAATTTAGAATTTTGAGAATTGTATTATAACACTATATAAACATTGTATAACACTATGTAACATCATATAATATCATATAACATTATATAACAATATATAACACTATACATCTATCATAGACATGCTATCAGACAAAATATAGTGTTATATTTGTTATATAGTGTTATATGGTGTCACATAGTGTTATACGGTGTTATGCGGTGTTTATATGGTGTTATATAGTGTTATAATACACTTCTGGATTAATGTACAGAATCCTTTACCTATAAATATAATATACAATGCTTGATAAAATAATAGAGTTTTACGGGGAATGATCCACTAAAAATTATATTTTGTTTAAGTATCATAAGAAGGATTGTGATTATACCATGTGGCACTCCATATAAGTAGGAAAGAATGTCATTTTGGTCCTTATAAATAAGAGTGTGAAAATTACATCTGCCACCCCTTTTGTTTTCTAAAAAATACAACAAAAAAATCCATTATAAAAAATCCAGTACAAAAAAATATAGCACAAAAAATCTAGTACAAAAAATATAGCACGAAAAGTTTTGGCACAAAAATTGAGGAAAAAAATTTTAAGACAAAAAAACCAGCACAAAAAAATTAGCACAAAATTAGTACAAAAATACAGCACAAAAAATTGTTATACAACATAGAAATACAACACATTTTTGTTGTTTTTTTAGTCGTCATATTTTATATAGCAATATGTTACTCAAATTAAAGATAAAAAAACGCTCGGTTTTATGGTGAAATTTTTATGAAAAAATAATTTCATATAAAAAAAGTTATGAGCGTTTAAAAAAAACAAGTGGAATATACATGTGACTTGCATGTGAAGAGAGAAAGTCAATAAATAAGATTTTCCCAATATACCCTTACACTCCTCTTTTTTCCTACATTTTCATCTTAACCATTGATTTGAAAAATGAATGGTTAAGATTAGTTCTCATCCTACTTTGGCAAAATGAACTTTTCATTTGATCTTGCCCCAAGTTTTATTATTCAGTTTTTAAGTACATTTATTATATGTCCATGGCCTTATATCTTAGTGGCATCTAGGGATGGCAATTAAACTCGAACCCGCAGAGTAAACCCGAAACCCGACACATTTAGGACGGGTTTGGGGTTAGTTAATCGGGTTTGGGACGGGTTTGGGAATAGTCTTTATTTTTTTCGCGGGTTTGGGACAGGTTTGGGATTTAGTGATATACCCGTTTACCCGACCCAATTACCCGATAAAGTGTACCCGTTTACCCGATTGTATACCCGATATAATTTCTTTTATATTATTAAATATGTATATATATGATACATCCATTTTTACACATATAGGTATTATATTCCGTATACATTGTAGTTATTTGATATATATTTTTATAATGACAATACAAAATGTAACCGGTTAGTAATTACCCGATAGATACCCAATGGGTTTTGAGATGAGTATACCCAAGGAGTAATCTTTCTAAATTAACGGGTTTACCCGAAACCCGCGGGTATACCCGATACCCGATGGGTATTTACCCGCTAGAAACCTGACGGGTTTTGGGACAAGCTTATCTAACCGGGTTTGGGTTTGGGATTACCTAAACCCGTCCCAAACTTGACCCATTGCCATCCACTGGCATCTTAGGGTGAAATAAGTCTTTGGGACCAATAGGTTCGGGTTCGATTATATGATCGGGTGGTTTTACTAGTGGCACGACGATACTCCAGTGGTCCGTCAATGATCCAAATTTGCCGTTCAAAAAAAACAAGAAAAATGATATATATTATATATATTTTATACGTGAACTAGTATTAGGACCCTTGAGTTACAGCGAAACAAGTCATATGAGAGGTGAAGAAAGCTCACATGTACCGTATAGAGTTGTTAGTAGTTACATTAGTCATTCTTTTTTGCCACTCATATGACCCATATTACTATTTTCTCACACTCATACAACCCATATGGTCATTTTATACCTTTGATACATCCGATGTGGTCATTTTCTGTAACACCTCGTTTTGTAGACAAAATAAAAATATATAAAATTTCTATATTTCATATATTATCGAACAAGTAAGTAACAAGTAAAATGGTTAGGTGAAATATGAAATATCTTGACAAGCCTTAGCTATTTAGAAGACCGTTTAATATTAATAAAATATATTATATTTGACTCTACTCCGTTTTTAATAAAACTTAGGTTAAAACGTAGATAAAAATGAGCTCGTCTTAATGACATATTCATCGTTCTATAAAACGTTATATTTTAAAAGTTATAAGAGAAAAACGAATGAAGCAGCTGAATTAATTATAATAATAAGGGTTAATGGATTTAATCACCCCCAACTATGGCCATTTGGCCGATGGCACTCTCAACTTTCACTTTGGCTCAGACCACTCCCAACTTAACACATCGATTGTCATGGCACCCCGTCGTTAAATATTCACTAACCAGGTTACTAAAATTAGCCTATGTGGCAATTTAATCTGATGTGGCATTTCATACGTGTCAAGTATAGTCATTCACCTTCTTTAAAACCCCCAATCCCTAACAAACGCATTCTGTAAACCCTAATCCTAACTCATAGAGCAAATCAGACGCATGATGTGTGTAAAATGCAACATAAAAATTACATTAAATGAGGCATAAAACAAACCCTTTTTAAGTACTAATGTTGGAAAAATAGTGTTTTTGTCTTCCTTTTGTATTTTCAGGATGAAATGAGCTCAAATTCACAAAAGAAGCAAAAAGACAGCTAATACTAACATAAATACAAGAAAAGGAACAAAAGTAGATTGCCCGAACCCTCAACGGCATCCTCCCAAGCAAAAAAAGAGAAAACAGAAGACTGAACACGCCCCGTGCTCAGCCAGCACGGGGCCGTGTCCAAGAAGCAGCAGAAAAGACAAACCTATAGAAGCTTCTATTGCCCACCACGGGGCCGTGTCCAGTGAGCACGGGGGCGTGGCGAAAGTACAGCAGGCGCATTAATTGTAATTGCGAATTACAATTAATGAAGAGAGAGAGTGTCAGACGGGCACGGGGGCGTGTCCAGCGGACACGGGGCCGTGCCCAGCCTTCTGTTCAGCCTATAAATAGGAGTGCTTGGTTTCATTTCAACTCATCCCTTGGCACACCACCTCTCTCACACTTCATCCACCACCCACCACCACCATAACACCATCATCCACCACCATCATCCATTGTCCATCGTAGAGTGTGTGAGTCGTCTCGGGATCCAAGATTGATAGTAAGAGTTCTTGACAATCAAGGCCATGTTTGCCTAAGTCTCTTACATCACTTGGTGAAGACAAGTGTTTAGTATAATACTTTTTATTTTCAATCTTTTGCACTTTTTATTTGGTTTTGTATTAATGACTTTAATAACTAGTTGCTTATGTTGAAGGTGATCTTTCCTTATCGTTTGTCCGTGGTGTCTTGGCATTATTTTACTGTCTATATAAAATAAAAGATTTTCACCATTCATATCTCCACGGTCTATATGGAGGTATGTTGGCTACCTGGTCGGGGGTTAAGGGAACGGTTTGGTAAGGGTCTTGCCCTTGTTCAGCGTTTAGAGGTCCTGCAAGGGACCTGGGTCAAATTTAGTAGGATCTCCTTCAATGCCCATAGGTATTGGATGGCGGGGATCCAAACTCTTTGACCCCCTCATAAGTTAACTACTATTAATACTATAACCCGGCTATTTAGGACTGTATCCCTGCTGACTCAGACTACTTAGCCGAGGGTAACGTCACCGCCAAAAGCGGGGCCTACCACAATTTGCATTAATAACTTAATTCATTATCTTCCAATAATCCAACCCTTTAGGATTGTATCCTTGCTGACTCAAACTACTGGGTTGAGGGTAACGTCGCCTTCAAAAGAGGGGCCTACTACAATAACTAAGATAATCTCTTAAACAAGTGCAAAAGTGCGAGAATAATCAAAGGTTATACTAATACACGAGTCGGATCCAAGTGATTCATCTTGTCTATTTGTTTTTATTTTATTTTATTTTTCAGCATTTAGTTAGTTTTTATTTTCTCAGTTTAAAAATCTTTTTCTAACGTTTTGATTTGATTAGACATTGAGGATAAACCGGTACTAAAAGCTCTTGTGTCCTTGGACGACCTCGGTATCTTACCAACACTATACTACGTCCATGATGGGTGCACTTACCCATATGTGTGTTTAGTGTTAGTAAATATCGTGTTTTATAAATTTAAAACTTGGCTAAAAGTGTAAAAAGGGCTTAAATATACATTAAAAATATATAACACCTCGCACACATCAACGCACCTTGGAGCAAATCCATCATCAACATACGATCCGGTCGATTTCTGTGAAGAACAAGCCCTAATCTTGAATCAAAATGAGCTTCTCTTCTACGTGTTCATCCACAGTATCTAGAAACCCTAAATTGTTTAAGGTTGATTTGGAGGGTAATGTCTACTGCCATCATGATGTTGTAGCAGTTGTTCGAGTTGTTGGACGGAAAAGTGTGCGGCAAGGTCAACAATTCTATGGATGCTCTCATTGGCCGGTATGTTCCACCTTAACACCAAGTATTTTTCTTGAATTGAATTGATTGATTAACTGAGGTTTTGTTGGCTTTTGCAGAGATCAGACTGCAAGTTCTTCTTATGGAAAGAAGATGTCAACAAAATGTTCAACCAACATGCATCCCAGTGCAGGTTCAGTTCTGTAACACCTCGAAATTTTGTGTCCAATAATGTGTTAACACGTGTCATGAGTTTACACGTGGCATTAAATATTAAATATAGGACTAAAGTTGACAAACCTTGAAGGTATGTAAATTCGAGGGTTAAAAATGTCAACGAGGGGTAAATATACTGTATAGTAACCCTAAATGATGCTCGTACCTTCAAACGAATGAATCATGGATCGTACGGAGCGAAATGCGGAAGAAAGTGAGAGATTACAAACTACAGGGGTTAAATGTGTCAACATGTTTAATTTATACCTCTGAGTGACCCTTTGACGAACCCGACCCCTTGTAACAGTAAAATACGCTCACTAGAATACACGATATAAATTCTGCGAAGTTCCGTTTTAAAACGAGAAAGTTATGATCAAATTCGTATGCGAGGGGTTAAAAGCGTCAACAATAAAAGTTAAGGCTTTTCGGATAGTAATTAAACTAACCGAGGGCTTAACGGCACGGGTAAAAGTCACGAGGCCCTTATTCGTAAATAATCGAGGGCCAAATCGCAAAGTTACCCCTTCGAAACTGAAAGGTCAGGTTAATGATTACAAAAGATATGAAAATCTTGAAAATCAAGCCTAATGCAGGCCGCGTTAAGGTTATGAGTGATTTAATGCGGGCCGCGCACCATATAAAGATCCGTTTACTGACATGAGGATTCAGGCGGCCCGCGTCCAAGTGGCCTGATCCTCAATGCGGGCCGCGTGAAGGTCCCAGATGCAGAAAGTATGGACAGATTCACTGTTTGAGCTTGTGAACGATCTTGTGTGCATTAATTGAAGCATGGGCGCCCTCTACATGTCCCCTAGCACTATAGGACACCTGCTGATCATCCATGAGCAATTGTAGGATGAGTTGTAATGATCTTGGGCGCCATATTTCACTATAAAAGGCAATGCATTGCACCAATGTTCAACACACCTCAAACCTGCCTTCTTGTTCACTTCTGGAGCTCCAAAGCATTCCTCTAACATCTCTATTCGTGCACCAAGCTTCTGTAAGTATGCCTACCCTTTTGTGGCTTAATTTTTGCATAGTTTAGCTTAAAAGTCAATCCGTCGTAATTAACGATTGACTTTGCGATAAATCACCAATGGTCCAGTGGTTTGTCGAATCAAAGGTAGTTATATGTTGGTAATCATGTGGGCTTTAAACCCCTAAAAGGGCACCCTCTGATTCCCACTCTAACTAGTCCGAATGTCGAGTCAAACGTGCTTAGAAAAAGTCAACAGAAATGCTATTTGCGATTTTATGCATAATCAGTAATGTAGATGGTGTGTAACATGTTTTAACACTCACAAAACATGATAATAAGTATATTAACTAGTCTAAGCTTGTTTGATCCGACCATTTACTGTTTTGACCCGGTTCGGAGCCGAATGTCGCAAACTTTGACTTTTGCTTTGACTTCAGTTCTGACCCGTTAAAGTATGATTTAGATATGCCTTAAGACTCTCTTAGGACCAGGTTACATGATGGTATAACCCTCTGTGACCGGTTCGTTGTTTGTCCGAGTCTTTTACACCTTTCCGTTAAATGCTTAAAAGTTGACCGTAACGCCCTTTTTAATTTTAAAACGAGAATTTCGGACATGTGAAAGGACCATAACCTTAGTTACTGATTTCTAAACATGTCCCTAAAATTTCACGTCAATCCGAGGTCCAGAATAGGAGTTATGCTAAATAGCGTAAATTACGGAAACTTTAGTAATTAAATGGCGCAATTAGCATAACGCCTATCTAAACCCAGACTTCGACACCAAACCTTTTACACACTGATGTAAAATAGTATTTTGGGATTTTTAAAGATTTTTAATTATTTTTAACATGCTCATAACCCGCGGTTATGGCATCGGTTTGGTAAATACCGAATATACCCTTTTCAGACATAACTTGAGTTCTACAAGGTCTTTTGACCCGATTCCAGTTGTTACTGATTTTAAATAATAAATAGAGTATTTTGAACTTTATAAACTGTTCGGAAAACTCAGATTTTCTGTAGAACTCAGAAACCTCTGTTATAAATCTTTGAAATGACCGAAATACCCCTACGGGGCATACAATGGATTTAAACTCGTTACGGGCATTATGGGAGGTATCCTACTGATACCACAACCTCTTTAAAGCATATTGACTTAGGAAGCCAGTGTAGGACTCTTACGGTTACCCGTTACGCCTTTTGTGCGCACGGTTCGGCTTATGTAACTAGTTTACATAAACTAACCGAAACGGGTCAAACCATATTGTTTTGACCCCAAAATCTAGAGTGTGGTTATTATACCCATATAAAACAAGACTTCAAACTTTTTGGGTCCAAATCACATCCCATTCCCGGTTTTCGCCTTTCACGCGATTAAACCGTAACTATCCTTTGAAACTGACCGGTCTAAGCTACGGCCAAATTAAAGACCCGTTAGGATTCTAATAGGTTATTTTAAACCTTCGTTCCAGAATAGGAGACCAGTAAAAGCTATTTGCAATTTATTCGATTAAGGATTTATACTTGCAAAGGTAAATACTTTAACTTGTTTTCCGTTATACGGGCTTGGGCGACGGTATTTAAAATACCGCTTGGTCGGGCAATTGACCCCAACTCATTAGTAGTTGGGTATTATCAATGTGACCCGTTTAAAAATTTGTTTTGTTGGCTTTACGCCTTTGGGAGCTTAATGACCATGTCCCGGATATCCTTGGCATCATTTTACGAAATGGCCACGACCTTGACATCCGAGTGTAGGCGTACACCCGACATTATGTCCATGATTATAAAGGTATAGCCGTTGGTTTTCCCGCCACCGTTTTATTGCTATGTGGTGTGTCTATTAATCTTTAACCCGACACGACCCGGGCGACCGAACGCATAGTAAACATGTAATTCTTTACAAGATTTAATTATAAATTATCCCAAGTTATAAAGAGTTTGTGCCTTGTTTATTTAAATCAATTTTATTAAACATTTTACAAAAGTGTCGGTTGAATGTATTTACCAGTGTAAACTGGCGTATTTTCCCAAAAAGACTAAATGCAGGTACTAAGCGTAATTGGCTGGATATTCTCCTTAGCATCAATAAAGAGTCTCGCAAGCTTAAGATGCCTACGTCCGTTGAACAATTATTTTTATCTTATTATTGATCCCCTGTGGATTTTATTTCAACAATGGTGATACCTTGATATTACATTTAATGTTGAAATATATTTATCTTTATGCTTCCGCTGTGCATTCATATAATTGTGTGGTTTGACTATATTGTTGCCAACTACGTCACGGTAATCCCCCACCGGTGAGATACGTGGAAATCGGGGTGTGACAAGTTCAAGTTCAGAAGACCTGAAATATGAAAACATGGTGTTAGTAGAAGAGAATAGGTGGTTGAAAGCAAAGATATCTAGAACAAAGTCGAAATGGAACAAGCAATATGTGTTAACCTTGTTTATTGACATTAGCATAGTGTTGTATATGTTTAGGTAGTATGAAGTGTGTTCTTGTTGTAATTGTACACTTTTGATGAATTTTAATGCAAAATCCTAGTTCTTGATTGCAAATATCTGCACATGTATTGATATTACCAGATTAGTCAACATACCTCTAATGGGTCTGCACATATAGCTGCACAATGCATATGGGTCAAAACTGCAAGTGTCCAAATCTGTGTATGTTGTCCAAGCTGCATATGGGTCAAAACTGCAAGTGTCCAAATCTCTGTATGTTGTCCAAGCTGCATATGGGTCAAAACTGCAAGTGACCAAATCTGTGTATGTTGTACAAGCTGCATATGGGTCAAAACTGCAAGTGACCAAATATGCAATATGTAATGACCAAAACTACATAGTATAATGACCAATCAACCAAAATGCATAAAGACCATAAGCAAGACTTATACCATTACATAACCAACAGTTATAACATTACCAAAAGTTACCCTAAAGAGTTATAACATCACCACAAGTTATCCTAGAGAGTTATTACATAACTTAAAGTTGTCCAAACAGCCAACAACACAAAAAGGTCATAAAGACCACAAAAAAGTCAAACATGTCCATTTATCACAAAAAAGTCAAACTATGACTTTTTAACTGCTGCCTTGTATGTTCCCTGTCCATTTGACATTTGACTTGACAGTTGACTTGAGAGTTGACTTGACAGTTGACTTTTTAGCTGACTTCTGGCTGGTAATTTTGCTTCCCTCCTGGGTAGATTGTTGAGTTGTTCCTTGTGAAGGTACTGGAGTAGATTGTTGAGTTGTTCCTTGTGAAGGTACTGGAGCAGATTGCTGAGTTGACTTCTGGCTTGACTTTTTTGTTCCCTTCTGTCTCTTTTTAGCAGACCCTACAACATACAAAACAAAAGTAGTTAAAGCCTACAATATACACAGACAAGTGTCACTAAAACAAGTAATTCACCTGCAGTAGATTGTTGATTTCCCTGTTCAGTACATTTTCTCTTGTTGTGACCTTTACCCCCACAATGATCTCTCATTGAACCATGAAGCTTCTTGTGTGCACTTGATTTAGCCTTGTAAGCTAACTACTTAGTTATAATTACCTTAAACTTCTGTTTAACTGCTACTTGAATCTCCTTAGCAGACCAATTTGGCTTGGCCTTAAACAAAGGAAGGAACTCATCCCCTAAGAACTTGGCAGTTAGCTGTCTATTCTTGATCATGTTTCTCTGGCAGTTGTGTTTGTTCTTCACACTTTTAATCATGTAACACTCTTTGGCTTTGTTTAGTGAACAATATAGATAGAAGGGACACCCTGGTACACACTTAACAGCTAAACGACCTTCTTCCTTATTATCACTCTTTGCAATGATCAGATTCCTGCTATTAGTCACAGCATACCTTCTCACTGCCTCCTTAAAACGATCCCTTGATGCAAACCTTATTCCAACTTTCCATGTAAACTTTTTCCAGTTGGTGTGTTCATTTACACTTGGAGCAGTTTCTTTGTACTTCTTACCTCTTATATCATCATCCTCACTCTCATCAGGAGTAGCAACATCACCATCAGATTCCTCGTAACTACTGTAACCCTCTACATGTGCACACCCTGCATCATTAGACTCAATCAACTTACCTTCTTTTTTCATAAGGTTTAGTACACTGTTCAACTAACTTCTTTTTAGCTTCAACTTCATCCTTATTAGCTCGTTTAATGGCATCTTGTGACTGTCTCCATTCAGCATCTTCTCTGTCCAAATCTGAGAAAGCTATTTCATCATGAACCTCATCTTCATTACTATCATCAAGAAAACCTTCATCTTCATCTGAGCTTGACTCTTCTGTCCCATTTAAGTCAGCTTTATAGTCACTGTCTTGACTGTCATCTTCATCTGCACACTGGTTATCAAAACCACTCCTTTCTTCCACTAAAACCACTTCTACAATAGGCTCCTTTTGCAAACCATCTGTTTCTTTCGATACACCCTCTTGAACAATAGACTCCTCATCTAAATCAAATGCCCATGTAGCCTCTTGTACACTAGGCTGATTATTCAAACCAACTGGTTTATCAGCAACAGCCTCCTTTCCTGAGGCAGTGGATCCAGATCTAGGGACTTCAAGTATAGGAGGGTTACCACTTTTGTCAGATGCCCTACTCACTCTACTGACATGGACTACTTTCTTTTTGGACTGGATTACAAGTTTTTATGGCCGGCCTCTTCGTTTAATGGGTTGGGAACTGGATTGGGCTTGTGGTTTACTGGGTGGTGAATAAGATTGGGCTTTGGGTTTACTGGGCTAGGACATGAATTGGACTTCTTGTTCATGGGTAATTGGAGCGACTTGAACAAAGACCTCCATGAATGGTTCAGACCATGTTAGAGCCTTTAATACAATCTCCATAACATCATTATCATCCCCAAAAAACTTGAATTCACCAGTATCTGCATTTAATCCATACATGTAAAAATCCCTACTTTCATAACACCCAGAATCCATTACATACTCTAACAACTCAAAGTATGCAATGTGATCAACATCCATAGTTATCAACTTAGAATCACCTCCAATATATTGAGGTTGATCAAAACTAAAATCCAATGATCCACCATACCATAGCATCACATTGATAACCTCCATCAGTGCAATCAGTGAACAATACCAATATATTGAGAGAAAACGTACCTCTGATCGATTAGGGTTTGATCGCCATTGATGAACTTGAAAGCTTCTGATATGTTTATCTTGGTATTAGTGAAGTGATACTGTGTGTTTTGGGGTTTATAAACTTCAACGAATGAGGGATTATCCACATCAGCTCATGTATGACACGTATGAATGCCACATCAGATTAAATTGCCACATAGGCTAATTTTAGTAACCTGGTTAGTGAATATTTAACGGCGGGGTGCCATGATGTAACGCCCTGCTTTTTCATACTTTACATAATTAGAAAGCTCCCCTTGTAATGCTATTTTTGGAAATCTTGTATTATTGTAGTCGTCTTTTCGTTGTAAAATCCGAGACTTGGATCATAAATAAAATTCGTATTTCTTTAAATTCACCATCTACATATTCATACATGTTACATACTTGTACATTACACTTTTTACCTAGTTAAATCATGTTTTATTTCATATATCACCTTGTTACAAGTTAGGGGAAACATTGTTGCATATTATTACACAACTTAATTAATAAAATTACTCATTATAATGTTTTAAAAAAATAAAAAAATAAAGAAATATGGCAGCCCCAATTCAGCAAAATTCAGCCCCATATAGTTGGGTTTTGTGGGCTAGTTTCAAGGTGTAACCCCTTCTAAACACTTCCAAAGCCCAACCCATTGAAACCCTAATCCTTCCCCCTATAAATACCACTTATAACCAGCCTCCCTACCACTTTTGCAACAATAAAAACTCTCAAAACATCCTCCAAACCGTAGCTGAAAGCAAGGGTTCGAGCAGATTGACACCCCTTCACGAAAATGAGCATAACTCACTCAATTCTTATCCGATTCACTCGATTCTTTTTCCTACTACTTTGTATTGACCTTATCTACGTTTCCATGGGTTTTTCACAGTAAACAAGTCCCTGGAACTCCAGCAAAAAGGCTTCAAAGTCCACTGATTGTTTTTGTTTTCATGAAATCCTTGTTATTTCTTACCAAACTTGAGTCTATCTCATCTCAAACCTATGTCCTAATGCTTACAACACTTTAGTGGTTGGTTAGGCTTAAAAACAAGGTTGAGACACTTAAAAATCAGAGGATTAAACCTCATAAACTTGGTGTTTTATTTAGGGTTTTTAACCCACAAGTCATGTCAAACTTTGTCTTTGATACATGAGTGATTATGGAACAACTTGGGTTGTCCAAACATACAATCCTCACATGATTTGATGATTTCTCTTAGTTAGTGTGTATATTTCTTATTATTTATTGTATGTTCATGACCCTCCTTGGTTGTTTTTTTTACATCAAGTGTAGTGGTGAACACATAGAGGTGCCTAAATGGAAGACTTGATCTTCCTACCTCCTACATGATTTCTATGACATTTAGAGGTACCAAAATGAAGATTTTAATCTTCTACCTCATGCTTGAACTATTGGACATATATTATATAACCTAAATATATTATTCGAATAATCGAATCTTTGATGATGAACTAGTGTTCATATGTCGGGGTACTAGATTACATCATCCTAGACTATGATAACTTGTCACGATTCTAATGGAACCTTGTTCCATGAAAACATCTAAACTCCTTCGAGTTTCCTAGTGTCAAGAACAAGCATCATATGTACTAAATGATTATTTTCCATGTTATTCTCATATCTTATTTTTATGTTGTTTTAAACACCGAATCTCGACTCTAAACATACTTGAACTTTAACCCTTATACATTCGGACTCTAAATCTCTACTCGTCAACAATTGGATAATCGGAAAGCATATGCAAGCCTTGTGAGTATACTCGTATTTCCCCCTTTTTACTTTTACCACTTTTGGGGTATAACATGTTTACTTATAAAAAACTTACACATGAACATTTTGCTTAAACACATGAACATTCCTATAAGATGCTTGTATACGTGATGGCTTGATACTTTAAACTTGGGTGAAACTTATGTGTTGAATTTATCATTAACTTCGTACGAGCCAAACCGTGACATATGTAGCGCTATAGGATTAACGACCCGCCCTTTATCATCGGTAATGTCATGAGCATATTGCGTTTCCTTGGTTTGATATGTTAGACACATGCCATGTTTAAACGTTTATCTTGAATCACATACTTGCTATGAGGAATTGTTTAAAACTTATCTTTTGCTATGTATGTATCAAACTTGTATACTTGCCTTTGCTTTTGCATTGAATTATTTTAAACATGTTACAGGTTGATGAGGATGATGCTAAGAAAAGAAGTAGCGTTGATGCCTAGATACACATATAGACGTTAGGGTTTAATATGTTGTATCAATTTTGTTATGTTGTAATGTTATTTTGTTAAACTTGTTGTATTTGAATTTCTTGTAATGTTGACAATTTATCTTATGAAATGAAATCGGATTATTTAAATACTTGTCGCAATTATTAGCGTTATGATGTCTCGAGCAATCTTCACACTTCGTCTCATCCCGATGTTTCCGCCATTGGTTGGGGTGTGACAGATTGGTATCAGAGCCATAACTATAGGGAATTAGGAAAAGTAGGAATGCTTTAGTCTAGTCTATAGTTTTAGAGCTTTATTCTTATGTTTTACTTGAAACTACTTGCATGCTACCTTATTAGCTCTTATTTATTCTCTGTTGATCTTTTAAGCATATATGTCACTTATGTGTTAACACTTGACATGTTATACTTGCTTTATTATGTGCTAATACATGTTTTATTGTTCCACTCATTATGTACTATTCTTAATATGCTTCATTGTGCGTTTATAATTGTTGTTTATTCTTTTAACATACTCTTTCCCTCATGCATTTTACTCAACTATTCTAAATCCGTAAACACTCGTATTACACAAATGAGACAAATTCGCCAAAATAGGCGTGAAACCCACAATTTGGTGAACGACTCTCAATCTACCCATTCTTTTTTTACACGAGATATCGCCATTAAGCTAGGAGTGAAATCCACATCTTAATGGCAAATCTCAAATTTCAAATTCTAGTGGACCCTCGTCAACATGTCGAAATTAAATTTTGACCCGACGAGTACCAACCACACTTAGGATACGAAATCGTCAAGATAGGGGTGAAACCCGCACCTTGTCGACTAGTTCCACTCCTTGATTTTTCATAAATCCCGCCAAGTCTCGAAATTTCAATTGATTTGGGACATGTAGTAACCGGAAGGGTAAATACCGTTAACCGACTTGTCGGCGAGAGTATTTTACCTATTAGGCCAAAGCATGCTCCTCAAATTCAAAAGACTTTTCGACCACTTTGGTTAGTCAAAGTTCCGTTTTGGAACACTCCAAACTTTGGTCAAACATGTGTTTCTATTATTTATCTTATACGATGCC
Organism: Helianthus annuus; assembly: GCF_002127325.2. Lineage (NCBI taxonomy): Eukaryota > Viridiplantae > Streptophyta > Magnoliopsida > Asterales > Asteraceae > Helianthus > Helianthus annuus. The sequence goes on from NC_035448.2 coordinate 23,375,563, forward strand.
TTTTTTTCTTAAATTTAAATTTACTTCCGATATTTTCTTTTCACACACACACAACGTATTAAGTCGTTTCATACATTTATACATATGCATGATTTCATAAAATTTTATTTACATTTCTTATAACAACAAATAGAGATATATCATCAAGATAGGAGTGATTTCCTTACCTTGACGATTAACTCTATTCCCTCTTCTTAAAACGACCTCACCAACGAGTTAGGGGTGATTCCCTTACCTAGGTGATCGTTACCAAAACGTCTCTTCAAAATATCTTATTATGCAAACTCGATCATATTTTATACCCAAATTGTTCATCATTATTCAAAATACCCACTCATACCGATTTCAAAATGCATTGTTTTATCAAACGTACTTCTTATTCTACAATCTATTTTCACTCAACTCATATACGCAAAATTCATAATCATGTCTTAAAACGTTTTATTGCTCGAACTTCAAAACCTTACGAAATGCTACCTATCAATTTAATCGGCTTCACCGTTTCACACAATAATCTCTTCACCTTCACTCCAATCATCTTCCAAGAATACATTCCGTTTCCATATATAACAATGAAATTTGCTGGATCTACATATATAGATTGTTTTATATTTAGATTTAGATTCTTCTGGTTCTTCATCTACGTCTACCTTTTCTTAATTCGATTCAGAAATTCTCAAATCGAAATACAAATCTGTAAGTTATTTATTAGAAATTTCTTCTTTAATCATTGCCATGTGTTCTTTCGTTTCTTTACTGTCTTAAAGTTATGTTTATGTTGAATTAACCCTAAATCGGATTATCATTGAAAAATCTGTTGATTTTGGGGTTTTAAGTTATGGTTTTCTATAAGAATATGCTATTTATGCAAAACCCTAAACCCGATTTGGATGCTGAATAATTTTAATTTCTGATGTTTTTTCGTTCTATGAAGTTTAAATGAAATCCTAGATCCGATTGTTATGGAATATATGTCTTAAGTTTTATTTGAATTGATGTAAAGTAAGTTTTATTTGATTGTGATGCAAAATAAGTTTGTGATTGTGATGCAAAAGCCTAAATCTGATTGTGAGGGATTGTGATGCAAAAGCCTAATTCTGTTTGTTTTTGTGAGGGATTGTGATGCAAAAGCCTAATTCTGATTGTGATACAAAATAAGTTTTATTTGATTTGATTTTGTATTCTATGAACCTCATTCGTGTATATCATTGTTATGAATTATAGTTTTTTATTTGATATAATTCTGTTTATGTGTTTTCAGTCTGATTTATTGGTTATGGTTATGTTATACAAACCCTGATTCTGATTTTCATGGAAAATCTGATTATTTTGCTTTTATTTCACATGTTTATGTAATCTATGAACCTCCGTTTATATACTGTGTTAAAACTGATGAATGATTTTTCGTGTTAATGTTGTTTTTTTGCTTAACGATTTGATATTGTGATTGATCATCGGATTATGAATGTTGTGTTTGTAATTTGCTGTTAGGCTAGATAAATTTGTGGAAATTTAGAAGTGTTTGGTTGTTTTTTATTTCATTATATTGTCGAATCTTTGCTCCACATTCCTATTGTTTTGTTTGAAGATTGATTGAATATCATATGTGTTCTTGGAGTTTAATGGTTTGATCCTTGATGTTTGACAATTTAATTTCGGATCATGATAACGGTTCGGTACTATCCATCAATTTGTTACAAAATTATTATTGTTAATTATTATTTCCTTATTTAGAGGATAGATAATAACTTGATTTTAAATTCAAAAATTTGATTTGGATGATAATATGGAAATAAACTTTTTGGAGTTAATAACATTAATTGGATTTCCTTTTTAGGTGGGTTCAATGTACCTAGACATGTTAGTTGTTTAAAATTTAAAATTTTATATATAATTTTGATTAAATTCTTCCAACATATTATAGTAATTTTAAATTTAAATTATATTTGACTTATTTTTAAATAAAGTTACCTGAAATAGAAGTTGACTACATTCATTTTTTATAATTGCTAATTATCCCCTAATTTTTAGTAACCTCTAATCAACAATTATTGGTTTCTAAATAACTAATTAGATTCAAATTATTCAACAATTATATTAAAAACATTTATTGATTGTTATTATACATGCTTTAAATCATTAAAATAATAGATACGGAATTGACTTTTGAACTTTTAGTGTATTTTAGATAATTATGTCCCTTAAGATACTAGCATTTGTATGTTTTCAAATATCGTTTTAATTATTAGAAGTCTGTTTAAAGAATATATTAATATTCTTAAAAAACGTCAAAAAATGTGTTTTTAGTATTTTTGGCTGATAATTTCCTTATTTGATGATAGATAATAACTTGATTTAAAATTAAAAATTTTGATTTGAGGATATTATGGAAGTAAACGATTTGGAGTTAATAACAATAATTGGATTTTCTTTTTAGGTGAGTTCAATGTATCTAGAAATGTTAGTGGTTTAAAATTTTAAATTTTATATATAATTTTGATTAAATTCTTACAACATATTATAGTAATTTTAAATTTAATTATATTTGACTTGTTTTTAAATAAAGTTACCTAAAATAGAAGTTGACTACATTCATTTTTTATTATTGTTAATTATCCTAATTTTTAATAACCTCTAATCAACAATTATTGGTTTCTATATAACTAATTAGATTCAAATTATTCAACAATCATATTATAAACATTTATTGGTTGTTACCATATATGCTTTAAATCATTAAAATAATGGATACGGAATTGACTTTTGAACTTTCAGTGTATTTTAGATGATTATGTCCCTCAAGATGCTAGCATTTGTATGTTTTCTAATATCGTTTTAATTATTAGAAGTTTGTTTTAAGAATATATTAATACTCTTAAAAAACGTCAAAAATGTGTTTTTAGTATTTTTGGCTCATAATTCCTTATTTAGAGAATAGATAATAACTTGATTTTAAATTTAAAAATTTGATTTGGAGGATAATATAGAAGTAAACGATTTGGAGTTAATAACATTAATTGAATTTCCTTTTTAGTTTGGTTCAATGTACCTAGACATGTTAGTGATTAAATTCATATTTGTGTGTTTTTAATTAGGGGAAATCTTGGTTTTTGAAATATGTTAATTCGTTTTTAGGAGTTTATGGATCAAAGTAGTTGGGTAAAAAGTCAATATGGATTGAGGCTTTCGATTCGGTTGACCCGAATCATTTTTAATTTAGTAGTATTTTCATTTGCTTGAATAAAATGATCTATGATGTTTTGGCATGTTTTCAGTATTTATATTATCTGTTTGACCCACTTATAGAGAAAACATAACATGAATCACAACCCAAACATAAAATCTATATAACCTTTGATACTATTATTTGCAATTCTTAATTTTATGGCTTTTAAACGGGTAGCCATGAGGTATTATCATTTGTCATCTAAGTGAATCTTATTTGAGTAGTAACATGGCAACTTCATTAATTTTCCACTTCAAATACTTGGCAATTTCTATGGTTTTTTGAGGTTTGTTTGTTTTTAGTTCCAGGTTCTACTTTTATTTTTCCTTCTATAAATCTATAATATGCAGGGCTGTAACCATAATGAATGAAACATTAAAATATGCCAAATGCTTGCCGACTCGGACATGCTTTGCCATGACGCAATATTGTGAAGGAACCCTTGACGCCATCAGGTGATTGTGCAATTTTGGGTGCGTCGTCGTTCCTTCACAGAATTTTGGATATATATTTTTTTAGTTTTCAATCTTTTGAGTTTTTGCTTGCAAGTCCTTATTCTAATTCAAGATAATGTGAAACATTTTTGAGTTTTTCTTTGTCGTTCCTTTGTTAAGATAATCATAAACTTTATAGGTTTCATCATTTTTTTAACTTTAAGAATTGTCATTGTGTTGTCTTTCATCTTTTGAAACTTTTCATTTTCTTTAACACATCCAAACATGTCTTCCATGAAATCTTTGAACAGATTATCAGGACACTGGTATCAAAAGGCGCTGGATCTGAATCTTATGCAGGTTTTCTTTTGATGAGTTAGATATTTACATGATAAAAACCATGTATTTTATGGAAACAGACTGAATTAAAACTATATTGAAGCTTTGCAAATTTTTAGGCCCTTCAAAGTTGTTCAAGTTCGTCAAAGCTCCTTTTTTTTTCAATATGCCTCTCCACTTTCTTCTCAAGCGTGATTATAGATTCAATAAAAAGGTAATGTTTAATTATCGGAACATTTTTATTTAAGCATGTTGATGGCTTCAAAAGACCTATATTATTTTAAGTACTTTTAGAATGACCAACTCTTTTTAAATTATTAAATCGTATCGAGTTTTCTTTACTAATGGTTCCTCTTATGAGCAACTTTACTAATAAGTGATAACATATATATTGTATATATTCATACAAATCTATAACCTAGAGCTTGATACTGGACGTTCATATTTATTTGTTTGTGATCTATTTTTTTTTTTTTGCCACATTTACAACTCCATCTAGAGTTTCAAGTTATAGTTGCTTTTAGAGGTTGCAAGATTAGTATGATGGGTAATTGGTCAAAACGGGTAGTAGGTTTGGATCATATGTGATGCTGTCCTTTTACAACTCTATTTAGATTTACAGGCTACACTTGCATGTAGAGGTGGCAGGTTGGGTCACATGCTAAAACAATTAAATTTTAGTTGCTTAGGCAAAGCTTTTTAAAGGCGTTTGGAGGAAAGGATACTAGAGTTGACCAATCAAGTCAAGGTAAGACTAACAACTTTTATCAAGCTTGGATCTTTGACTACAACAAATGATCAGTTCGAAATAAAAGCAACCTGATATTTTCTAAATGTCGTTACAATTGATCATTTTATCTTAAGGCTTCCTAATCGCTTAAATACACTAATTTGCAGTTTCTCCTATAAGTAATAAAAATTCTTCTTATTGTTGTGATCTTATAAACTCCATTTCCTTAGTCATGTCCTGAACAAAACGTAACTGAAATCTGTGGTATTGTTTTGCTTGGAGTGGTCTGAACCTTTGATCATATTTGCTTTATGCAGTAGCAACTGATCTATGAAGGACTGGAGAGGCGAAAGATCGGTTTTTTCAGCATTATTCCTATCGGCACCAAAACTGCCAAGGTATAGACCCACATTTAAAACATTCTCAAACTTACATTGCTTCATTTATTACAATTTAGGAGTGTTTTGTTTAAAAAAAAAGACCAAGTTTTTATCAAAGGGATATAAAACACAACCCAAATGGGTTTGAGTGAAGAGTCAAAAAGTCATGAGTCTTCAACTTTTAACATAAACAAACTGAGTCAGTTGAAATAGGGTTTGTATACTAATAGCTTTTCATCCATATTTATAAACCTTTTGTAAATAAATAATGCACTAAGTGTGATAATTAAAGACAGTATTATCACATTAATAACATGCATTTAGGAGTTTTATGCACAGTTATGATGAACCACAACTCAAATGGGGTTGAGTACCAGGTGAAAACGTTAAACAAGTCCTCTTAACACAACTTTTATTAAATAACCGGTGCAACAATATTATTATTATTACAATAATACTTGTAATTAACTACCTATTTGATCCGTTTGAGATAAGAGACAAATCACATGGTTTAGCAACTCATCTTTTGCTTATTCTAGCATCTGTCAATTTAGGAAAACCAAGATTGTAAAACATATTTCATTCCTGTTCTTTGTAGGTTATCGAGAAAGTTTTGCTAGCCCTCAATGGCACATTGAGCCAAATCGCCTTCCGTGTGACAACCATGGATGTCTCGGACTTGACCATGAGAATTGAAAGGTTGTCTACTTATGACTAGCACAAGGCCGCCACAAGCAACTTTTGAAGGTTTGTAAAATGAAAATAATCAAATTATCTTTTATCCGTTATATAAGGTTTAATGTTATCAGGAAAGGTGATTTGATGAAGGTTATACGAAGCCACTACGTATTGTTTCTCGAATGGTTAGTCTGCTATGGTTCGTGATGTTGGTCTGGAGGATAAAGATGTTATTGTTTTCCATGTTGTTGATGCTCAGATGCTAAAGTTCACTCATTTTAAGGCTGATTGTCTTTCCGGTGTTAAAAACAAGTTTTTTTGTAGAGATGTTATTTCCCGAGAACGGTAACTTGGTAATTTATACTTTACTACTTAGGATGAAGAACCAACTGACCTTTTTATTGACGATTGCATTAATTCTTTATTTAGTGGTTGCCGAAAGAGTTTATGAACAGGTATTTCAAAACCGACACTTTGGACGATAACTTTACAATTCGTTTTGGAGGTACATACATGTGGAATGTCAAAGTGAATAGGCTCTGGGGATCGAACTACTTCATTCAAGATTTCTCACAAATCAACAAAGAACTTCATCTCATATCAGGTGACGTAATCGTTTTTGAGTTGGTTGCGATACGTATTTTCAACATTCTGGTTTTCCGTCCTAATGGAATATAGTTTGTTGTTCCCGAGGTTGCCAATAGTGTTGGTGTTGAAGAAGAGGAAGACACATAACAAATGGATGTTAGTGAAGATTTGTTATTAGACGACGAAAATCAAGACATGGAAGATGACATTGTAGACGTTGAACATGATGTGCCAGTCATTGTAGCGGATCCTGTGTTGGAACCAGACTTTGTTGACGTTCCACATATTCCGGCCATTGTTCATCAAGCCAACCAATACGAACTAACATGGTGTCCATCTTTTCGTTTTGTAAGTTTTTCATACTCTAAATGCTTTATTTTAATATTATGTAACGCTTTGAAGTTTGTATTTTGTTTATTAGTTTTTTAATTTGTTTATTTTATCAGACTGTAATGCAGCGGTTCCTAAAGGCATTTGCAGCAAATGTAGATATGTCTGTCCTTGATGAGATGGTAGTTCAAACTGAAGACAGGTTTTCAATGACACTAGAGATCCGGCAAGAAACGACACGTTGGAAAATGTTGCAGGCTGGGTTGGAAAATGGAGCTCAGTTTTTGCTGCGATATTATAGGGATCAAAACATGTTGGAATTCTTAATCCGAACCCCTAGGTGATGTATCTATGGACAGATAGCGTCAGAAGTAAACAACTAATATCGTTACCAAGCATGTCGTATGTGTGGTAACAGTTTTGGAACAATTATTACTATATATGTTTTGTTTACAAAAACTTAATGTGTAACGAATATTATGTCGATGTACTTTTGGGACGTGCTCAATTGTCTCAAAATATTAGGTTTAACAATCAAAGTTTAACGGTTCTACGTTTAAATTATTTTATATGTTTAGTTGGTGTTTAGCCACCCGCGAAAGTCGCGGGGTCTTAGGCTAGTAAAATAATATATTATAACATTGAAAGGATACACAACATGAACTGAACTAGCACACACATAGGACAATTCATCCCGCATTGATGAAGTTGTGAAACCCATTATTCGTTCCCTCTTAAATATCACAACTCATGTTGTATATATGTCAATTGTGTTATTTTTATAAACTGTGTAACATCAGTATATAGTATATAGCTGACGTCGTTTGAGTATACATGTCACAGATAATTAGTGAGACATTCTTAAGAATAGAGAGAAGACAATTGAGACATGAAGACCTAGATGTGACTATTGTAAATAAATCATATGTTGTACTCACATTATTATAAGTTTCAATGAAAGTTCAATTTGCTTCCGCTGTAAGTGTATCAATTGTACATAATCACCTGGGTTACGGGTGAGGTGTTACATTTTCTCCCTGTCAACGACCCGCATAGCATGTTAATAATAGAGTTGAGCTCGGTATAAAAAATACTCATCCTGAAAATCACCAAAATGGGTACCGGTGCTGAAAGTGCTCCGCATGGTACGATATTTGAAGGCAAATCAACCCAAAATACCGGCACCATACAGAACGAAAATACTGATCCCGAAAACCACAAGAAGTCGGTACTGAAATTTGTTCGATAAGGTATATTCGGTACCATACCTGGTACCTATTCGGTTTCAATACCCGATACCATTTACTCTATATCTGGAGGATGAACATTTGGTACTGGGACCGGTCCGTACAAGAAAAAAATTTGTTACCGATTAAGTACCCACTTTTTGAAATTTTATATACCGGTATTTTACCGAGTTTTACATACAAGTATCGATACCGTACCGAACACTTTTAGTACAGGTATCAAAAAGTATCAGCAACGATATCTAGCTTATCCCTAATCCCTGGTTAATAATGTCTAAATTACATATCACCGTTTAGCCATTCAGTACAATATATATTGAAAGGGAAGTTGCATGTCTTTATATAATAAATAACATTCATAAAAAGTCAAATAAGAATAAGACATGGCAATTCATAGATTGAAAGGCGTAGACATATACAATCATAATCATAAAAGAGATAATAATGTTCAAAGAAATATTGTATAACATTCGTGATTAAAGGGTTAAACGTCTATAAAATTTAGTCTAAAAACAAATTAATAATTTTTGAAAATTGTCAGTGTTTTGTGAATGATTTTACCCATCATTTGGGGTAACTTTGTTTTTTCTTTCCCTTTTATTTGATATTAACATTGAGTGATGACGTAGATTTTAACTTGTTTTTTTTTAATTTTTAATGTAATTAAAGTGTTTTTATTTTTAATAAATAAAATTTCATATATTAAAATAATCCGACTGAGCATCTTATGCTTCATTTTTTTCTTGACATATGAAAAAAAACATTGCTCGATTTAAATGTTAAGTTATTTAATCGGGACAAAAAACGATACAACTAACCTAATTAGAACACTTGTAAAACTTTGCTACTATTTTGTGACATTCCCCACCATTTTGTAATAAAGGTAACGTGATTTTATTTATATATTAAGGAGAAAAATGCCCGGATAGTCCCTGTGGTTTCACCTTTTTTCACCTATAGTCCCCAAGTTTCTAAAACTACCTGAATAGTCCCCAAGTTTTCGATTTTTGTTCCCGGATAGTCCCTGGGTCTAACTTCAGTTACTTTTCTCTGTTAAGTGACCCCACGTGCATATCACGTGAGGGGTATTTTGGTCAGTTTACATTCATTGTTTTCTCTGCCTATTAAATAACACCCTTTTTCCCACAAACCTAACCACCAACAGCATCGATTCCATCGTCTTCTCCATTGTTCATCTTCCTCAGCAGCCTCGAATCCATCATCGTCATGGTTCTCTGCAATTGTGGCCAAGATGCAATCATAGTTACGTCATGGACTGATCTCAACCCTGGTCGCCGATTCTACTCCTGTCCAACCATGGTAATGTATACTATTAGCGATTTTAATAGTCTAGGGCTTAAAAGGTTTGATCCTTTCGTCTTTCTCTGTAGAATCCCAACTGTGGAAGATTCATAGGGTGGGTGGACCCACCAATGTGCAGTCGTGCAGTGGCAATTATTCCAGGGCTTCTAAGACACAGAAACCAAGTTGATGTTGAGTTAGCCAAGATGCGGGAAAAGAATCGGCTGAAGAACAAGATTATTACGGTTCTTTTGATAGTTTTAGGGTTTGTGTTTTGGATATATGTTAAGGCTTGAATGCATTTGTATGGATATTGTAATGTGTTAAATGTTAAGGATGTTGTAATGTTTTTGAAAATCTGATGTATGGATAACATTCAATGAAGTTGGTTGTTTTGGTGAAATATGGTTAGCATTCAATGTCTTAAATGTTGGAAAACTGTGTTTGGTGAAATATGGTTAGCATTCAATGACCAGCAGGTTGTTTGGAAGTAACTATGTATTGTGCAAAGTGTATTGTGCAAACATATTGGTCGAATCTTATGCGAAACGAAATTGTGCAAAACATATTGGTCGAATCTTATGCGAAACGAAATTGTGTATGAACCTGTTCCTACAAAATGCACATTGCACAAATGACATTGTGCATGAGCTGTTCCTATAAATGAACATAATAACATGTTCCTGCAAAATGTACATTGCACATACGACATTGTGCATGACCTGTACATGACATGTCCAAACTTTAAACCACAAACATGAGCTGCAAATGAACACAATAACCTGTACATGACTTGTCCAAACTTTAAACCACAAACATGAAAGTAAAACAGAAAATACTACAAACCATAAACTTTAAACGACTGAACATTAAACATCCAACCATACATGATAATTGTCATAGTGTTTTAACAGGTTAAAGAGACACAAAAGACTGCATAACTGTTTTAAGACAACCCAAAAGAACCATAACCCTTAAGACAACCCAAAAACCATAACCCGACAACCCGAAGAACCATAACCCTTAAACAGTTGGAGCTCCCTCACCAGCCTCAGTAGGTTGATTACCATCTTTCTTCTTCTTACCTTTCTTCCCTTTCTTCGGCCCGGCAACTGTTTTGGTCCTTCCACAAGTTCTTTGGTTGTGGCCCTTTTCACCACACTTCTGGCACTTCACGGACTTCCATTTTCTTGTGAATTTGCCACCAACCACAGCCTGCTCGTTATCAGCTTCAGCAGCCCTGTTTCTCTTGTTTCTTGCTTGTGAAGCCCTTTCAACTTCATCCTGCAACTCCACAGCATCCTTCCTTCTTTTCTTCTTAGGTCTGCCGATAGGTGTGTGGTGCAGAGGTGGGGTTAGGTTGGTTGGAACCTGTGATTTTGGCCATAATTCTCTACCATTAATGGGACCAATGGTATGACTGTAAACCCTCTTCCATGTTTCAAGATAATAACATTCATTAACCCATGATTCTGGGGGTCCAACCTCTTGGCCATTCATTGCCATGTCCCAATTGACAGCCACAGCATGCCTACAAGGGATTCCTGAAACTTCCCATTCTCTACAAGTGCAAACCCTATCCACAACATCCACAACATACTGTTTATGTGTTGCAGCACCATCCACTGTGACCTTACCACTGACTTGATACTTTGTCCCACCACTCCACCTAACATTATAATTTGCAGCTAATTTCTTTGTGTTTTCAAAGATCTTTGCAACTCTAGGAGTAAGTGGACCATTTGTCTGCCGAATCTTCCTGATGACATTCACTATCCTCTGCATTAGATACTCTCTGACAAACTCCAAAGCAGAAATTATAGGCTTGTCTCGACCATTGACTGTCCTTGCATTCAAGACTTCACACATGTTGTTCAGCACCACATCAGATTGTGCCCTACCTGTATATCAAATTGCCAAACTGAATGATCAATAAACAGACATAAACAGCATTAAACAGCAGAAACATCAATAAACAGCAAAAACATCAATAAACAGGTTAAACAGCAGTTATAAGTTTTGGTATGCATATACCTGTAAAATGAGACCTGCTCCAGTGAATGGGTGGAATACTTGCCAACCAATTATAAGCTTCAATGTTGTACAACCTCAACTCCTCCATTTTTGCTTCAAAATCTGGAACTGTATAAGCTTTGGATGCATTTTGAAGACAATCCTTGAAGGCATCTCCTCTCCATTGAAGTTTCATGTTCTGCCAAATATGCCTTGCACAAAATCTATGCTCAGCTGCTGGAAATACCTGACTTATGGCTGGTATTATTCCCTGTTTCATCACATTTCAAACATTAATCATACAAAAAACAGACTTATGCTAATTGCTGAATGACTCTTGCTGAATTTAATACCATACCTTTTGCCTGTCAGAAATGAAGGTGAAATTTGCATTATCTGGAAGATCCAAGTCATCTTTAATACACTGTAGGAACCAGATCCAGGAGTCTTTGTTCTCAGCCTCAACAATTCCATAAGCTAAAGGATAAATGCCATTGTTGGGATCTAAACCAACTGCTGTTAGCATCTGACCAGGGTAGGGGCCTTTCATAAATGCCCCATCTAACCCCAACAGTTCCCTCCTACACTCTTTAAACCCTTCTTTCAGTGGTCCCAAACAAATGTAAATCCTCTTGAAGATCCTTGTGGGTGCATGTGGGTTACACTCAGGCTCAACAACAAATTTAACTGTTGTACCTGGATTGGTCCTGTGCAGTTCCATGACATAGTCCCTGAGGCTTGCATACTGAACTTTGAAGTCCCCTTCAATCTTTTTGGTGGCCTTGAGCTTTGTCCTGAAAGCCTGTAATCAACTTAAAATTAGTCAATGGTTTATAATTAAAGAAAATAAACAGAAGAAGAAATTAGGGTTTATACCTTCATTTTTGTCACAGACAGCTCATACTTCCTCCCAAGCTCTTCTTGTAGCCTACTTACTGAAATATTAGGGTTGGCTGCAATCTGATTCATCACAAACTCTTGTTTAGCCAAGAAGGTAGAAGTGAAAGGCTGTATTTTTCTGGATGTGAGACACTTGTGATCCGGTTGGTAAGTCTTTACCACCCAAGTCTCATCTTCATCACTCAATCTAGACAAGTACAAAACCCAAGGACAATCAACACTATTTAACCTACCCTTCCTTTTATCATTGCATTCTACCAATCCCTTTTTAAACCCCTTTTTTGTCCCACTTGCAGAAGATTCCTTGCCTTTTTGGATACCAGGCCCACTTGCAGATTGTATATGGATACCAGGCCCACTTTGGCTGGGCCCAGTTTGATTTGGCCCACATGTGAATATTGGACATCTACCCTCACAAACCACCCTAATTCTTCTTTTATCATTTCTCAGAAAAGACAGTGACCTCCTTGTTTCAATTGCATGTTTGTTTATCTTGTCTTTTGCCGCTTTGGCTGTTGGAAACAACTGACCCACATAAAAGGTCACTTGGGATGTTGATTGTGCAACCCTCTTTTTCCTCCTCAACTCTCTTAATTTCAAACTTCTCCTAGTTTCGAAATCTTCCATTTCCTCATCAGTCAAACTGTCAAAAGACTCATAACTTAGATTTTCATCATCTAATAAGTCATCACTGGTATCCACATCATGGTTGCCAACAGACTCTACTTCAGCTCCCATAAACTCCACACCCCTGTCAACATTTGCATGGTAGTCCATCATGTCATATTCAGCCTCATCCATACTCTCTAACCCCTCTACAAAGTCACTGTCATCTGAATCATCACCCTCAGTTGATTCATCATCAGCCTCAGCACCATCACTTGCCTCAACACCCTCAACATGCTCAGACTCACCACCCTCAGCTTGCCTAGACTGACCAACCTCAGACTCACCACCCTCAGCTTGCTTAGACTGACCAACCTCAGACTCATCACCCTCAGCTTGCCTAGACACACCATCTATTGGAAAATCAGTTGAGAAATTTGCATTGTCAAAATCATAGCTAAAACTGTTATGGAACGATGCATTCTCCACACCTACATTAGCCTCTACACCACCTACATTAACCTCTACACCACCTACATTAACCTCTACACCACCTACATTGGCCTCTACACCACCTACATTGGCCTCTACACCACCTACATTGGCCTCTACACCACCTACATTAGCCTCTACATCTTCATTAGTTACACCTTCATTTACAACTTCATTACTTAACTTATCAACAGCCTCTACACCACCTGTGTTACCCTCTGCAATAACAGTCTCTACACCACCTGTGTTACCCTCTTCAACATCAGTTACATCATTAATTACCTTATCAGCAGCCTCTGAACCTTCTACATCAGTTACATCTTTCCATTGAAGTAACAAATTTTTTGATACCCTAAGTTTCTTTCTTCTAGGCCTTTGAATGGTATTAACAGCACCCCCCTCATTCTCTAATTCTTGAATAACCACCTTCGACGATTGTGTCGGACTAAAGTAATTTTTAACCTTGGTTTCACCATGTTCTATAAACACCTTAATAAGTTTGTTTTTTGCAACATATTTGGCCAAAAGCCTAACATCACCATCATTACCTAAAGGACATAATCCAACATCTAAATCTAACTCAGGAATCTTAAAATGGTAATAGAACTTCACATCAGGAACATATAGTTGAAGATCTCTCACCATCCAATCGATTTCATGCACTGAAAATTCCTCAATGTTGCAGTAGTCAACATAAGCAGCTTTGCCAAAAGCGTATTTTCTTCCTGGTGACGGAGTAAACACACCACCATAAAGAAGTTTTATGCTGAAAAAGTTCTCAAAACCATCTGCACATACATTAAACTTACATTAGGGTATAAAATGACAGGGTTTTAACAGTTTATTTCTCTATATTGCATGTTGTTCAACCTGTAGCATTCTTGCACAATGAAGCTAGGGTTTTAACGATACTTACCGTAAACAGTCTCTGGTACAAACGGCTTCACATACTCAGAATTGGACCGGAAATTCCACTGACGGTTGTTGTTTGGATGTTGAGGATCGTCGTCCTTCATTTTCGTGGGAAGATTCTGATGATCAGATGATCGATCGATCAGATTTAGGGTTTACCTGGGGTGAAGAGATTAGGGGAAGATGATGAGCCGGATTCGACTAAGGGAGGGAGGGAAAACAACTGACAATGAGGGAGTAGGGGTGCAGGTATACTTTTATATGTTAGGCACAAGTAAACTGACCAAAATACCCCTCACGTGATATGCACGTGGGGTCACTTAACAGAGAAAAGTAACTGAAGTTAGACCCAGGGACTATCCGGGAACAAAAATCGAAAACTTGGGGACTATTCAGGTAGTTTTAGAAACTTGGGGACTATAGGTGAAAAAAGGTGAAACCACAGGGACTATCCGGGCATTTTTCTCTATATTAAGATTAAAATTTAAAGCTATGGAAAACTGTTAAAATACATAGTCTTCTACAACTAAGAAAGATATCAAACGGACTTTGATTGAACTCATTCTAGCAGTATTGAAACCGTTTCATCAAACTTTAAAAACTTAGATTTTAAGTTCTCACTTTTGAATTTTTAGCTTGTAGACTTTAGAATTCTTATTTACATCATTTTGTCTTTTTATTTTACATTATTTTTTATTTTTGTCATGCATTTTAGTTTTTTGTTACCTCCCAGAAAACAGGAAACCCCCATAACGGGTACCGATCAGTTCAACGTTCATCTTCAATTTCATCACTGATTCTACAAAAATCTATACAAATTCCAACAACTTATTCTCACACTAATCACTCACACACACCAATCAGCATGATACAGGTAGAAATCAAGTAATTTCTCAATCAAAACAAAACAAATTAGGGTTTGTGTTATCAATGGGTGTCATCTGGTACCCTCTTATCATCTCTGTTATAGTCTTCTTCTTCGTGTTTGAATCCGTTGATGGAGGATTAACTAGTAGTTTTGTAAGACAAATTGGGAAGACTATTGATATGCCTCTCGATAGTGACGTGTTTAGTGTGCCACCTGGCTATAATGCGCCTCAACAGGTTGTAATTTTAATCTGTTTGGTGATTATTTTGATTTTGTGTATTCATATGCATAATATTTAGATGAGTTTTCATTGATTAGGGAAGAGTTTGGGGTGGATTTTATGAGCTTTGTTTTGGTTTAGGGTTCCGTTTCCGGTTTGGTTTGATTTTAGGATAATTTTTGTGTGTTTGTTTTATCTATAGATATATCGACTAGTTTAACCACTTTATATCTCATGTGTATACAATTTTTATATGTTTTATGGACCGAGGAGGAGAAATGATAGAGCCTAGCCAGCTAATTATAATAATTTAAAAAAATATATTATTACACAATGTACTTTATAGTAAACATGTTTAATCGTGTCATAAACAGGTCAGGAATTGCCATCCCCTTATGACGCGTTTGACCGACACATAATGACTGATGTGACCACTGACAAAGTCATGTGGCCTGAATGACGATTTTCGTTGTCATACGACCCATATGACGTGTTTGACTGACACATAATGACTTATGTGACCACTGACAAAGTCATATGGCCCGAATGACCATTTTCGCTCTGTCACCTAGTGTCTGTATAGCATCACCAGTGTATCTATAGCAGTCCTTTTCTAATTCATTGCTTTAATTTAGGGGGGTTAATGTTTTGTTTAACTTACGAATTCTATATACCAATTGATTGTGCTCTGTTGATGTAAGAACTGTAGGCTGCAATTTGGGGTGTCATTTTCTAGATTTTAAAAATTATATAAATTTATTTTTTATGAATTTAAGGTTCATATAACACAAGGAGATCATCTGGGGAAAGCAGTGATTGTATCTTGGGTAACAATGGAAGAACAAGGTTCGGATATCGTCATTTACTGGCGTAAAGACGACACAACTAAGAACATAGCAACTGGCATTGTTACTACCTACACATTCTATGATTATGCCTCTGGGTTCATCCATCATTGCAATATCACCGATTTGGAGGTACCGTACTATTTCATTGGTAGTTCGCATAATCATTTTCTTCATCAATATATCAACTCCTTTTGATATCATTCTGGGATTATGCTTATCAGCTTATTTTAGCATGATAATTTGGCCTAAAATTACGTTGATTAATTTGTTTTCGATATTTTACAGTATGATACAAGATACTATTATGAAGTTGGGATTGGAAATGCATCAAGAACTTTCTGGTTCACTACTCCTCCTGAAGTTGGACCAGATGTACCATATACTTTTGGTCTTATCGGTATTTTGTCCAATTTGACCCGTACTAAAAATGACCCGTTTCAACCCTTTCTCTTTTCGATGTGTTACATATCTTGCCAACTCTAATGTAATGTTGCTTACAGGTGATCTTGGTCAAACCTTTGACTCAAATGCGACACTTACTCATTATGAAATGAATCCCATAGAAGGAAAAACCGTATTGTTTATGGGAGACATTTCTTATGCTGATACGTATCCGGATAATGATAACACGAGATGGGATTCGTGGGGTCGGTTTGCTGAGAGAAGTACAGCATATCAACCGTGGATATGGACTGCTGGAAATCATGAAATTGACTTTGCACCCAAACTTGTAAGCTTCCTTTGACTTTTTGTAGATATATCAGTTTTGACCCTTCTATTTTTGTAGACTTAAGCAGGTCAAACAGATTGAGAGTCTACTAGATTCTATTTTTAATCCATACAAATTTCTAATTATTCCAAGATTTAGATCATTGTTGTAATAATGTTGTTTATTTAATCACAAGAGTAAAATGTCATTTTCGTCCCTGAGGTTTGGCCAGTTTTGCGACTTTCGTCCAAAGATTTGTTTTTCTGCATCTGGATCCAAAAGGTTTGAAATTTTGTCATTTTCATCCGGCTCGTTAACTCTATCCATTTTTCTCCATTAAGTCAGATGTATTTTCCGGCTTCTGTCTTTTTTGCTAACTTGAAGGGCAAATCGGTCTTTTTCACTTTATGTAAAAAGAGCGAATACCCTTGAAAATGGCCGAATTGCCCTTTAAGTTAACAAAAAAGATTGGAAATACCCATGACTTAATGGAGAAAAATGGATGGAGTTAACGGACCGGATGAAAATGGCAAGATTATAAACCTTTTGGATTGAGATGCGGAAAAATAAACCTTTGGATGAAAGTCACAAAACTGGTGAAACCTCGGAGACAAAAATGGCACTTTACTCTAAACACAATATATGTATTAACTACATTTAAAAGTTTAAAATTTAACATAAAAAGGGTTTATTGGGTCAACCCAAACCAATCAGATCCTCTCTGACCCAAATGACATGTTACATCCCAAACCCATTTTGACCCAACCCGCGTAGGTCAACTCGTTGAAAGTCGCCTAGAGTCTATTTTTTTTAATAATAGAACCTTGCAAATAATTTCATCCAAAATTTAGATCATTATTGTGGGAATGTTGTTTTTGTAATCGTAATTTGCTCATTAGTTATTTTTTTAGCAGTTTACTAAGCTACAAAAACCCGTTTGAGGGTTAACCCAGTCTGACCCGTTTTGACACATACTAAATGATGACCCATTTCAGCCTGGCCCGTTATAGTTAATCTTGGATTGTCTCTTTGTTTGTGGGTTTTACAGCATCGCTGGCCCGTTTTCTATATTCCATAGAATCTTTTGCCGTTAAAAAAAGTTAAAAATAGTATCATTATCATGTGTCCAATTGTGAAACATTTCATAACAGATTCAACTATTCAAGATTTGAGCATCATCTTAGAAGTTGAAACTGACTCTATTTGACCTAAAAAGTCAAACTTTAAATTTGTGTGATTTTGTTGCAGGGAGAGACTGAACCTTTTAAGCCTTATACTCACAGGTACCAAGTCCCTTTTGAGGCATCCGAAAGCACTTCACCTTTTTGGTACTCCATTAAGCGGGCTTCAGCGTACATCATAGTGCTGTCTTCATACTCAGCTTACGGTGATCAACCTTGTTTTTCTTTCCCAAAAATACTCAAGTAAATATCTGAGTCTGTTTGGTTTCCTGTAGCTCTGTAGGGGTGCAAATGAGCCGAGCCGAGCCGAGCCGAGCTTGACCAAGCTCGACCTCGGCTCGGTTCGAGCTTTGTTTTCAAAGCTCGAGCATAGTTTCTCAAGATCGATCTTGGCTTATTTATTATCTATTAATTAATATATTAAATAAAAATAATATAAATAATAGACTCGTTTAGGCTCGCGAGCTCGATAAGTGACGCTCGGGCTCGAGCTCGTTTACTAAACAAGCGTATTTTTAGGTTCGGGCTCGGCTCGTAAACAAGTTTAAATAACTCGGATTGGCTCGTTTACTAGACAACTTTTAATAAGGCTCGACTAGCCTGACGAGCTTCACATGCCAGGCTCGAGCCCGGGCTCGATAAATAAACGAGCTTTGTTTTAGGCTCAAGGTTGGCTCGTTTCAAGCTTTTTCTCAAGCCACTCGGCTCGTTTGAACCCCTAGTTGCCTGGAAGGGAATGCCAATGAAATGGAATGAATCATTGCATTCAGGGCCGCCCAAGCCCAAGTATTTTGAGGCTTGGGCTTTAGGCCTCCAAATCAATAGGGCCGCTAACTTAAAAAAAAATTATATATGATATTTGGGTTGGGCTGAACTTATCTTTATACATAGAAAAATACAAAAAAATTAAATTAACTTCGCCAATAATAAAGCTTTAAGTTTATTTTTGGCGGTCCCAAGCCCGGGTAAAGGAGGGTTTTTCTCAAATAGTGTTTTTTTTTGGGAAAAGAGGCCTCGAGTTTTTAATTCGCTTTAGGCCACCAAAATAGTTGAGCCGGCCCTGATTGCATTCCATTATCGTGTTTGGTTGTCCTGCAGATGGTGTTTTGATCTGAATTTTTTACGTTATAAAACAATTCATAGTTTTCATCTCTACTTCATATAGTAGTTGTAAAACTTATTAATTTTTTTTGCACAAATAATATAAATGAAATGTAATAAAAACTTGTGAAAGCATCAATTAAGATTATAATAAAACAAGGAAATTTAGTTAAGGTTTTAAAATTTCATAAAAAGATTTATGGTGTTTTTTTATGATTCTAAGATGCCAAACACTACCATATAATCTTTAGTACTCCCAAAACCAACTGCAAGTTAAATGCTCTATTTTTTTTTTTTTTTTGTATTTTTTAGGTAAATACACTCCTCAATATGAATGGCTTGAGAAAGAATTACGTAAAGTTGATAGAACCGAAACACCATGGTTGATTACCATGATACATTCCCCGTTGTATAATAGCTACATGTATCATTATATGGAAGGCGAACCTATGAGAGTTTTGTTTGAGCCGTGGTTTGTCAAGTTCAAGGTTGATGTCGTGTTTTCTGGGCATGTACATGCCTATGAACGCTCCGTAAGTCTTTTTACACAATCCATTTTGTTATATTAATAAAAAAATGATTTCTTTGATATTGTTACTTATATCATTAGAACTTTAACTTACCTTGCTTGTAATTTTTTCATTAAACAGAAAGTAACATAGTTTTGTGAAAATATTTGTTGGCACAGGAACGCATATCGAACATCGGTTACAATATTGTAAACGGGGATTGTAGTCCTGTAAAAGACGAATCTGCCCCTGTATACATAACCATTGGGGATGGAGGAAATCTCGAGGGTTTGGCATTTAAGTAAGTAATAACATCTATTGCATGCATTATCTTCCAATTCTATTTTGTTGTTTGTACCAATAATAATTAAATCAAATTATGTTTGTGTAGCATGACTGAACCACAGCCAATGTACTCAGCTTTTAGAGAAGCTAGTTATGGTCATGCAATTTTCAACATCAAGAACCGAACACATGCATACCATAGTTGGCATAGGAATCAAGATGGATATGCTGTGACCGCTGATTCAATATTGTTTTATAATCGCTATTGGTATCATCATGAACAACGACTACATGCATCATCGTAATAACTTGTTTGCTTTCATTTTGGTTATAGAGTTTCAGTTTTTATTTTCTTATTTTTTGTGGAAAGTTATATGGAGGTGATTTTAGTGGGTCTGGGATTTGGGATTGAGAGGCGTATACTTGATTGCAAATGCTTAATTTGAGAACGGGGTATAGTTGATACCGGTTCCTACTCACCGAGTCAGGTTTGGAACCGGTTTTTTTGTGCATCACTACCGTGTGACAAATCCCACACTAATCCTAAATGCAAGAGATGTCGAATTCACAAGTAATCTTTGACATCAAACCAACACATTTTGGACGTTTTGGCTATTGACGAGAATAGATCTCTACAGTTAAACCTGTTTAGGTGAAAGTGGTAGACCTTCTAGGAAGTCTTGAGATTTGTGAACAAAACAGACAATATTAGCAGTACACGGGATTTGTGTCACATACTAGAGTATAATTTACTATTGTGACACTTGGTACAAAGAGTGTCCCACAAGTAAACTCAAGTCTCATTTGAAGGTAGAATACAACTTTCAGCTATGGTGTCTTACAATCTTTTGGCTCACTTTTATCACTTCTTATAAATACTTTCTAACACAATGATGATTTTAGATAATGGCATGCATACATACTACACCAGATCAAGATTTTCTTCGTTTCTTAAAAGAATCGTATATTTTTCTAGGTCTTCTGCAACGTAGAGACCGCGATAAACTCATCATCGTGTATTGATCTTCCTTCTATATACACTCGTCACTTTAACGTTCGTTTCATAATAGAAATCCTTGATGCGTCACCGCCTATTTCCTCAAACACAACTATCAAATTTCGGGTAGGTTTTAACCAAGATCGAGGAACGTGGTACCTATAAAACCAAAATAAAAAAAATAAAAAAATACTGTTACCAAAAAAAGTGTGTTGGGTCAACCCGGCCCGGACACTTTTCTATGATTTATTGATAAAGGTAAATGGTTAAACATACCATCTTTGAGTTGGTTTCCCGCAACGGGTTTGACACTTGGTTGGTCGATATGTACCAGCATAGTTGCAGCCCGAACAACTACCTTTTGCATGAACCGTCCAATATCTTCCGATGCTTTGACCATTGATCCATACTTGACCCTTTCCCATGCTCTTCATGTCAATGGCCAAAGGCTCACCCCCTGCTGGTGCGTTGAAATAAGCCTACAAAGCTCACAACTGGTTAATGCGTGTTTATGTTTATATTTAACGGGTTAAATGATTAAATGAGAAAGAAACTGGCGGGTTGAAAGTTGCCCAAAGTGTTTTCAAAGGCATGAAAGCCTACTATGAATATAGTCATTTTTTGAGTAAAATGCCATTTTCGTCCCTAAGGTTTGGTCAGTTTTGCGACTTTCGTCCAAATGTTTGTTTTTTCACATGTGAATCCAAAAGGTTTGAAATCTTGACATTTTCATCCTGCTCGTTAACTCCATCCTTTTTTCTCCTTTATGTCAGGGATATTTTCGTCTTTTTTGTTAACTTAAAGGGCAATTCGGTCGTTTCTTTGAATACTTGTACATTATGCTAAATGCTTGTACATAAAGTGAAAAGACCGAATTGCCTTTTAAGTTAAAAAAAGACGGAAATACCCCTGACTTAACGGAGAAAAATGGATGGAGTTAACGAGCCAGATGAAAATGACAAGATTTCAAACCTTTTGGATCTAAATGCGAAAAAACAAACCTTTGGACGAAAGTTGCAAAACTGGCCAAACCTCAAGGACATAAATGGCATTTTATTCTTATTTTTATTTACTACAATGTTAGTTATTTAGAAATATCATAATAAATGGAAAACCTATGTCTTTGCAATTTTGCTTATCGGCCAATGCATTATAAACTGCACAAAAGACAACCACGTTTTGATGAATCTGAAAACATGCGACCCACTCATTTTGCCACCTCTACAAAAACAAAAACCGTACCTTGTACCACGTAAGTGGCCTGTGCACTTGTCCTACGGCCGATTCTGCCCAATCTACCTCTGAAATCCCAACTGACGATGCTATGTTTTTGGATTCTCCTTTCAGGCCAACCTATAAAAACCAAAAGGCGAAGCTGACCCTCCGTTTCATACATGACACGAGAGTAAAAATTTGAGGTCCAAACGGTCTAATTTTGAAAAGAAACAAACCTGGTATGACCATTTCTGACGAGATAAGTCCCACGAACCACTACCTACCCCATGCAACACCACGGGCCCGAAAACTCCAGTTTTCCATTGCTCAAAACGCGGCCCGTTATTCTTTAGTCACAAAAAAACATCGTATTTAGACTCGTTTAAATAGTTAGATACTTAGATCAATCAAACATGTTCAAAATAAAAAAAATGACAGTTGTTACCGATGAATTTGAATATAAGTTTCTCAATATTTTTGTCTCATTTAATCTTTAACTTATAAAATATGGCGATAAAGGCCATGTTTGTATGATTACATCTACAGGCTTTTCAACCGTGAATATGTGTGTCATGTTCGGGTTCACGGGTCTAACATGATTTTCGGGTTTGACATGTCAACCCACGAGCACAACCCGTCTAGCAGCCCTTAGTCTTATGTGTGAATTCATCGAAAGTCTTGAAAGTTTTATTTTGAGAAAAATGCCAGGATAGTCCCTGTGGTTTGGTGAAATTTCACCTATAGTCCCCATCTTTCTAAAATTATGGCTATAGTCCCCAACTTTTTGTACACTCGTTTCTCGGATAGTCACTAACGTGGATGGGGGTTAGTTTTCTCAGCTGTAAAGGGTATTTTTGTCATTTCACACCCACTTAACTCAGAAAACTAACCCCCACCCACATTAGGGGCTATCTGATAAACAAGTGTACAAAAGTTGGGGACGATAGCTGTAATTTTAGAAAGATGGGGACTATAGGTGAAATTTCACCAAACTACAAGACTATCCCAACATTTTTCTCTTTGATTTTTATATTTGCGCAAAAATAAATATGAATTAAATGGCTCACTTGTAACCCAACCGCAACACTAAGCAGTTGAATCTTGTTCACTCCGGCCCATAACTTGGCGTTTCCGGTGAACGATACTTTTTTACTGTCTTGATTCCCAAATGCCGAACCTATTGATTTTGCGACATAATAATAACAAGTTAATAACATTGTCGGGGAGCATAAACTTAGCTCATTGAGTTGTACATTGTACTTATTAGAGTTGTACCTGCGAGCTGCCCGTTAACGAAAACATGTAAAACATGACCTTCGGATTCCACGCTCAGAGTGGGAACAACGTTCCGGTGTAATTCATATGGTTTTATCACAACACTATAAAAGTAGTTCAAAAACATGAATGCTAGTGTTAGTAATAGTGCATACTGCATAATGTACAAGTTTTGATGCATAATGTACATGAAGTTCAAGAAAATAAGGTACAAATTCAGTGCATCATGTATAGCTAGTATGTTATTTTAGGGCTGCAAACGAACCGAACCTTCAGCGAACAGTTCATTAACCGGCGGGAAGTTCGTTTGTTTAATAAATGAACGAACATGAGCAGAGGTCGCGTTCGTTCATTTATGTTCGTGAACATTCGGTAACGTGTTCCTTTATGTTCGTTTGTGTTCAATAGTTCATTAGTGTTTTTAATTTTTATATTGTATTTAAATACTTCACAATTCCGACAAATAAAATATTTAATAAGTATCAATGTTGTTCGTGAACGTCTGCTTGTGTTCATGAACATTTGTTTGCATTCGGTACCTAAAATTAACAAACAAACACGAACACGTTAAGAAAATCTCGCTCGGTAAGCGTTCATGAACAGTTCGTTAACACATATATTTCCTTAACAAACGAACACGAACCAGGTCTTGTTCTTGTTCGTTTGCAGCTCAACAATTGAACAACATAAGTTACAAGTTCTAGTGCAGAATGTACAAGTTATAAAGCAGAATGTAGAACAACTTCTCACCTGGTTGAATACCAAAGGTAGTCACTTGCATCTCTAGTTACACTCAACTGATCCAACAGCCCAGAAACCGTCATCTTGGATTCAGCATCAACAGTCGAAACATCTTCACTAAAAGTTTGCCAAGCGAGTCTATTCACATTTGTGGGCAACCAATTAACTAACGATGTTTTTGAGCCGACCTGAAAACCCGAAACACCCGATCACTTCAGGAATCTGCTTTAGGTACTTGTACCTCATGCATTGCATGATTAGTTGTACTAACTAACCTGGGCAGTGTTAAAAGCAACAGTTTTACAATCAGGTAGAATGCTGATGGACCATGGTGGGAGATCGTAACGCCTGTTTCTGAATCTAACGCTCGTCGATGAGTTGATATGGTAGTTGGCTATAAACGCGGCACAACCTCCAGTTTTCGAAGAAAACACATGTGCCTGTATAACAAACAATGTGGTTATTGATATCGAATTATCAGTTTCTTGTTATATAATATCTGATACTCGTTTTTCATGTGTAATATACATATCTGACACTGACTGACACGTCTCTACGTGTATTTTCGAATAATGACACCCTTCATTAAATCTTAGGTGCATCATTGTTGATGAGTATATGGTTCGACTGGTTTACCAAAATTTTGGATTTAGTCCCTAGCTTTCCAAAAGTACACGTTGGTCCCTGTGGTTTGTATTTTGTAACACATTTAGTCCCACAGGGACCATCCATGTACGTTTGGAAAAAGTTGAGGACTAAATGCGTTACAAAGTGCAAACCACAAGGACCATCTGTGTACTTTTGGAAAAAGTTGGGGACTAAATGCGTTACAAGGTGCAAACCATAGAGACCATCGGTCTACTTTTGTAAAGCTATGGACCAAATCCAAAATTTTGGTATGTGTATATGGGGAAATGTGATATTTTACAAGTTTAGTAAGGATATATGAAATTCCACCTATTAAAAGCCTCTCAAATTTCGACAAAAGTGTCTAAAACTAACGACGAATCCAACACTAACGGTTTTCATAGGATTTAGGCTGATTTTTTAGTACATTGGGGGCTCTATTTTACAAACCTGTTCATAGTTTCCTAAGGAAACGAAAGCGGGATCAGCAGAGACAATGGCTCGCTCACTTAATTTGATAGCTCGATGAAGCGCCTTTAGGTGATCATATTTTGGCTGCCTAAGCAAACCTGTAAATACAAAAATAAAGGACTTTAAAATGGCTTAATAATATCCTTGAAGTTTGAGCCAAATTGCAGGCGTTGTCCTTTAACTAACGAAATTACACTGAATGTCCTTTGTGTTACTGTTTCTCATCAGGAGATGTCCTTTCGCCCTAACTCAGTTAATACAAAAGGACACCGCCTGATGAGAAACAATAACATAAAGAACATGTAGTGTAATTTCGTCAGTTAAAGGACAGCGTCTGCAGTTAAGCTCAAACTTAAAGAGCGTAAATTGCAATTTACTCATAATATTGTCAAGTCTCTTGGACTAGTCATATCGAGGTGTGGGTTCAAAGCTCATTAGGGGTGTACCGTATTCATCTATAGGAGCATCATAATCGTAGCTGGTGGTGATAAACGGGCCTCCTGCTGTCCTTCCGAAGTTCGTTCCTCCATGATACTATTTACGGTTAATAAAGAAGTATTTCAGTTTGTTAACAAACTTTAATATGATATTTTTGTCAGTTATTAAATGGCATGCTAACCATGTAATAGTTTGTGAATGAACCTCCCTTTTGAATGAACCGGGCCACTGCGAAGGCCAAATCTTGAACGGGCCGATGGGGAAGAGGTCCACCGAAATCCGAGAACCTTACATGATGACTTTCAAGTCAATGAAAAGATTCTACGAACATGATTTTGACTTTAAAAGTCAAAGATGTTGAAGTTTGACTTACCAGCCACTCCAAGCCTCTGTCCACATTGTGGGTTTGGTTTCTTTGTTATTTGGAGTGAAATAATCACAATAAAACCCATTGCAAGTATTTATCTATTAAAAGATCCAAAAAAAAGAAAATAACATTAGTCATAATGTTAACAGACACCGGATGAAGTAATTTCGACCCGTTTACAAAGAAACCAAGACAGATCAAATAGGTTGAAAGTTGGCTCAAGTGTATATTAAAAACACAAAACCTCATAAATCATTGATTTAATCATTAGTCTATAACTGAAACAATGTAGTAGTATTTTTAATCATATTAGACACTCCAATTCTTTATAAAAATATTTTTTTGTCACTCTTAACTATTTATTAGAGATTTAAATTTTTAGACAAAAGATGTTCCAAAACAACGAAACATAAGTTACTCGTTTTTACCCGTTACCCATAACCCAACCCATCTGGCCTGCCCATTTTTCCACCTCTGCCACCAATCATAGGTTATAATTACGGTGTCGGGTTTGATGACAAAACATATCACTGCATGAATCCCAACACCAGAATTCTAGGTAACAAATAAAAAAAAGTACGTACAATAGGATCAGGAGCATCGTCTTGCTTGCACATAACCCAAGGGACACCGGTGTTTAAACCGACAGCCATTTTAGCAGCCCAAGTCATGTAAGCATGACCAGCTGCACCATATGCTTGAGTATCTGCCCCATATTCATTCTCTATCTGTCCAATTTACCAAATTATATGTTACAACTTATAAGCAAGCATACACATTCGACTTATTTATTTATACAAGAGTAAAATGCCGTTTTCGTCCCTGAGTTTTGCGACTTCCGTTCAAAGGTTTGTTTTTTCGCATCTAGATCCAAAAGGTTTAAAATATTGCCATTTTCATCCGGCTCGTTAACTCCATCTGTTTTTCTCGGTTAAGTCAGGATATTTTCGTCTTTTTTGCTAACTTAAAGGGAAATTCGGTCTTTTGAATACTTGTACATTTGCTAAATTCTTGTACATAAAGTCAAAAAGACGGAATTGCCCTTTAAGGGTAGTTGCACGGTACCCCTGACCGCGGAAGGGATCTCCCTTCCCAGTTCACCACCCGACAAGGATCCCTGGCGGCAAATACCCATAGCCATCAAAGAGGGGTAAGAAACATGTTTCGAACCCGAGACCTCGAGTGTCCTCGGTCCGGCTTTAAAGCGGGTGTCGGTGGCCACCAAAGTGGCACTAATGGGAATTGAACTTGGGTCTCCATTGGAGAACCCAAGTCACTCCACCACTAGGCCACTTGTGGTGGTTATGGAATTGCCCTTTAAGGTAACAAAATAGACGGAAATACCCCTGACATACCCGAGAAAAATATACGGAGTTAACGAGCCGAATGAAAATAGCAAGATTTCAAACCTTTTGGACCCGGATGCGAAAAAAACAAACCTTTGGACAAAAGTCCCAAAACTAACCAAACCTCATAGACGAAAATGGCATTTTACGCGGTTTCTACGCATCTTAAAATTGGTAAATTAGAAGCATACCCATTTGATTTTCTTTAGGATATATGATTATTGATGACACCCGCATTATAAAACTATAAACAAAGGGATTCTCGCAAGAAACTAAACAATTAAAAAGAAGCACACCCATGTGATCTTTTACATAAATTTCATTCATTATACCACTTTATTTATTTATTCGGTTCTTGATAAAACCCGAATAGGTACATGTTATAGACAAACGGAATCTTGATTTCTAAATATTAAAAATAAATGCAATCTTGACAAACTGATATATTATACCATTTTATTCAGTTATTGATGATACCCACATTGTAAAACTGACAAACAGTATAGAAAAATGGGATCTTGATTTATATCAAACAAAATATTGTATGAAACCAAATTCTAAATAGTAAGCATACACATTTGTTATGTTACATGATTTCTTTTATTTACACCATTTTATTCAATTCTAGGTGTACTAGAATTGGTAAATGGTATTATAATTTATGAATGAAATCCTGATTTTTAAAAGATGAAAGCTTGCAAGTTAGCAGAAGAAGTAACCTGAGAAAGGATGATTGGGCCACCTTGAGACTCGAACAACTTTTCATATTTCATCATTTGCACTATCTTTGTGGTGAACTTTTGCATTGCCATCTGCATTCACCAATCAACTATGTCAACAAAGTTTGATTATAATCTTTACATTAGGGTAAAAAACAATTAATTATTAAATATTAACAACATTAAATTCTTCTGTAACTATACATAGTGTAATTTACTAGTTGATTATAATCTTTACACTAGGTTAAAAAATTTTTATTAAATATTGAGAACATTAAGTTCTTTAACTATAACGCTCCATGGTGTGGACTAGCGTCCCCTTCCACCTCAACCCTTTAACACCAGTAAACGCCCTAACACTGCCCCATGCTAGTCAAAGGGGGGCGCCAAGGGGTCTCCACCAAGCCCTTAAGGGGTGTTATCCATTCCAAGTGTGGGGGCCACCTTTAATTCAACCAAACACATTTTTTTTAACCTTTTGTTAAACTACAATGGGTTAGTTAACGGATAAGCTAGTTAAAGGCCCACTAGCCACATGACAACAATGTCACTATTTAACTAACCAATGCTAGTTACACCACACCATGTAGTTTAACAAAAGGTTAAAAAAATGTGTTTGGTTGAATCAAAGGTGAACACTAGTGTATTTGTGAACTGAGTGAATAAATCCTGACCATTGATTTACATCATCAAATCGCAAGATACACTAGTGTATTTTCATCATCTAATCCTGACCATTGATTTACACTTGTGTATTGAAAATCAAGTACTAGGATTAGTTCACACAGTTCACTATTAAAAGGTTGTTCACAAATAAACCTAACCCTCTATGTATTATATCTTTTAGGCTTTAGCTATAAATATCTTGAAAAAAAATCAGTAGGGCCAACCAAAAATTAAACTCTTTACCCGAAACTGAAACGGGTAAAAATGAAAATGTAGTGTTTAACAGACTCTAGTAAATGAATGAACTATTTATGGGAACAAAAAACGTGACAGGTGAGTAAAGTCTCAAAAGTCAAAAGTTAGAATAAAATATATAATTTGATTTATCACACTACCATTACCATAGAACAGGAGTCTGCCAACCAATCCAGTACAGTAGCTTTTAAAACTTTAAACACATCATCTTATTCTTATAATTAAAAAAATACCGGTGGTGGTTAAACCTAACCCAGACTAAAAAATTTTGACCCGTTATCTAACCCATATTCATTCTAAAATGGTAATCTTATATGGGTTTTTAATATTAAGACACAACACAATACTTATCAAAATTCATGATTTGAAGGAGGCAATAAAACAGAAAAAAAGGAGGTAGAAGATAGACCTTGAAAGGCTCATTATCAGTTCTGAAGCTGATTCCAGGAACATACTTCAACCAAACAGGAATACCCCTTTAAAAACATAAAAAAATATTATTAAAAACATTAGTAAAATCACCAAAAAGAGCACAAATATGCATAAATAATAATAATAATAATTACCCAAAATTCCACTCTGCACATACAAATGGTCCAATTCTAAGATGCATATACATCCCAGCTTTCTGAACCAGCTTTACAAACCTGACTAAATCATATCTTCCTTCAAAATTATACTGCACATATGTCAAATCTTTCAACATTTAGTCACATGAAACCAACATAATAATATTAATAAACCAAAAAAGGTTTTTTTTTTTTTTTTTTTTTTTTTTTTGGGGGGGGGGGGTGTTTGTAAAATCTACCAGCATTCAGTTACATGATAAATTTATTATATCAAAAAACTAAATAAATATGACAGAAGATATAGAACAGAGTACATTGCCAGGTGAAGGTTCATGGCCATTCCAGAAAACATAAGTGTCAATAACATCCAAGCCTCCATCTTTAGCTTTGTAAATAAGATCTTCCCACATCTACATCAAGATTCCAGTTGGGTTTTGTTTATTTCACCAAAAAAAAAAAACAATTAAAAAAGAAATTATTAGTTAGGGAAAATGTGAAGAAGAGATGGATTATTACTTACTTCAGGGGTGCTTCTAGGATAATGTATGGAACCAGAAATGAGTATTCTTCTGTGGCCATTGATGATGAGAGATTTCTTGTCATAAGTTACACTGCATTCAGTAAGCTCAATACACATTAATAATAATAGTATTGATAAAGTGCAGAGTAGAGAAACCCATTTGGAAGCTGAGCTAGCTGCCATTGTTTCCTTCAGAGAGAGTGATGTACATGTGTGTGTATATATATATAGATATATAGTCATTCATATAAGCAATTTTCTTTGAAACACACAAAAAAAAACATTTTTTTAACAGAAAAAACAATTAATGTCTTTTAATATTTTTTTTATTAATGGTACATGTTTTTTGAAAGATCTGTTTATTTGTTCCTTTTTTAAGCAACAAAAACAACTATTTTAGGAAAATTACTTCTATTTTTTATAAAAGAAAAAAATTTAATTTTTTTAATAATGATTAGATTGTTTAACTAATGGTTCAAATACAAAGTTAAAGATACTAATCAAATGAGATAAAAGATAGGATAAGTCAAAAAGCATTTAAAGTTTGATAATCACTGCAAGACACCGAAACGTGAAATGTGTTTTTTTTTTAGGGCTGTTCACGAGCTGAGTTAGGGCGAGTTCGGGCTTGGCTTGAATATAAACTGAGTCGGCTCAACTTCAGGGGCGCAGGTTAAATAGGGCGGGAGGGGGCGGCCGACCCCCGAACTTTTCGCTCAATAGTGCATAGTGTGTAGTTTTCATATAGAAATTTTTGGGTATATACGTTTTCGACCCCCGGTTCTATAGAAATTTTGGGTATATACGTTTTCGACCCCCCCATGGGAAATCTCAAGCTTCGCCACTGCTCAGCTCGGCTCGGATTTGAAATCAAGCTTAAAATCTAAGCTCGGGCTCGGCTTGATTAAGCTTGAATTTAAAAAGAAAGTTTAACACATAGCTTTCAAATTTTTATAGTCTAAAATATCATTCAAGGCATGTTTGGCTAAGCTTTTTGAAATAACTTATTGACTTATTGGCTTTTTGAAAAGTTATAAGCTCCAAAATGATGTTTGACAATGAGGGTATATGTGAGGGGAAAAATGACTTTTCCAAAAAGTCACTCCATGCTGACTTTTCCAAAAAATCAATAAGGAGTTTTATAAGCACTCCCAAACACCCCCTGATAATTTTTAAGAATATATCCAAAATCAAGTTTAACTAAACATAAAATATGTTTCAACTTTCAACGAAATACAATATAAGTTCATTAGAAACCTAATCAACCCCCAGATGCATAGAAATCCAACCGCGCTTCTAAATACCTCAAATCCAACCGTACTTCTAAATACCTAATCATTTTAACAACCCTACCCGAAGGATGTTAGTAAAGGCGTCCAATGAAACCTAAAATTTTGACTGCAACAACACACAAAGTTGACGTACCGTTGTATTTATAATTGATTTAACTTATAAATCATCTATACATAATGCAATGCATTGGGTGTAATATATAAGACACTTATATAATTAACCATCCCACTATCTTATTTAATCATCTTACACTACGTACAAATGATTCATTTAATTTTTACAGTTCTTAACATTATTACAAATAAATAGTTTATTTGATTCTTACACTTCTTAAGATTATATTGGTTTGGAAAATAGCGGAACATTTCTACCATCTTTTTCTTAAGATTATATGTATCTATATTGTTTGTTTGATGTATCTTATACGTAAGTTTCAAAGAGAAAATCAAACTACAGTCGTACATTTTATCTATAAATAACCAAACCACAAACACCTAATCACCATAATTGACCACCCACGATTTCTTAGGTATGTAAATTAGCTGATATTTTCTACCAAACCCCACATAATTATTCCTATATTAAATTATGAAACTTTAATAATTAACAATATTAAAAAAGCAGTGACAACTGTAAACAAAATAAAATTATGGGACCATTCATGGGATGCTTTTGTTTCCTTTGTGGTTCTTTTCACAAGAATTTTCTTTTTATTTTGGAGAAAATCAAATAGCATATTGTACTATTTGTTTTATCTTGCATCTTTATTTTAAAAGCACAATATGATTAACATTCGTGTCTGTATCACATTAGTATTTGTAAAGTACAGTACGTAGTTTTTTTTTATCTAACGAACTAGTTTAGTTCCCCATGTGTTATACGAGTTAAACAATTTAAACCATATAATAAATATTTCTTGTAAATGCAAAACAAAGACGGAGACATTTAGGCTAAAGGATGTGGGGGACATGGGTTGGGTCATCAGTCGTCACATAAGACGATTAATGGATTGCTACACCACCTTCTTACCTCACCCACCATGGTTGGAATGGATTAAACTATGACAACCATAGGTCTCCTTTATTTTTTCAATATTTCCTTTTCCTTTTCACAAAAATAAATTAAAATAAGAGAATAGGTTTGGATCATGACCACTCCCTTAGGCTGTCTGTAGTGGGGCGGGACATCACGTCGGAATCTGCCATGGCGCCCCATAGCGCCCGGCCACACCACTACGGCAAGCGCTATGGGTTAAAATTTTTGCCCTCCCGCGATCTATATCACGGCGTTACCATATCTTCCCCACTCACACACATATACATACATACATATATATAAAGCCCCATACATATATAACCCACTACACACTCAAGTTATATAAAGCTCCTCTCTTACGCGTTTTACCACTTGTCGCATCACAAAGAGCTTTATGACTACACATGGCCTTAGGGTAGTGGTTTTGGATGATGGATTAGAAGTGGTGACATGGCGCTGATGTGAAGGGTCATGGTGACCATAAAAGGTCATGACCACACCCTATATATATGAGATTGACATAAATGAGTTAGTATAAATGTAATGTTATATGATTAATAGGAAAAGATAATGTTTTAAAAATATATGCATTGCACGACTGAATAATAATTGAATAAAGTATAATGTAATTTGTTAACATATGGAATTGTCAAGATATGTATTTAAGAAAATGAACATTCACGTGGCAATTATATATTTCGTTAAGTTTATTTTTTTAAACATTTACCACCAATTTTTTTAATACTATCAGTAACAATCAAGGTAAAAAAAATAAAAATATATTTTTAATACTATTAATGCTATACCGTAAATTTGCTTCCAGGATGACATGCCACAAGAGGTCAAGACCTAACAACTGATTATTCAAATATTTTGAAGTCATCATATTCCTCCTCCTTCAAACTCATAACCAGAAGCGAGATAGAGTCGTTGCGACTTACTAGAAAATTCTAGTATCGGTTCTTTACTCGGAGATGCAAACAAAAGTGGTTAAACATGGAAAATTAATAATAACTGTCATTGGAGTGGGTTGAACGTATCCCCTTGTTACTTGTCATACCCTTTTCCTAAAAAATTATTTTAAAAGTTGTCAAATTCCCCCCCCCCCCTAAATTTTTTAATTTTCTAATAGGTTTTGTTAAAATAAAAATAAAAATCCTTGAAAAACATGACACAATTTTAGTGACAAAATTAGGATTTTCCTATATGTAAATAATGAAAATTACTTGCATAAGCTTTGGCTATATAGTGTGTATACATACACACATTATTTGTTTTATGTATCATAATTGATATATGAAACAATACGGGAGGGTTCAATTAGGAATGTGTACGGTTTGATTTGGTTATTAGTATTATCTGTAAACGTAATCGAAGTCATTGGTTAATCGGTTCGGTTTTTCAGTTAATTTGTCGGTTTTCGGTTAGGTTCAGTTAATAACCAAACCAAACAATGGCTAAAATTTTGTTTAGAAATACATGCAGTGGAGGTATAAATACATAAAATAGATATATAAATATATGAATTGGATATATAAATAAATAAAATAAAGGTATAAACAAAGGAAATTGAAGTATAAAACATGACATGGATGTATAAAAGCTATAAATATACGAAGATTTAAATGATGCGGTTAACCGATGGTACAAAATATATCAGTTAACCGATTTTCTTTTAATTCGGTTTCGGTTAATTTCGGTTCCGTTTTGTCAGTTTTCAGTTGAGTTGTGGTTAACAGTTTGGTTATTGTTCATCCCTAGGTTCAATAGGGAACAATAAAAAATGGGGAACTAGGAAACCATGCATTTAACATGTTAAAAATTCAATTTAACATGTTAAAAAAATAATCGGAGCTTTTGCATATACATACATGTAGAAACTTTTTAATAAAAAAAATCAAAACCTAAATAAATTATTAAAAAACACTAAAAAAAGGTAAAAAAAGAAAAATAAAAATGATTTTTATTGAAATAACTTCTACACATCTTTACATGCAAAAGCTTCCAAAAAGATTTGAAAAAAAATTAATTTTTACTTTTTCAAATTGAATTTTTAAGATATATTCAACATGTTAAATATAATAATGTTCCTCAATTTCTAAGTTTTTTAGTGTCTCCTATTGACTCACATTATTATATATATCAATTTACATTGTGGGTTTGCGCCAGGACACTTTAAGAATTTCTATTTTAGCCACACTTTTTTTTAACGATAAATTTGGATCACTGACGGACCACTGGAGTATCATCGTGCCACCAGCAGAACCACCCGATCATATCCATCTCCACTAGGCAATAATGTCTATACACCAATTCAGGAGGAAACCCAATAAATCGTGCCACCAGCAGAACCACCCGATCATATCCATCTCCACTAGGCAATAATGTCTATACACCAATTCAGGAGGAAACCCAATAAATCTGGGAAAACCCCCTTTGTGAGAATCGAACCCATAACCTAATGGTCATAAGCCTTATCCCACCCCGAAAATACCACTAGGCTATAATACCATGGGTGCCACACTTCTTTTACTCTTATAAAAAAAGCCCTCTCCAGCAACTAAACAACGGCTGCATCTCAATTTACATCGTAGTGCCTCCCATTGATTGAGGAAAGGGGAGGCAAGGGGAATAGTGTCAGGCACTAGCCTGACACTTCCTTATTGGCCCAATTAATTTACGATTTTATCCCCGTTTTAAAATTATTATTTTGCCGTCCGTTCAAAATTACGTTTTTGCCCTCAGTTAAAAATATGCCCCCAGCTCAAAATTACGATTTTGCCATCGGTAGAAAAAATACGACTTGACCCTCAGCCAAAAATACGGTTTTGCCCTAGTTCAAAATATGTTTTCCCCTAGCTAAAAATTACGATTTTACACTAGTTTATTATTTTACACCCACTTTAAAAGTACGTTTTTCGCCTCCAGTTTAAAATTACGTCCCCTCCCCCCCATAAAAAATAAACATATGCTTTTGCCCCCCGCTCAAAATTACGAGTTTACCCTCATTTCAAAAATACGTTTTCACCCCCACTTCAAAATAAAAAAAGGTTTTCCCTGGTTCAAAATTACAATTTTACCATCGGTTTAAATTTACGATTTTGCCTCCAGTTCAAAATAAAATATAGTTTGTTCTTTTAATTGGTTGAAAATTATTCGGCCATCGCCCCGCAACACGGGCAAGTCATCAACTAGTTGAAACAATATATGTAAGTGTTTAAGTAATTATTTATTTAAAACTCAATATATAAATAACAATTCACAAAACTCATTTTAATGTCGCTAACTTTCATCTTTCGATTTTTTTCTTTTTTAGTTTTTTTCTTTTATGTTTTGTCTTTCTTTTATGTTTTTTTTTTTGGTTTTTTTTCCTTTTTTTACCCTTAACTTTCAGCGTCTTATTGCTTACATGTCTAAGTTTTATAAAAAAAAAAAAAAAAATTAAAATGTCATTTTAAACCCCCCCCCCCCCTTGAGTTATACATGCTTATTTTTATGTATGTTTTTGGTTGATCTACGCTTTGGCAAGACGTTTTGTCATACATAATACGGTTTCACTAGACGGTAAAAATTCAAGTTACTTTACGTTTTAACGCTGCCGCAACGCGCGATACCATTTTTTAACTTAAAAAAAATACTATTTTCTTATGTGCTTTATTTATTTATTTATTATCTATAATTGTTCCTTGATATACCTGATAAAAAATGATTTTCTTTCCTTTTAACATTTTATTGGATAATAAAAATTAAACTACAAAGAAGATGCCCAGGACTGCAGAGTGCACACATGGTGTACTTGTAGTCAATTTGTTTGTACCTTTGTCTCATAATAAATGTTAACTGAATCATGTGACATGAAAAAAAAAACACTAGTAAATGTCAAAAAAATTGTTCTCTGTTATACCAGATAATATATTTATAATATATATTATATACGTGTGTGTGCTTTTTAAAGAAGTTGTCTAGTATTTATTAGTCGCAGTGCAGGTGTAGAATAAAGAATACCGGTGTTGATTTTTTGTGAGTTGGGTATTCAAGAATCATGACTTAACACATATCTAGATTATATATTGTATTGACAATATTGTCAGTATATTAATAAGATATATCAAATTTATTTATCATGTTATGTTAAGCTATCACTTATTAGTATCATCATAAATAGTCTATAACTAGTATTTGCGCCCCTTACGTGTTGCCGCGTGTTAAGCCACAAATAAAGTAACGTCATTGACGTCGAAACATTGATAAAATAAGCACGTCGCAACAATAAAAAAGTTCACGTCCAAACGTTGACAAAATAAACGTCTCAAAATGGCAAATCCGGATTTTATAAGCCACCATATTTTAAAAGTTGTAAGAGGAAACAAATAAACTCTAAAAAAATAGAAACCTTATAACAACTTTGATTACTTAGGGTGGTCGGGGTGTTCTCGGTGACCCCTTGCGGTGACCTCCTTCACCGCTTAGATGGGGTGGCGCCATCAATTCGGTGAGGTAGAGAGAGGGAGGAAACCGGTGGGAAGCTACCGAAGAGAGGGGGAGGAGAGAGGGAGGAGAGAGAGAGATGAGGGGACCAATCAAAAGTTTTCTTTTTTTTTTTTAATAAAAACCAAGTCACCTAAGAGGGGAGTGCCGCCATCAATTTAGGGTGTTAGGGGAGTTTAAGAGGGGAGTTGACGTGGCACACGAGGATTGGTTTGGCGTAAGAGAGGGGACTCACCTCTTAGGTGAGCACCCCTTACACCCTTATACATGAGGGAGAAGACTAGTTTGAATAAACTTTGCACTGGAACGTAGATAAAATTAACTCCTTTTATTGATTGATATTTACACCGAAACGAAGATAAAATAGGCTCGTCTTAACAATATATTTTGCATTTTATAAAACACCTAATTTAAAATTTATAAAATAAAAACAAAGGATTGTGAGTGAGTCATAAAAAGGTAAAGTTAAATTTGAAGGGGTAAAGTATAAGTTTTAGGGGACAAAATGTAACTACTAAACTTGAAGGGATCTAAGTGTAACGAGGGGGAGGGGTACCACATATGCAATTTTGTGGCTACCCATCGGAACCTGCAGACATCGGCGGCAGTGTTCTGCCTACCCACACAGTTATCTTTCTCCTCTCCTCACACAAACACATCTCTCTCTCTCTCTCTCTCTTGTCTCCTTTCATCGGTGACTACTTCCCAATTACCCTACCCGAAACACCGGCAGTCGTGTACCTGGCCGGTGAGTGTTACCCGATTATGCCTTGTCCAGCCTAACTATATACACTTGGCATTAGGGTTCGGTCGGTACGGTACTGAAAATTAGTATAGCAACCAAAAGAGATATGCATAAGGATATTGACGCGTGCTTTTTTATGGTGATCGAAAACTAGTATTAGTATCAGTATCGCTTCCGTTCGTCATGTTACCATTGTCGTACCAGCACTCACTATGGTTTATGTTACAAAGATACTCTATTACGAATACAACATCGTTTTCAACGAATTATATAGTGTCATGTCTAGAAAACCATAAACATGAATAAGGTACCGTTACCCATGTTGTTCAGACGATATCAGTTTTGTTCCTCATGGTACAAAAGAAAAATCAAGTATATTTGACCAGCTCGAATGAAACTTTATTGAATCATAGATAAAAATAGGTAGTTCGCAATGGTATATTTGGAAATTTATCAACTATTATATTATATTACTAAAATGACGAATAAACTACTAAACTGCAAGGCGACTTTGATATCATGTACCATAGTGTTTCGATTACTTGCATATTATTATTGACAAGTTGGTTGTTTCAGTAAAATTTATATCTATGTAACGTTCCAAAAACTCGAATTTTAATTCACTAGTATGTTTCCTAGTGTAATGGTATGAAAAATAAAATGACCAAGCTATTTAACTTACACTTCTAACGCCCCGCCCCAAAACCCAAATATTTTTATTCTCTAGTATGATTTCAAGTGTTATAGAATGGAAGGTGATAACTAAGTTAAATAACTTAGTTAATACTACAAGTCCAAAAGTAGGAAATAAGGTTTGGGGTATATGGGGTAAGATTGAAAACTATAGGGGTTATAAAGGATAAGTTAGAAAGTGTTTTAAAAAAAGATGGAGAAAAACGAAAGCCCATTCTTGGGCAGATGCATATGTCGACACACACACACATAGTGTGTGTGTTCTTGTGAATCGAATGAGGAAGAAGAAGAGGATGGTTTGGAACTTGCATGGATAATTCGTAAATTTCAAGGTGTTCATCACCTTCTAAACATCAAGTAAGTATCAAATTCATCTCTTGAACCTTCTTAGTTGAAAGTTTTGGTGGGTTTTGATGAATCAACCCCAATTGAGTAAATTGGATGTGTTAGATGGTTGGATTTGTGTATGCATGCACTGATTAGTGTCAGTGATGATTAACCACCTCAATTGGAAATTTTGATGTGGTAATCCATGTTAAAGAAATTGGGGTTTTGAATAAATATGGTTTTGTATGAATGGATTTAAAGAAATGTGGTGTTTTGTCATGTTTAATGTTACGATAAGAATGATACTTATCGTAGGTAAGAAACTTGATGATTTATGTATGAACTAGGAAGATTAGTGTAAGACCCTTAATTTATTTATACAGCTTTCATATAAGTTTCGACTATATAATTGTGTATATACATTATACACACACATTAGAAATACAAATTTCTGAAAACATCTTAAAAGTTAAAACATTTCAAATATAGTATCGTCGTTTAACTTCGTAACGACGAAACGTAATGCGGAAGCTTGAACTTTAATCGTGTTCGGTTCTTCGTTGAACATGATCGTCATCCGGTATTCCTAGGCATACCTACATTTCATAAAACATGAAATGCTTTAGTTATATGGAATTTATAACATGTCGAAACAAGTCCGAAAGCTAAAACGAACAAAATAAACAATTTTGCCAGTTTTTAAGCCTCTCGCGGGCCGCGGCCGGATTGGCATAAACCTTTCGCGGGGCGCGAGGCCCATCGCGTTACGCGACGCCTCAAACCTCTTACCGTCACGGGGCGCAAAGACCCCTTTTTCACAGAAGGTTTGGTTTCTTGTGCTGCATATACCCAACAATCCCATTTTTTCACTTAAACGGTCATAACTTTCTAAATTTTTATCCGTTTTACTTCCCGTTTCTTCCTAGGTGATCGTAATTTGTTCCTCCATCATATGGAGTTAAAATCCAACATCCGAACTAACAAAATTCTTAACTTTAAGCTCTCGGCTTTATATTCATTTTCAACTTAATTGACCCGTTCATGTTTTAAACAACAAACTTGTTTAATTACTTTCAGTTTCATACTAACTTCATAACCATGAATGTTTCCTAATACCCGGGGCTTTATTCATGAAGTTTATGCGCCCGTTATCTATTTTGGGTGTATACTTATTTTGACCCGTTAAGGGATTTAAGCATTTTAAACTTAAATCTCGTTCCTCCTTTGCTTGCATCTTATTTCCACGTTATGATATCTACTTGTCTTCCACCACAACTATATTTGTGGTGAATTTAATGTGGTAAACTATTTATTCCGAATTCTACTCTTCGGTTTAATAATTTTACAAAAAGACTTGTTTCGAGGCATTTGACCCAAAAGGCTTATACCTTTACTTTTACACTTATCAAAGACTTACTCAATCATATAACTTGCTTTCAAACCACCCTTAAGGTTCGTTTGCCCGGTTTATCATTCTAGGGCGTTTTGGTCAATTTAGCCCTTCTTTTACGATGAAGGACTTTCAATAACATGTTTGACGAAAATCGCATATTTTAGCTATAATCTTATTTATACATACCTAGCTCGGGTCAAAGTATTGACCCGTTTTAATACCTCATTATGTAAGTTGCTAATCAATAACAACGAAGTCTCACGTGCTAATCGCTCCTGTGAGCATAAAACTCGACAACAATCATTAGTCATTAATGTCAAATGGTGATATCATCCCCTTTTGACCCGTTTGGTCTAATCGACTGTTTTATCTTTGTGAGATGGTATTTATTTGCCATCTCATCCATATAACCCATTCCGGTTTACTCCATACTATCATATTATTTAAAAAATCATTTCTTAATTCTTTTGACTCGTCATGTCTTATGCCGTAGAGCGTCTTTTTCAAAAACAATTGTTTGTCCGTTAGCTCGTAGCCAAATTACCATATTACCCTTTACTCATTATGGTTTACCCCATAATATATCTTTTCTCAAAACTCTTTGTTTATTCGGTCTACACATGACCGAATTACCGTTTTACCCCTTTTTACTTATTCCGACCCGTATCGTTTCGCGCCGGATCACCATAATTAGTTTACTGTTTTATCTTATTCATGACAATTACAACAAGTAGGTGATCAAATAAAAAAGTGTAAGCTTCACTTACCTTGCATCCAAATTATGCTTTTCCTTCATACTTGATTCGTTTGACCCGCTTCCTTCCCAAGCTTCCACCTAGCTTGTCAAGCGTCAAACTACCTTTTATCATTCGTAAGATGGTTAGATTAGTCCTCATTATTAAGACTATCTCACCTTACGGACTTTATATCAAAATTACTATTTGATCTCATTTTGGTAAGTTTGACTTTTAAAAGTCAAACTGCCTATTAGCGTAAGTGATTACACTATGAAGCTCAACAACTCATTTACGCACTTTGTCAAATATCCGGTAAGCATTATTCTTACGCTACCATTTTAACCACTTTCTCAACCAAGTTCATGTAACCGTAAATCATCGAATTAACACAACATCAATCATTGTATGCTAAACTATTAATATCATACAAGGATTTGGGATTTTTTTATCAATATGAAACAATTCATTGCATCGTATATATATATATATAATTCACCTAAACATCAAGTTTAGCCAAATACCTTAATCATTCATAACACATGATGATTTCAAACATCATTTCTGAATATAACATTTATTCCTTCATATCATTCAAAACCCACTCTACGACAAGTATGAACATATACTCGAATTCATAATTTATTGAAGCAGCATCTTATCGCTATCATGTATGATGATTCTAAACGTAATTATATCATCAATTTCACCATATTATTAAAACCCACTAAACTAAGTATGGTAAATCATCTAAACACTCAAATCATAACAATATATGTATAATTTTCACTTAGGTTTTGTTCCTAAGCAAGTATACATCTCTAATCCAACCATAACGTCTACGATTCATACATAAATTGCAACTTGTGATGTTCATCAAATTTCACAACTTCAACAAACATCAAAATTCTACATACCTTATGATCCCCTAGCTTGGGTGATCGCTAAGATGTGTTTATACACTGATTTCGGGCTCGAATTGATCTTCAATTTGATGATTCTTGAGAAACTAGGGTTTTGGCTCCATTTGTTTCTCCTGATCGTTCCAGAACACACACACACACTTAGTGTGTGTTGTGTTTTGTCTTAATTTTTATAATTAAACTTTCAATTTATCCTACTATGGCCCCTCATGTTTGGTTAGTTATTAAGTAGGCCACAACCTACTTAGTTCCAACAATATTTCCTCTTATTAACTAGGTTAAACATTCCTAGTTAACTTAGTGGGTTCGGGGAGGTTACAACCTATTTTATTTTAATTCCCATTAACTCGGGCCTCTTGTAAACTTTATTTTCTCAAAAGCATTTGTTCTCCTTTTATTTAATATTAGGTTTATTTATTTAAATCCTAATATTTACCCCCCTTAATTTTTTTACCACTAACGGTATTTTACCCACTCTTTAATATTAACGTGGTTTAATTATCAAACCTGTTTTCGGGGTGTTACAATTAGGCATGAACTACTTGTACATTATGCTTAGAAAGTGGTACGCACGCCAAGTGTTTGATAAAATGTCTAAGTGAAGATATTGAGTAGCATTGTATGCTAACAATAGATGAACATGTGTAGAATGTAACAATTACATGATTGATGGTAACTAAACATGAGGGTTTTATTTTAAATGGAATACATGTAGGATTTTTTGTTGGTTACATGATTTGGCCAAAATTATGCATTAGGAGCTTGTACCATGTGCTTGAAAGGTGTAATGCTCACCATGTGTTTGATTGATTGTTAGTTAGGATCAAGAAGTGAATGTGTACTATGTCTATAGCATATAGACTTACTAGTAATGAATGATGTTAAGATTATGTTAAATTGACTAACTTTGTATGTGGTTGTCAAATGTAGAATTATGAAAGCCTTAG
Source organism: Helianthus annuus (assembly GCF_002127325.2). Taxonomy (NCBI): domain Eukaryota; kingdom Viridiplantae; phylum Streptophyta; class Magnoliopsida; order Asterales; family Asteraceae; genus Helianthus; species Helianthus annuus. Next base: position 23,418,245 of record NC_035448.2, read on the forward strand.
CATGTGTAAAAATGGAGAGTAGGAGTTGGCTACACAGTGTAGGAAGCCACATCCTAATGACATGTGGCACTTAGTTATTTTAATAAAAAGGGCAAGAATGTAATTTGATATTTATTTTATTTTTGGGATTTATTATATTCTAAATTAACATATGAGAAATTTAAGGAAACCAAATATCTCTCTGATTTCGAACTGACGGTTATATTTCGATTGATAGCATGTTTATCATTCCATTCGCAATTCATCATCTTTTTCTAAAGCACATTCAATTCGTATTTCATCTGGTTCGTCACATTGCGTTTTATCACTAAAACACACTACTATAAACACATCCAGTAACCAACTTCAAGTGTAGTAAAACACAATACTATGATCAAACTTAAAAAAAACACCTTCTCTTCAACAAAAGATACTAAACATATGTATATGCAGGATCTAATAACAATGTAGCTTTAACACATCAATCCTTAAAACAATATCAATGTAAAAAACAACACCTTTACCAAGACAGTCACTTTGTTCGTCACATTGTGTTTTATCACTAAAACACATTACTATGAACACATCTAGTATCCAACATCAAGTGTAGTAAAACACAGTACTATGATCAAACTTTAAAAAACAACATTGTCTTCAACAAAACATATTGGATACATGTATATGTATATGTATGATTTAGTCACAATGTAACTTTAACACATCAATCCTTAAAACAATATCAATTTAAATAACACTGTCATGACGCTGTGTTTTATCAGTTTCTAGTTTCTTCACATTATATTTTATCATAGTATTGTGTTTTATTACACTTGAAGGTGGATACTGGATGTGTTTCATAGTAGTGTGTTTTAATGATAAAACACAATGTGACGGACCAAATGAAATACGAATTGAATGTGCTTTAGAAGAAGATGATGAATTGCGAATGGAATGATAAACATAGTATCAATCGTGCTTATATTTCAATCCGAATTTGTTATCTTGATTCATGATTCTAGCTCTTTTTGGTATGAAAAAGGGTTTTCTATAATTGGTTTTAGAGAGAGGGGGAAAATCGCGAGATTGTAGGGGGTGTGTTATTTATGACAGTTATTTGATTGATTTAAAACACGTAAAAGGACCAGACTACCCCTAACCTGTTATGACAATTAATTAATGACACACAAATATTACAAAATTGCCACTGATTTGATCTCAACCATTAAACACACCCATCGGATGGCCTAGATCGCTTCCTACACTTTGTAGGCAAAACACACTTTGCGCAGGAACCCTACTCAAAAATGGATTATTGTAATACCCATACTTATCTAAATGAAAATTTATAAAAGATATGCAATTTTTTTTTATAAAAGTAGTGCAAATCAATATTCATTTTACATTTCGAGTTTGTTAGAAAGTATATAACATATCATTTCAAAACTTAGAGATTCTTAAAACTTCCTAAGATTCACCAAAACATTTCAACATGCTATCATGGTAGGTTTGATAATCAAAAGAACAAAAATGCGGAAACGTGACTTTTAGACGTGTCCGGTTCTTCTTTTCGCTTGATCTTCATCTGTCACGAGTTTTAGCTATCACCTATGTGTCAAAACCATGTCATACGTTAGTTAAATGACGATTAATACGTAACTAACCAGCTCATGATCATGAAAAACATCAAACAAGAAAATAAAGAAAATACCCGCCATAAGCTACGGCTTACATGTCGTAGCCTACGGCATACATATACCAACTCGGACAGGAAACCCCTGCCGTAGCCTACGGCTGGCCACCGTAGGTTATGATAGCTTTGATCAACATATGGCAGAAAGTCCCTACCGTAACCTACGGCTGGCCGCCGTAGGTTACGGCAACTTTCAACTGCAGATCATTTTCCAGATTTACCCTTTTACTAAAAATGGTGTATCTTTCCGAACACTTATCTGTTTCACACGAAACTTGTTCCTACGCGACCGTAAAACATTTACCCACATTCTTAGTTCATAATCCCATGACTCGGATTTATAATTTTTATGTTTTACGCTATCCATTCTAATTTAAATAATGAACATTTGACCCGTTTGCATAATTAAACAAACGAGCCTATGAAATCATATCCTTTTCGCATATATATCTTTTTTATCAATATACCCGATTACCCGGGTTATTATCCTTGTTTTTCGCGCATCCGTTATCTGGTATGCATTCACATTTATTCGACCCGTTCAAACTTATAATGGTTGAACTTAATTATTCTGGATCCTTTTCACGAATTCACCATCTATTGACGATGACACATTCCCCAAGTCCCATGACTTTTAGTTCACGTTCCCATTACTCGGTTTACGCTTATAATTCATAATTTTACCCATCAACCGGGTTTATGCCGAAGTCCTTATTCACACACCCATTCTGGTATGTGTTACGACTTCATTTTGACCCGTTTGGTTGTTCGTATGAAAGCCATCACTTGGAACAAACCAAACTCATTATTAACTTCTTTATTTTGATCCGTTTGGGAGTTTATGTGAAATCCATCAATTTTAAACAACCAAACGTATTAGCATTCCTTTATTTTGACCCGTTTGGAATTTTATGTGAAATCCATCACCTTTAAACAACCAAACGTCACGGATATTGTAATGTTATTAAATCATACGAAATTAACACATAATTAGCAACACACTACGAAGCATAAAGCCACGTACCTTAAAGCTTTTCCTTTAAAAGTGCATTCGCTCCGGCTTGACTTCCCGAAGCTTCACCCGAGTTACCTAAAGAGTGTAACCCATTTATAATTAGAACCTTATTATCCATTTCCATGGCATGTAAACTTGCCCAAACTTTCAATCATAGGTTCTGATTAACAATTCTTGTTCATTATTCAAAAATGATAATTCTTTTAGGCGTTTCGTCAAACACTGTCACACCCCTATTTTCCACGTGTCACCGGTGGGCCCGGTGGGGGATTCCGTGACGTAGTTGATATCGTCATAGTCAAACATACAAAATATAAATGCACAGCGGAAGCAAAGAAAGATTTATTTCAACTTAAAAATATTGTAATGTTCAAGTATCACAAAATAGTCGAAATAGATCCACAGGCAGATCCAAACAAAATGGAAACTTCATTTCAACAGACTTCATGCATCCTAAGCTTGCGAGACTTCTATGGATGCTTAAGTAGTGACCAGCCTATTACGCGTAGTACCTGCACTTAGCCTTTTTGGAAAATACGTCAGTTTACACTGGTAAATACAATTTAACTGACTCATTTTGAAAATGTTTAAAATTGATTTAAATGCCCGTGGCATAAAACTTGTATAACTTGGGATAATTATTTGCTTAATAATCTTGTAAAAGAATTACATGTTCGTTATGCGTTCAGTGGCCCGGGTCGTGTCGGGTTAAAGATTAATAGACACACCACTTAATATAATTCCGCCGCAAGACTTCTCTCGACCGACGATTATACTTTAATGAAATGCACTACGGGTGTACGCCTACACCCATGTGCTAAGGTCGTGGCCATTCTTTGAATGATGCCAAGGATATCCGGGACATGGTCATTAAACCCCCAAAGACGTTAAACAAACAAAACAACATTTTTAAACGGGTTAATTTGACAACAATTAACCATCAACTGGTTAAGGTCAATTCCCCGACCAAGCGGTATTTTATATACCGTACCCCAAGCCCGTATAGGGAAAATAAGTTAAACGTATTTACCTGAGCAAAGTATAAATCAAAAACAGCGAGTGCACGTAGCTTTTACTGGGCTCCTAGATCTGGAAATTAAGGTTTTAATAACCTATTAGAATCCTAACGGGTCTTAAGCTTAGACCGGTTAGTTTTATATAAAGATTACGGTTTTAACCGCACGATAAGACGAAGACCGTTTTAGAATGTGGTTTTGACCCAACAAGCTTGCATGCTTGTTTAATATGGGCAATATAATCACATTCTGGATTTTGAGACCAAAAAGATATGGTTTGACCCGTTTCGGCTAAAATGGCCAAACTAGTCACATAAGCCGATCCGAACGTGTATAGTGCGTAGCGAGTAACCATAAGAGTCAAATACAAGTTTCTGAAGTCAATATGCTTAAATTATGTTGTGGTATCAGAATGATACCTTCCATTATGCCCCAAATGGATTTAAACCAAAACTATGCCTCATAAGGGCGTTTTGGTCATTTTATAGGGTGTAAAAGGGTTAAAAATAATAACCTGAGTTACAGGTCTGATTAAATTAGTAAATATACTTGATTTACTAAGTTATAACAGTAGGGTATCACATCTATGTGAAATTTATTACCCATAACCTTACTATGCACCGTAGGGGCATTTTGGTAATTTCACATGTGCCTAAAAGGTCAATTATGGAATTCTGAGTTCAAAACATTTGCCTACTATTTAAAATATAAAAATTTACTGATTACATCAGTAGGTTCAATCCCTTAAGCTTAATAAGGTTCTTGTGCACACTTATGCGTTAAAAATGCTTAAAAAGGCGATTTGGAGCCATTTCCGGGTTTTCTGTAAAAAGCTGATATTTTTAATATTCCAGAAGGCTCAAAATAATTTATTTATCATAACAAATCAGTAGAAATTGGTTTGAGGTCAAAAGGATTTGTAAAACTCATTTTATGGCTTAAAAGGGCAAAACCGACATAAACCGAATTAATCTTAGAACACTAAGTTATGCTCAACCTAAAAATAAATAAAAATCTCCAAAAATCCCAAAATATTATATCATAACAGTGGGTAAAAAGTTGGTATAAAAAATTTGGGTTTTGATAGGCTATATGTAATTTACGCCATTTAATTAGTAAAGAAGCTCTTAATTACGCTATTGAGCATAACTCTTAATCTAGACCTCAAACTGACCTCAAATTTTGGGTGCAAGTTTATAAATCAGTAGCTAAGGTGTCTACCCCTTTACATTTTCAAAAATCACATTTTAAGGTCAAATGGGCATAATGGTCAACATATAAGCGATTAACGGAAACATGCATGTGAATAGGATGTCTAGTGAACCAAGTTGTATAATCTCAGAGAGTTATACTAACATGCAAATAGGTCCAAAAGAAGCTCTAAGGCAATCCTAAACTTGGCTTAAACAGGCCAGAACTGATAGTCAAAGCAGAAGTCAAACTTTGCGACTTTCGGTTCCAAACCGAGCCTAAACTGAAAATTGTCGAGTTGAACATGTTGGAACATATTCTTACATTAATTACCAAGTTATTTTAATGATCAAACAGGTTGCATGTACCATACATTGCTAATTATGCATTAATTCGCAAATAACCTTTCTGTTAACTTTTTATAATAAGCTTTGACTCGACAATTAACATAGTTAGAGTGGGAATCTGGAAATACCCTTTTAAGGGTTTGTTACCCACATAATTACCTACTTAAAGGTACTTTTAATTCATGATTTGACATAGCACATTTTAATTAATCACGAAGTCAAACCTTAATTACAACGGTTTGACTTTTAGCTAATTAACTAAGCTAAAATGAATTAGGAGGGGTTAAGGACACTTACAAGAGTCCTAATTATGCTTAGGGATGCTAAGGAAGAGTGCTTGCTGTCCAGAGAGCTCCAGGGAGTACACTTGTGAACTTTGCAAATGAATGCCCAAATGTTTACAACATTCATATCCTTATATAGCATTCTTGATCTCATAAGATGGTGCCACAAGAGTCTATGCATGCTCCCTGATCATCACAACTGTCCCTAGTGCATGAAAACCCATTTGTTCAGCGCCTGGTATCAGTTTAAAGGCCACAAAGTCGGTTTAACTTGCTGAACTGGCAGCTGTTAACAATTTTCTGCCCAGATCAGGCCTAGGTGGCACGCGTAGGGTTTCTTAAGGGGTCTACGCGCTACACCTAGCCCCTGTGCGACCGGAAAACAACTTTCAGCATTTGCAGTTTCAGTCCCTGGTCCATATTATGTTTATTTAACTTTTGTTTATTGCATTTTGGACCCCCATATTCAATCGTGATTCACTACTGATTCAAGTGAATGAGGCTCTATTTGTTTTACTTTTTTTTTTAACTTTTAAGGGTCTTGGGTTACAAACTAACTTCGTTAAGCTCCCAGTTAGTTACAAGGTCACCCGAATGTCTTAAATTTGCAACGTTGACGCTTTTAACCCTTCGTATACGAATATTGTCATAACTTTCTCATACTTAATCGAAACCTTGTGAAATTTTTATCACACATTCTTGTGAGTATAATTTATCATTACAAAGCTTTGGGTCTGCTAGAACATCACTCAGAGGTATACTTTAAACATGTTGACACATTTAGCCCCTGTAGTTTGTAATTCCTCACTTTCTTTCACAATTAGCTTCGTATGATCCATGATTTATTCGTTTAAGGGTATAAACATCATGTAGGGTTATCGAAAGACATATTTATTCATTGATGACATTTTGAATCCTTTTACACTCATAGATTCCTTGTTTGTCAACTTTAGTCCCTCTAATTCAAACCTTTACACGTTTTAAGTCCATGACACGTGTCGATACATTATTGGACATGAATTTTCGAGGTGTTACATCCTCACCCCCTTAAAAGAAATCTCGCCCTCGAGATTTACTGAAATAAATGAGGGTACTTCTCTTTCATTGTAGATTCTAACTCCCACGTGTATTCAGGACCTCTACAAGCATCCCATTTGACCTTGACAATAGGCACAAGCTTTCTTCGAAGCTTCTTCACCTGTCGATCCTCAATCGACACATGTTTTTCCACAAATTTTAAGCTCTCGTCTATATGCACATTTGTGTGTGGTATGACTAGCGACTCATCAGCTAGACATTTCTTCAGATTGCAGACGTGAAATACATTATGAATACCATCGAGCTCTTCAGGTAAGTTTAACTTGTAAGCCACTGATCCTACACATTCGATGATCTCGAATGGTCCTATATACCTTGGGCTTAACTTACCTTTCTTACCAAATCGCATCACCCCTTTCCAAGGTGATACTTTGAGCAAAACTTTATCGCCAACCTCAAACTTGAGAGGTTTTCGCCTTTCATCCGCATAGCTCTTCTGCCTGTCTCGAGCAGCTTTTAGGCGGTCGCGAATCTGGACAATCTTGTCCGTTGTCTCGAAGACTATGTCAGGACCTGATAATTGAGTATCCCCTACTTCTGCCCAACAAATGGGCGTTCTGCACTTCCTACCATATAGTGCTTCAAAAGGTGCAGCTTGAATGCTGGTATGGTGGCTATTATTGTAGGAGAACTCGACCAATGGTAGATGCTTGTCCCAACTACCTCCTAGATCAATTACACATGCACGCAGCATGTCCTCCAACATTTGAATAGTACGCTCACTCTGCCCATCCGTCTGAGGATGGTAAGCTGTACTGAAATTCAATTGAGTGCCCAGAGACTGTTGGAAACTCTTCCAAAAATGAGACGTGTATCTAGTATCCCTATTAGAGATAATAGATACTGGCACGCCATGCAAGGATACGATCTTATCCACGTACAGTTGGGCTAACATGTCAGAGCTGTAAGTCTCTTTAATGGGCAGAAAATGTGCTGACTTAGTCAGTCTATCAACTATAACCCATATTGTATCGTTTCCTTTCTGCGTCTTAGGCAACTTGGTGATGAAATCCATTGTTACCATTTCCCATTTCCAAGTGGGAATCTTAGGCTGTTGTAGCAAACCTGACGGCTTCTGATGTTCAGCTTTGACTTTAGCACACGTCAAGCATTTAGCTACATAAGCAGCTATAGACTTTTTCAAGCCTATCCACCAATAATTTGCATTTAAATCCTGATACATCTTATCAGCTCCCGGATGGACGGAATACTTGGAACTGTGAGCTTCCTTGAGGATAACATCACGAAGTCCTCCATATACAGGAACCCATATTCGTCCATTCAATCTCAACACTCCGTCCTTATCGTAGGACAACTGTTCTTCAGTCACTCCTAATTTCTCCTCAGGATAGTTAGCTTCCAACACAGCTTCCTTTTGTGCAGCTAACAACCTTTCATTTAAACCGTTCTTGATTTCAATGCTCTTGGCATTGATTCTTATCGGCTTCACTCTTTCCTTCCTGCTCAAGGCATCTGCGACTACATTGGCCTTGCCTGGATGGTATCTTATTTCACAATCACAATCGTTCAAGGTTTCCATCGTCGCTGCCTCATGTTCAAATCCTTCTGATTGAACAGGTGTTGAAGGCTCTTGTGGTCAGAATAGATCACACACTTCGTCCCATACAGATAATGCCTCCAAAGCTTAAGTGCAAATACAACGGCACCCAATTCCATGTCATGGGTGGTGTAATTCTTCTCGTGCACCTTCAGTTGACGTGAAGCATAGGCAATGACCTTGCCGTTTTGCATTAACACACAACCCATTTCGGTGTGTGATGCATCACAATACACCACAAATTCTTCAATGCCTTCAGGTAGAGTCAGCACTGGAGAGTTACTCAACTTCTGCTTCAAGATATCAAAAGATTCTTGCTGCTTAGGCCCCCAGTTAAACTTAATATTCTTACGCGTTAACGAAGTTAAGGGTGCAGCAATCCTTGAGAAGTTTACAATAAAACGCCTATAGTATCCAGCCAAACCTAGGAAGCTACGAATCTCTGAAGGTGTCTTTGGCTCTTGCCAGTTCATAATAGCTTCTATCTTTGCGGGATCCACTTGAATTCCACGTTCACTCACAACATGTCCAAGGAACTGGACTTCGCGAAGCCAAAATTCACACTTTGAAAACTTGGCATAGAGCTTCTCTTGATGAAGCAGCTTAAGAATGCATCGAAGATGCTTCTCATGGTCAGCTTGGTTCTTCGAGTAGATGAGGATGTCATCGATGAAGACAATGACGAATTTATCCAGATAAGGCTTGCATATGCGATTCATGAGATCCATGAATGCGGCAGGTGCGTTAGTGAGCCCAAAAGGCATCACTAGGAACTCGTAATGACCGTAACGAGTCCTAAACGCGGTCTTGTGTACATCCTCCTCCTTGACCTTCAATTGATGATAGCCTGACCTGAGATCTATCTTGGAAAAGTAACTCGCTCCCTGTAGCTGGTCGAATAGATCATCGATTCTAGGCAAAGGATATCTGTTCTTGATAGTAACCTTGTTTAGCTCACGGTAATCAATGCATAGACGCATTGATCCATCCTTCTTCTTAACGAACAAAATCGGCGCTCCCCATGGAGATGAACTAGGTCTAATGAAACCTTTAGCTAGTAAATCATCTAGCTGCGTCCTTAATTCCTTCATCTCCGTTGGTGCTAATCTATATGGTGCTCTGGCCACTGGTGCAGCTCCGGGAATTATGTCAATTCTAAATTCCACTTGCCTATCTGGTGGTAAACCAGGTAGTTCTTCTGGAAAAACCTCGGGATATTCAGAAATGACTGGTATGTCTTCGATCCTGGGCTTCTTCTCGTCAATGGTTACTTGTGCCATATAAATGATGCAACCTTTACTCAGACATCTGGATGCCTTAAGCATAGTCACTTGCTCAGGCAATCCATGTTGAGTATCTCCCTGAATGGTGAGTGGCTCACCAGATGGAGTCTTGATCACTACCTGTTTCTTGTTGCACATTATCTGGGCTTGGTTATGCGATAACCAATCCATACCTATCACTATATCAAAGCCTGCTAGCTTAAAGGGTAACAAGGATAAAGGAAAAGAGTGGTTCCTAATGGTTAGGACACATCCATCTAATACAGTCGAAACTGTTTCTATTGTTCCATCAGCTAATTCCACTTCATATTTCATACTTAGAACTTTAACAGGTAATTTCAATAGTTCACAGAACTTATTATCTACAAAGGACCTACCCGCCCCAGAATCAAACAATATCCTTGCGTAGACATCATTAATGAGAAAAGTACCTGTTATGACATTGTCATCCTGAATAGCTTCCTTCGCGTCCATGCGGAAGACCCTTGCATTAGTCTTCTTTCCCTCCTCTGCTTTCTTTGCAAGTTTCGGGCAGTTGGGTCTGATATGCCCCTTTTCATTACAATTGAAGCATGTGGCATCCTTAAGTTTCTTACAGTCTATTGCCTTGTGATCTGGGGACTTATAGATTCCACATGCTTTTGGCTGGGATTGCGATCTTGACTCATGCCTGCATTTCCCAAAATGGTGCCTCTTGCAAGTTTTGCACTTGGGTTTATCACCCGTCTGTTGATCTCCCTTCTTAGATCCCGACCCTTTCTTCTGGTCGTTGTTTCCCTTGCGCTTCTTATCCGAGCGTCGCGAACCATCATCTTCGCGTTTTCGTTTTTCGGCATCTGCAGCTCTCAGGGATCTCTGTCTAACTGCGTCTAGCGTAAGGGACAAAGATATGTCAGCTACTGATCGAAATGTAGTGGGCCGAGAGGCCTTGACACTTGCTTTAATTTCTAGGGCCAGACCCCCAATGAAACGGGCTATCCTCTTTGGTTCAGGTGTTACAAGATAAGGAACTAGCCTCGACAAGGTATTGCAACTTGTGAGATATGCCTGGCAGTCCAGGTTCTTCATCACCAGGGATAGAAAATCAGACTCTATCCTTTCGACCTCGTGCTGAGGGCAGTAATTCTCCTTGATCAGGGCAACAAATTGTTCCCAAGACATGTTGTATAGAGGTACCTTACCGGTGGCTTGAATCAACGACTTCCACCATGCTAGGGCTTCACCCTTGAAAGATTGTGACACAAACTTCATAATATCTTTTTCAGCACAGCCACTTATATCTACCACCGTGTCCATTTCATCTAGCCAAGTCATACAGTCCACTGCCCCCTTCTCCCCAGTAAAATCCCGGGGTTTACAAGACACGAAGTATTTATACGTGCAACCTTTGGCACGTGGGGCATCATCAAACACAATCTTCTTGGAATGATCACCATTTTCATTTGAAGAATGTCTATTATCATCCTTCTTAGTCTCATCCTTCTTAGACTTGGGTTGGACAGAAGGTGGCTTGCTGTGAGACTCAGAATGAGTCTTGGATTTGATATGCGGTGTAGACAAGGTCCTACTATGGGTCCCACTGTACTCACTGTACTGCCTTTCTAAGGCCTTGGTAACCGCATCATCTACAAGCGCTTTCAGCTCTGCGCCAGTTAACTGTATTTTTTGTATTATCGTGATTCTCTACCGGACGACTGTTCACTTCGTCCGACCCCGCCATGTAGCTTCAATTGCTACATATAGACAATAATAGGCAAGGTTTTATTTAGAAGCTAATACAGTATTTTATATTTTTATTAACCATGGCTTTAAATAGTCATTGCTGGTTAATTTGTTAATTAATTATTTATGCAGGACCTTTATTATAATCCTATATTACAATTTAATGTTAGCACAAAAGCTTAGTCACAAGGACAGGGTAAATCTATAACCAAGATTTTCATAGAATCAAGGTATTCGGGTCTGAACCACAGTTCATTACCCTATTCTAGACAATGAGTTGCAGACTCCAACTGTCTTTTAGTCCCAAAGGACATTAATTTATTACCCGTAGGTACTTCATCTCCAAAGGATGGTTATATAAATACAGGGAATTTTAAATTAACCCAATTTTCAAAGATGGCCTATGCGACTTTCACTGTGTCACAGTTTGCCCAGCATGTCAACATACTTACAGATGTCAACAGGATTTGGAATCTTTTAGACAGGTTCTACCATCTTGGCCATGTCTGCGACGACACGTGGCTAGGTTTTACCCCTAAGATTCTCTTTTTAACATAACGCAGATCAATCCTAAGTTGAGACGTTAATTATGGATCTAAATCTAATTATGGAGATACCATCTTGGCCTTGTCTTAAAATGACATAGGGCTAGGTCTTGTCCCTTTTTAGATTTTGCCATTTAATAAAATGGTAGATCTTCTTTATTAGGAAATGTTATTTTCATTTTTACTTTTTATTTTAAGTTTATTCATATACTTATTTATAATAACAATCATGAAAATTTAAATGCAACATTCCACTAATAAAGATTAAACAGTACAACATTTGCCCTAAACGGGACTTCTACAAAATAACATGCCCGCGCAGGGGCGAAACACAAACAAACAAACCCACGCAGGGGTTAACTAAAAGACATGCCCACGCAGGGGCAGAATACTGAAAGATAAGCCCGCGCAGGGGCTGAATACAGAAACAACAAGTCCACGCAGGGACTGATTACAACTAAACAAATAAACAACAAAGGTTTTTAATGACCCCTTCTCTTGGACTTCCCCTTTAGCAAGTCTGACAGACCCTTGAAGAAGCCTTGCCGTTCCCTGCGGTCTTCTTGAACTTCTTGTTCGACTTGGTTCAGCCTATCAAGAACCTCCTGCTGACGTTCCGGCGGAATTAGCTGTGGCTACGGCGGCTGGTACAGAGGTTGAGGAGGTGGTGGATGCTGGTACCCATAAGTTGGGTAACCAGTGGTCCAAAGAACACCATAAGTTCCCTCTGGGTGACGTGCGTTGTAGTCCCACGCTTCCTGATATGGGTCTACGTTGGCATAGTCGAACTGAGTATGAGCCGGCTGCTCAAAAGGGTTGTACGCCGCTGAGCCGGCGTAAGCAGGTATTGGGTTGTCAAAACCCAACGGAGGTGCCATAGGCACTGAGTTGACCTTTGGAATGGGGTTTGATGGACCCCCCATTTGTGGTTCTTCTTCTTCCTCCTGGAGTGGTGGATAATGACTGCCACTTGATGGTTGAGGAGTGCTGATGCGGACTCCCCCTCGCACGGACATCCGTGCGTTTGACCTTCTCCGCCTCGGTGGCTCCGGAGGCGGTTGTTGCTCCACTGGTGGTGGTGGTGGTGGAGTGACTGCCACGAACCGAGAATCCTGAGAAGGATCCAGTTGCTGTTGCTGCTGCTGCTGCTGATACGGAGAGGAGTGGTGAGAGGGGGTAAAATACCAGTCAATGTTTCGGAACCTCTCCTCGTAGCTGTCCGGACCACGGTAAGGTGATCCGTGAAATGAAGACCCATCTAAGATCTCGATGGGGTGGTTCGGCGTCCCTGTAGCAAGCTCCATGGGGTCAGTATCTTCGTCCATGTCATTCCCACCAGAAAAATGATCTTCTGGTCCAAGTGGGTTAAAACCCACGGGTTCTTGAAGGTAGTTAGTCGGGTTGAACCGGCTTTGGAATGCGGGGGTAGGGTCACCAAAGGAGTGGTGAGAGTTGGACCTTTGCAGAGGTATGAAAGAGGGTGGTTGATCGTTGGGCTCATTTTCTGATTGGGGCCCAAAAGAATGTTGATATGTAGGTGAGGAGCTGAGGGAGACTGACCGCCTCCCGGGTTCAACATAGAGCCTCCACGGCTCTTGTGGGCTCGTACTCATTGTGATGGAAGGTGTTCGCCGGTGTGAGGGCCCGGCTTCGTGATCGTGGCTCGTGAAAGGAGCCTTTCCTCGTCCGCGTCTCATTCGTGGCGGCATGATTAGACCTGTCAACAAAAAGATACAGCAACATATATATATATAATTTAAAATAAAGACAAAATGAAATAAAACAAAACAGAGTTTGTGTCACACGGTCACACCCCGACCACGTAGAACATACAAAACGTGGCGGAAACGTCGGGGAGTGTTGTAACAGAATCAATTGTTTCAAATCCATGGCAAATGAAGTTTCGTTTTATTAATCAAATATGAACGTATACATTGTTTAAACAAGAACCAAAGAGTACATAACATAAATTAACTAGTTCTTGTCTCGTTTTAAGTCACTAAGGCACAGGTCCGCCTAAGTATGTCTTGATAAGTCCTATGCATCATCTCCTGAAAACACATGTGAAAATAGGTACGTCAGCATAAAAATGCCTGTGAGATACATAGGTTTTGTGAAAACAGAATTCATGACTTATGTTTGAGAAAATGTTTAGTCATGAACCTTGTAATTTGCTTTGTCTTGTAAATCATTTGAAGAACGGTAAGATCAGATGATATGTATAAATAAGAGAATAATGTATGGTTAACTGAATAACCATGTAAAATGAGTTTGCATAAGATAAGTTGCTTGTAAATCAAGGTCTTGTGAAAAGTGTGTTATTTGTATAAAATGTTATATGTCTCAAGTCGAAATGATTCAAATAACGCTACGATATGTAATACCATACAAACACTTATATATAGGAAGTACCAGCAGCGTATCCACCATGCTTGTATCATATTACACATGCCTCGTTACTTAGATCACTTACTCAAACCAAACCATCAAGATAAAATGTTTAACAATTATATAAATGTTTATGTATAGTCAAACGTCTATTGTCAAATGTAAATCATGTCAACAGATACAACTGGTTCACACGGTTCAATGGTTACAAACGGTTCATATAATCAAAGGGTTAAGACGGTTCACATAGTCAAATGGTTACAACGGTTCAAAATGTAGTATAATGTGTTCATATGCTGGATGAGCATATGCAACGGAAATGCAATGTAAAACAATGTACTAAGTATGCACACATTGGGCGTACGTAGCATGAAATGTATTGTAAAGTGATGTACTAAGTATGCACACAATGGGCGTACATATCATGAAATGTATTGTAGAGTGATGTACTAAGTATGCACACAATGGGCGTACATAGCATGAAATGTATTGTAAAGTGATGTACTAAGTATGCACACAATGGGCGTACATAGCATGAAATGTATTGTAAATCGATTGTACTAAGTATGCACACAATGGACATACATAGCATAAACACAATGAAATCATGTACTATATATGTACTAACGAACATAATAAGCTATGATATGAAAACATTGAAAGCATAAAAGTAACAAGTAGGCACATGTGTTCCACCCCAAAACAGTTTGGAAAACAGTAAAAGATGGGGTTCTATGTACTCACCTGAGATTGCTTAGAAGTCCTTGTGTAATAATCACACAATGCTAGAGATCACGGAATATCAAACGGCACCTAATAGGTAGCTATATTAATATACCGGACCAAATGAGGAAGATTGGATAAAATGAGGGTTCGTAAACCAAACGAGTATAGAGACTCGTGTAATATGGTTTAACAAAGCCTACATTCTAAAATGAAACCTAACCTAAGTGCTTACGACCCATTACGACCCGTTTAGGTAGTTTATGCTACCTTAACGCGTCGTTCACGTAGAATGCATTTGGAACGCCTAACATCGTGACCATAAGGTATAACCTCGGAAGGTTACAGCTATGGTCACCTAATGTGTTTGGTCGGATCCTAATGATCGACCAAATGGGCCGGGTTCGAAAGTATAAGCGATTGATTAGATCGCTTACCTTACGACCCTATATAAGCACTAAATTAAAAGTGACGAGCTAAGCATGATAGAACATGCTTAACTAAGTTTAGAAAACAGGTTTGGTATCAAAACAAACGGTTTTGATACCTACGAGTAGTTTGGTTACAAATTACGCAAGAATGCGCATTTTGGCCGAAACTACGATTCGTCACTGAGCCTAGATAACGTGGTAATCAGTAGGTATAGTCACTACGGACTATAACCATCGTGATCACGCTCACGTTATGAAGTTCCAACGAACTTCATGTTGACCATAAGCTGGTAAACACAGAAAGTCAAACAAAGTTTGACTTTAGCACTAGAAAACGATTAAAAGAACGAAAGAACACTTACGAAGGGTCCCCGAAAGCTAAACTTGATCCAGGAGCTCAGGTATTGTCACACCCCAACCAATGGCGGAAACATCGGGATGAGACGAAGTGTGAAGATTGCTAGAGACATCATAACGCTATTTGTGACAATATTTTAATAATCCGATTTCATTTCATAAAGTAAATTGTCAACATTACAAGAAATTCCAATACAACAAGTTCAAAAGAAGTACATAACAACACAAGCACAATTGATACAACATATTAAACCTAAACGTCTAAATGTGTATCTAGGCATCAACGCTATTTGTGACAATATTTTAATAATCCGATTTCATTTCATAAAGTAAATTGTCAACATTACAAGAAATTCAAATACAACAAGTTCAAAAGAAGTACATAACAACACAAGCAAAACTGATACAACATATTAAACCTAAACGTCTAAATGTGTATCTAGGCATCAACGCTACTTCTTTTCATAGCATCATCATCATCAACCTATAACATGTTTAAAATACAATTCAATGCAAAAGCAAAGGCGAGTATACAAGTTTAAGCATAAGTATAAGTTTAAAAGTTTAAAACGAATCCACATGGCAACTTAGTCTATACGAGATCAACCTAGCGTGGCATGCAATATTTCTAGCCAACCTCTGTTTACGCAAGAAAGTTTAATTAATTCAACATGACCCAAGTTTAAGGGGGGCGGTGCGTTACTCCTATAGCGCTATACATGTCGAAGGGAGGCTCGTGAGAGCTAATGACTAAAACATATCACATAAGTATGGTCCACGTAAGCATCAAGTATCATAACATAGTATTCATGTATAAGGATTGTTTGTGCATTGCATAAAGAATAAGTTTAAGTGTAGTTTAATAGTAAAACATGTTACACCCCAAAAAGTGGTAAACATAAAAAGGGGGTTGCGAGTATACTCACAAAGTTTGCATATGCTTTCCGATTATCCAATGTGACAAAGTTGACGAGGTTGGAAGGTTGAATGCGTAAGGGTTTAAGTTCAAGCATGTTTAGAGTCGAGATTCGGAATGAAAGTGACATGAAAATATTATACCAAAATATTCATCTTCCCACATAACACTTGTATGACACTTGGTAACCACAAGGGTTATAATGATTTTATGAGTTGAACACCCATAAGAATCATAACAAGGTTTAGGTCCTTAGATGATAACCTACTACTTTGACAAATGAATATGATTTCAACATCAAAGATTCGAGTGTACATAGATAGTATTTAGGTCGTATATTATACACATATTATTAAGTCCAAATGTTCAAGTATTCAAGTAAGTGGTAGAAGATTACATCTTCATTTAGGTACCTCAAGTTGGGTCATGGGTGTCATGGATGGGGTAGGAAGACAAGGCTTCCATTTAGGTACCCCTTTGATGTTCACCACTACACTTGATGTAAAAACAACCAAGGAGGGTCATGAACTAAGGTCATTACAAGTATGTAAAGTAAACTAACTAATAGAAATCATCAAATCATGTGAGGATTGTATGTTTGGACAACCCAAGTTGTTCCATAATCACTCATGTATCAAAGACTAAGTTTGACATGACTTGTGGGTTAAAAACCCTAAACAAAACACCAAGTTTATGAGGTTTAATCCTCTGATTTTTAAGTGTCTCAACCTTGTTTTTAAGCCTAACCAACCACTAAAGTGTTGTAAGCATTAGGACATAGGTTTGAGATGAGATAGACTCAAGTTTGGTAAGAAATAACAAGGATTTCATGAAAACAAAAACAATCAGTGGACTTTGGAGCCTTTTTGCTGGAGTTCCAGGGACTTATTTACTGTGAAAAACCCATGGAAACGTAGATAAGGTCAATACAAAGTAGTAGGAAAAAGAATCGAGTGAATCGGATAAGAATTGAGTGAGTTATGCTCATTTTCGTGAAGGGGTGTCAATCTGCTCGAACCTTTGCTTTCAGCTACGGTTTGGAGGATGTTTTGAGAGTTTTTAGTGTTGCAAAAGTGGTAGGGAGGCTGGTTATAAGTGGTATTTATAGGGGGAAGGATTAGGGTTTCAATGGGTTGGGCTTTGGAAGTGTTTAGAAGGGGTTACACCTTGAAACTAGCCCACAAAACCCAACTATATGGGGCTGAATTTTGCTGAATTGGGGCTGCCATATTTCTTTATTTTTTTATTTTTTTAAAACATTATAATGAGTAATTTTGTTAATTAAGTTGTGTAATAATATGAAACAATGTTTCCCCTAACTTGTAACAAGGTGAAATATGAAATAAAACATGATTTAACTAGGTAAAAAGTGTAATGTACAAGTATGTAACATGTTTGTAAGTGACAAGTATATGTCACATATTAGATGATTAACCGTTGTATAAATAAGCATATTATTAAGGGTTTTAGGTATCAACAATTTGAGGACAAGCATGGACATGCATCGTGAATAAGTATCGTATAAGTATGGATTACAAATAAGGATTCGATGTACAATGAATTCCAACGTATGAACATGTATGAATATGTAGATGGTGAATTTAAAGAAATATGAATTTTATTTATGATCCAAGTCTCGGATTTTACAACGAAAAGACGACTACAATAATACGAGATTTCCAAAAATAGCATTACAAGGAGAGCTTTCTAATTATGGAAAGTATGAAAAAGCAGGGCGTTACAGGTATGAAGCAATGGCATCAACTTAGAGCTCTTTGATCAGTTTTGTGGGTTTTACACCAAATGGGGGGGGGGTATTTATAGGAAAAGCAAAACCGTTAGTGTGACACCTGTGTCACCGCGACCATCAAACAAATACCAAGCCGATGAAATATCATATTTCATACTGGGGATCTTGTATAAATATGTGTATCTATTGCACATATCAATTCTTGTTCAATTTCAAACTTTACATCGCTTTCTGGAGAATTATACGCAACCTGGTGCGTAAACGTACTCAGTTTAATGCTACAAATACTCCGGGACATCAACATATACTTAACATACCTTAAATAACCTTTACATAACTTAGAAATAAGTTTTGAAGGATTTGGTATGGCAAAAACAAGTTAATTCGCTTACAGGGACTAAACTTGACAAACTACGAAAGTATGCCAATTTGAACTGTAACGAACATTTTGAAACATGTCCATAAGTTAAACATACCATAAATATCCTTTACATAGCTTAGAAATAGGCTTTGAGGGGTTTGGTATGCTAAAACAAACTTTTGGATCATTCAGGGACTAAAAGTGTCAAAAAGTGCATAAGTTTGCACTTTCGCGCATAACTTACGTTCTGAATACATCCGGACATCCAAAAATTTATGTAAGCATCCTAATATTATGCCTTAGTGTTTGGCATGAGAAAAATCCATTCGTCGCGTCATTTGGATCGTCTTTCGCGCTTATGCGCATTCCGTCGTAATTAAGCGAACATCGCGATCGTACGGCCAAACGAACCAACATCCGACATATTTTTGAGCATGTTTCATGTCCACAATGTTTAGGCATCATTTTAGGGCCTTAAAGTTGGCTTTACGGGCCTTAGAAGTGTCGGAAATGGCTTAAATACGCAACAGGGACCAAAACTACAAATTCTGAAACTTGGTGCAGATCAGACGGGGCCTGGCGGCCCGCGTGAGTTTGGCCTGCATATTGAGGCGGGACGCGTGGGACTATCAGACCAGATTCAATGCTTGCATTCAATGCAGTTGGCCTTTCGTTCGATCAAGGGGCAATGCCCTTTCACCCAATCAAGAGCCAAGGGCCAAGTTCTGACTTACCACAATATTTTGACAAGTGTACGCACAAGATCGTGGCACGATATTCGATAAACGATCCTAACGGTTATGCTTTTCCTATAAATACCCCCCCTTGTTGCCAAAAACCCACACAATCTGATCAAGAGCTCTAAGTTGGAACCTTTGTTTCATACCTGAGCCATTTTGATCTAGATTAGCATTCGGGGACCCTCCGTAAGTATTCTTTCGCTCTTTTATTCGCTTTTCGAGTCCGAAAGTCAACGTTTTGTTGACTTTCTGCATTGACCAGCCTATGGTCAACACGAAGTTCATGGAACTTCATAACGTGAGTGTGATCACGATGGTTATAGTCCGTAGTGACTATACCTACTGATCACCACGTTATCTAGGCTCAGTGACGAGTCGTAGTTTCGGCCAAAATGCGCATTCTTGCGTATTTTGTAACCAAACTACTCGTGAGCATCAAAGCCGTTTGTTTTGATGCCAAACCTGTTTTCTAAACTTAGTTAAGCATGTTCTAACATGCTTAGCTCGTCACTTTTAGTTTAGTGCATATAGGGTCGTAAGGTAAGCGATCTAAACCATCGCTTATACTTTCGAACCCGACCCATTTGGTCGATCA
This sequence comes from Helianthus annuus, assembly GCF_002127325.2. NCBI lineage: Eukaryota > Viridiplantae > Streptophyta > Magnoliopsida > Asterales > Asteraceae > Helianthus > Helianthus annuus. Next base: position 23,438,234 of record NC_035448.2, read on the forward strand.
TTAGGATCCGACCAAACACATTAGGTGACTATAGCTATAACCTTCCGAGGTTATACCTTGTGGTCACGATGTTAGGCGTTCCAAGCGCGTTATACACGAACGACGCGTTAAGGTAGCATAAGCTACCTAAACGGGTCGTAATGGGTCGCAAGCACTTAGGTTAGGTTTCATTTTAGTATGTAGGCTTTGTTAGACCATATTACACGAGTCTCCATACTCGTTTGGTTTACGAACCCGCATACTATCCGATCCTTCCGATTTGGTCCGGTATATTAACATAGCTACCTATTAGGTGCCGTTTGATATCCCGTGATCTTTAGCATTATCTGGTTATTATACAAGAACTCCAAAGCAATCTCAGGAGAGTACATAGAACCCCATCTTTTACATGCTTTCAAGGTGTCAATGTGAGTACATTGAACCCCTCTTTTACTGTTTTCCAAACTGTTTTGGGGTGAAACGCATGTGCCTACTTGTTACTTTCATGCTTTCCGGTTTTCACATCATATACTTGCTAAGTTCGATAGTACATATTTAGTACATGATTTCATTGTGTCTATGCTATGTATGTCCATTGTGTGCATACTTAGTACATCTCTTTACAATACATCTCATGCTACGTATGCCCGTTGTGTGCATACTTAGTACATCACTTTACAATACATCTCATGCTACGTATGCCCATTGTGTGCATACTTAGTACATTGCTTTACATTACATGCTATGTATGCCCATTGTGTGCGTACTTAGTACATTGCTTTACATTACATGCTATGTATGCCCATTGTGTGCGTACTTAGTACATTGCTTTACATTACATGCTATGTATGCCCATTGTGTGCGTACTTAGTACATTGTTTTACATTGCATTTCTGTTGCATATGCTCATCCAGCATACGAACACATTATGCTACATTTTGAACCGTTGTGACCATTTGACTATGTGAACCGTCTAAACCCGTTTAATTATATGAACCGTTTGTAACCATTGAACCTGTGAACCAGTTGTATCCGTTGACATGATTTACATTTGACAATAGACATTTGACTATACATAAACATTTCCACAATTGTTAAACATTTCATCTTGATGGTTTGGTTTGAGTAAGTGATTAAGTAACGAGGCGTGTGTAATATGATACAAGCATGGTGGATACGCCGCTGGTACTTCCTATATATAAGTGTTTGTATGGTATTACATATCGCGGCGTTATTTGAATCATTTCAATTTGAGACATATGACATTTTATACAAATAACACACTTTTCACGAGACATTGTTTTACAAACGACTTATCTTATACAAACACATTTTACATGGTTATCCGTTTAACCATACAGTGTTCTCTTATTTATACATATCATCTGATCTTATCGTTTTTCAAATGATTTACAAGACAAAGCAAATTACAAGGTTCATGACTAAACATTTTCTCAAACATAAGTCATGAATTCCGTTTTCACAAAACCAATGTATCTCACAGGCATTTTTATGCTGACGTACCTATTTTCACATGTGTTTTCAGGAGATGATGCATAGGACCTATCAAGACATACTTAGGCGGACCTGTGCCTTAGTGACTTAAAACAAGACAAGAACTAGTTAAATTATGTTATGTACTCTTTGGTTCTTGTTTAAAACATTGTAAACTTTCATGTTTGATTAATAAGACGAAACTTCAATTGCCATGGATTTGAAACAATTGATTCTGTTACAACACTCCCCGACGTTTCCGCCACGTTTTGTATGTTCTACGTGGTCGGGGTGTGACAGAAAAGTTGGTATCAGAGCCAATGGTTATAGGGAATTAGGTTATTAGTAATACTTTGACCTAGTCTATAACCTTCCTAGGAACCTAACGCGAGTTTACTTGCGTTTAGTCATAAAACAATACCGTCACCTATCCTTAGGCGACGACCACAACAAGAACATAAATTTCAAAACCGCTTTGAAAGCTAATCATCTGTTCTAGGATGATTGATTACTAGGTTTTGAACCCTCCGTTATAAGGTTTTGAACCCCTTTGAATTTTCAAAACTCTCGTCAAAGTTTTGGGTCCTAAATAGTGTGAACACGTGCAAACTGGAAGAGTGAATGCCTGTACCCTGGGTTTTCTGTCTAAGGTTAGAGTGTTCGTACAAATCCACATAATCGGACCAGTCACTCTTACCTGGGAACTCTTGGGGTGAGTGTCCACTTATAGGCGAGCATGTCTTCGCGATGCACTATGAGGATCTATTTGCTTTGACTCAGCCTTGGTGTTGTTTGTTTGCTTCGTGGATTCAAACAAATGACCCTCAACCATGATTATGGCCGGTAATTGTAACATCCTATTCTTACCCAATGCCATTTCATTTGTTTTCTTTCTTGTCTCTCATTTAGAATGCCTCCTCGACGCGAAAACCAGATAGCGACTGCAGAACTGGCAGAGATCATTGCGCAGCAAATGGCTGCTCAGTTCCCAAACCTCTTTGCTCAATGGAACCAAGCCAACAACAACCATAATGCCCCCTGCAACTTCAAGACGTTCAACTCAGCTAAGCCATCAAAGTTTTCTGGGTCTCAAGGAGCGACTGCACTTCTACAATGGTTCGAGAGTTTAGAGAACACCTTCAGACATGTTCAATGTCCAAACGAGCGAAAGGTAGAATTCGCATCTAGCGTCTTTGAGAAACGAGCTTTGACATGGTGGAATGGTGTGATGAGAGATAGGGGTGCCGATGTGGCACTGGCTCAAACACGGCAAGAGCTTCGAGCTCTGATGATGATGGAATTTTGTCCTCGTCACGAGATCAGGACCTTAGAAACGGAGTTCGATGATCTTAAGCAAGTTAGCGGTGAGCATCGAGCCTACACGAACCGTTATGAGGAGTTAAGTTTGTTATGCCCGGATATGGTTACACCTTTGGATAAGGCAATCGAAAAGTACATTGATGGCCTCCCTGACTCAATGCAAGATATTGTGACTGGTAGCAACCCTACTACAGTTAGACAGGCCATTGAGCTATTTGCAACCTTGACTGAATCAAAGATCAGGAAAGGTAAACTTTTCCGAAAAGGTGACAAGAAACCGGTCGGGGAATCAAACCCAATCAAGGAATCAAAGATCATGGATGAACAGACTGAATCTCCTAAGAAGTCAAAGAAGCGAAAGGCTTCTCAGAACTTCGCCGTGGTCGCTCACACTGGTCAAGCCGTCCCCAACCAACCAGCTCAACCCCCTGCTAGAAAACCATACAATGGAACTGCACCATTGTGCAACCAATGTAGCCTCCTTCATCACGCCAATGTACAGTGCCGCAAATGCCAAACTTGTGGGCTTATAGGCCACACAGCAAGAGTCTGCCCAGCTGCAGCTGCGCCAAACCAAGCTGGCAACAATCCTGCTCAAGGTCGTTTTCTACCAGGCTCTTGTTTAAACTGTGGCGAGATGGGTCATTTCCGCAGAAATTGCCCAAAGCTTGCTAATGCAAATCCAGCTCAGGGATGAGCATCTGACTGACTAGAAGACAACATCGTTTAGAAATAATCACGTCTTATGTATTATTTTCTTTTGTTGTCAAGGTCCAAGAAACCGTTGTTTATAAATAAACTTTTATTTACATTGCAATGTATTTCTGTGGTTGCATGTATAAACGACATATCCCTTACAATGCCGTCAATCAAGAAACCGTATTCCTTGAAGAACAAACTACCCCCAAAATTCTCCCATTCTATGATCTCTTACGTCTTCCATGTAATTCCTAAGTACCCGTTTATTCAAAGGAAACGAAGTACAAGGCGCAAGTTACAACACATGACGAATACCCAAAGTACCGCTATAAATCCTTAATAGGGTACCTAAGGATTTCCCGTAAGTCTTTAATTGTTGTATACCTTGATTCGAATGCGGTGATTCCTTATAATCAAAAATTGAATTTTGGGAGATCTTTCTATCCTCTCAGATAGATTCCAGTGAACATTGAGACCCGTCGATTGGTTTCCATATCCGTATTCAATCAGTAACAAGTTAATAACAAATTATAATCAAGTTAAACAATTATGTGACCTTGTGCTTATGTGTTCCCTTATGTGTTGTTGTGTGATCCAAATTATGTTATCCAAATCTTCGTAGAATCTTACATATCCTTGTACAGGAGATTCATCGTAGGATACCCAGGGGTATTACTTAAAATCCTCAATGGACTCCTATGTTATAGTTAAGTCCCTCGGATTATAAAGTACTACTTCATAATTAGACCCCTTGAGTGGTCTAGTCAAACAGATTCATCCAAAAATCTGGTTAGGGATATCATGTGATGATATAGCTGAAAGGACTCCTTGGTGGCCTAACTAAGAAGATCCCCTGTCGATCTAATTAAAAGGACCCGATGGAAGTCTAGTCACCCTCATCACAAGCTTGATATCCTTCCCCAAAACATTACAAAACAAACTGTGCGGACTGTGCAAGGGATTACATAATTATGGATGTATACATAATTATGGAATCTAGTGCACAGAAATCACAGCAAGTTCTGTCATGTGTCTAGAGTTAACCCTATTCATTTCCAACTCTTAGGAAGCAACTGTTGAAAATGACTCCGTTAGTTCATTTCGTTTCTGAAGATTTACCCGTTGGGGAAATGAATATCCGTTGTGTAATCCTTCATTTCCAACTCTGATGAAGCAACCGTTGAAAATGACTCCCTTAGTTCATTTTCGTTTCTGACGATTTATCCGTTGGGGAAATGAATATCCGTTGTGTAAACCTTCATTTCCAACTCTGATGAAGCAACCGTTGAAAATGACTCCGTTAGTTCATTTTCGTTTCTGACGATTTATCCGTTCGGGAAATGAATATCCGTTGTGTAATCCTTCATTTCCAACTCTGATGAAGCAACCGTTGAAAATGACTCCGTTAGTTCATTTTCGTTTCTGATGATTTATCCGTTGGGGAAATGAATATCCGTTGTGTAATCCTTCATTTCCAACTCTGATGAAGCAACCGTTGAAAATGACTCCGTTAGTGCATTTTCGTTTCTGACGATTTATCCGTTGGGGAAAATGAATATCCGTTGTGTAATCCTTCATTTCCAACTCTGATGAAGCAACCGTTGAAAATGACTCCGTTAGTTCATTTTCGTTTCTGACGATTTATCCGTTGAGGAAATCAATATCCGTTGTGTAATCCTTCATTTCCATTTCTGATGAAGCAACCATTGAAAATGACTCCGTCTGTTCATTTCTAGTTTCTGAAGATTTGTCCGTTGAGGAAATGAACATCCGTTTGCTTATTCCGTCATTTCCATTTCTGAAGAATACTCGTTGAGGAAAATGACTTCGTCTGTTCATATTCGTTTCTGAGGAATGACCGTTAAGGAAATGACAGGATATTACTTTGCATATCGCTGATGGTTATTTGGCAGAGTCACAAATAGACTCCTACGAATAAATTTCGGGACGAAATTTCCTAAAGTAGGGGAGACTGTGACACCTGTGTCACCGTGACCATCAAACAAATACCAAGCCGATGAAATATCGTATTTCATACTTGGGATCTTGTATAAATATGTGTATCTATTGCACATATCAATTCTTGTTCAATTTCAAACTTTACATCGCTTTCTAGAGAATTATAAGCAACCTGGTGCGTAAACATACTCAGTTTAATGCGAAAAATACTCCGGGACATCAACATATACTTAACATACCTTAAATAACCTTTACATAACTTAGAAATAAGTTTTGAAGGCTTTGGTATGGCAAAAACAAGTTAATTCGCTTACAGGGACTAAACTTGACAAACTGCGAAAGTATGCCAATTTGAACTGTATCGAACATTCCGAAACATGTCCATAAGTTAAACGTACCATAAATATCCTTTACATAGCTTAGAAATAGGCTTTGAGGGGTTTGGTATGCTAAAACAAACTTTTGGATCATTCAGGGACTAAAAGTGTCAAAAAGTGCATAAGTTTGCACTTTCGCGCATAACTTACGTTTTGAATACATCCGGAAATCCAAAAATTTATGTAAGCATCCTAATATTATGCTTAGTGTTTGGCATGAGAAAAATCCATTCGTCGCGTCATTTGGATCGTCTTTCGCGCTTATGCGCATTCCGTCGTAATTAAGCGAACATCGCGATCGTACGGCCAAACGAACCAACATCCGACATATTTTTGAGCATGTTTCATGTCCACAATGTTTAGGCATCATTTTAGGGCCTTAAAGTTGGCTTTACGGGCCTTAGAAGTGTCGGAAATGGCTTAAATACGCAACAGGGACCAAAACTGCAAATTCTGAAACTTGGTGCAGATCAGACGGGGCCAGGCGGCCCGCGTGAGTTTGGCCTGCATATTGAGGCGGGCCGCGTGGGACTATCAGACCAGATTCAATGCTTGCATTCAATGCAGTTGGCCTTTCGTTCGATCAAGGGGCAATACCCTTTCACCCAATCAAGAGCCAAGGGCCAAGTTCTGACTTACCACAATATTTTGACAAGTGTACGCACAAGATCGTGGCACGATATTCGATAAACGATCCTAACGGTTATGCTTTTCCTATAAATACCCCCCCCCTTGTTGCCAAAAACCCACACAATCTGATCAAGAGCTCTAAGTTGGAACCTTTGTTTCATACCTGAGCCATTTTGATCTAGATTAGCATTCGGGGACCCTCCGTAAGTATTCTTTCGCTCTTTTATTCGCTTTTCGAGTCCGAAAGTCAACGTTTTGTTGACTTTCTGCATTGACCAGCCTATGGTCAACACGAAGTTCATGGAACTTCATAACGTGAGCGTGATCACGATGGTTATAGTCCGTAGTGACTATACCTACTGATCACCACGTTATCTAGGCTCAGTGACGAGTCGTAGTTTCGGCCAAAATGCGCATTCTTGCGTATTTTGTAACCAAACTACTCGTGAGCATCAAAGCCGTTTGTTTTGATGCCAAACCTGTTTTCTAAACTTAGTTAAGCATGTTCTAACATGCTTAGCTCGTCACTTTTAGTTTAGTGCATATAGGGTCATAAGGTAAGCGATCTAAACCATCGCTTATACTTTCGAACCTGACCCATTTGGTCGATCATTAGGATCCGACCAAACACATTAGGTGACTATAGCTATAACCTTCCGAGGTTATACCTTGTGGTCACGATGTTAGGCGTTCCAAGCGCGTTATACGCGAACGACGCGTTAAGGTAGCATAAGCTACCTAAACGGGTCGTAATGGGTCGCAAGCACTTAGGTTTGGTTTCATTTTAGTATGTAGGCTTTGTTAGACCATATTACACGAGTCTCCATACTCGTTTGGTTTACGAACCCGTATAGTATCCGATCCTTCCGATTTGGTCCGGTATATTAACATAGCTACCTATTAGGTGCCGTTTGATATCCCGTGATCTTTAGCATTATCTGGTTATTATACAAAAACTCCAAAGCAATCTCAGGTGAGTACATAGAACCCCATCTTTTACATGCTTTCGAGGTGTCAATGTGAGTACATTGAACCCCTCTTTTACTGTTTTCCAAACTGTTTGGGGGTGAAACGCATGTGCTTACTTGTTACTTTCATGCTTTCCGGTTTTCACATCATATACTTGCTATGTTCGATAGTACATATATAGTACATGATTTCATTGTGTCTATGCTATGTATGTCCATTGTATGCATACTTAGTACATCTCTTTACAATACATCTCATGCTACGTATGCCCGTTGTGTGCATACTGTAACAACTGCCACTAAAATCAATAATTAGGACAATAATTAGTCAATAAGAAAACCCTAATTAAGACACCCAAGTAATTCTGCACTAGCCCTAATATTTTCAGAATGATCGGAATCAGGATCAGGGCCCCTAAAACTCGAGGGGGGCAAACCCTAGTTGATAATAATCTAAAATCAAACGTTGCTTTGTTTTAATTGGCTGAAATCTTGAGTCACCAAGGCTAGTCCCGAGCCTAGGCAGCCTATAATTAGACTGCTTAGCTTACGGACCGTAAAGGTTCGGGCTTACGGTCCGTAAGGGAGCCTCAAAACTTGCTATAAATAGCCGACCTTGGCACTTAACTGTTGAAGTTGAAACGACGTAAATTGTCCCTGTGTACGTCGAATTATAGTTGTAATACCACAATAAACACACACACGATCACGAGGTGCTGCCGCAATCAGGGTAATAACTCGATCGCTATTACGATTCAACGTCCGATCGATTATAACTATCCAACGATTGTCCGAGTGCTGCTCAAATTGAGCTTGTACTTTGTTATTCATTGTGATTTCGACTTGAATGTTTGAGTGCTGTTCGAATTCGGACTATGCTCTGTCATTCGTTGTGAATCCATTGAATTATTAAGTATCGCGCTTGATAATAGTTGTGAGGGTTTAATCTCGTGAATTGACGTAACTGCTGAATTAGTTACTAATCCCGTTTGTGTGTGCATTGTTATTTAAATTAGGTTAAAAGGCTAATCAGTAAAGCTTATACTGCTCGTAAATCTGCAATGTGAGTCATTCCACTTTTATAAACTCTTTTCTCACAGTTTGTGAGTCATTCTCTTTTTATCAACTGTTTTACAAAACTCCAAGTTATTTTCAAAGGTTATAATTACAGGAATTAAGTCTATGTAATCACCAAATTACAGCCGGTATGTGGGGTTTTGTATACATTACTTATTTCCCGTCACACTTGGACAAACGGGTGGCCAAGGGGTGATCTGACCACAGTCACAGACACCATTGGACAAATGGACTAGCCAATGGATGGTCGAGTGACAAATACTGTGGGTAGTTGGTTTGATATCAGAAACATTGTAATTCCCCTTAATACTGTAGATTATAACAAATGTGTCATTTTCAGTAAACTGAATGATTCACTCAGTATTTCCCCGCTGACAAAACCTTTTTCAAACATGTTTCAGGTGATATGGTATGAGCAAAGAAAAGTGCCGTGGAGCACTCCCAGCTTAGAAAAGTGGCTCAATGTAAATAAATAAATGAACATGTTTTGAAAATAAAGATTTCCCTGAGAAATCACATTATTGTAAATTTCGGGAATTTATCCCTAAGTTATGAAACGGGCAGTTTAAATTATTGAAAGATCCTGTTTTTAAAAGACTTTCGTTGTCGCTTAAATTAAATACCACGGGATTCCTGTCCCGCGGCTCCGGAAACGGGTCAAACCGGGTCGGGGGCCGTGACAGGAAAAGGTGGTATCAGAGCCACTGTTTTAAGCTTACTGATTAAGCTCATTGTTCTAATTAATTTAAGTTTATTGAAAAGCTTTATTTGTCATTCTGTGAATATATGCTTATTAACTGATTAATTGTTAAAATTACAGTATGGGTAAACAAAAGATTTCTGCTATCTACCGCAAATTAGATAATACACCTAAAGAACAGGGAACCTCTTCCTCTAAATCTCCCACCAATTTAGAAGAAGGAATCTTTGTCCGTAAGGCAAATTATGAAAACCCACTTACACCGGAGAAAAGGAATTCAATCCTTAGAAAAGGTTAAGAGAAAAAGAAACCCCAAACCAAAAGAGTGAGGTTTAACCCGGAAATTCAGGAAATTAGCAGTAATCCACCAGGGGAAAATAATTTAGATGAAAAATGGGCAAATCTGTATCTGCTCGCTACTGTAGCAGAAAATGCAAATCTTTAAACTTTAAATCTAGAAATATTTACTTCCCAGTAAATAAATAAATAAGATCTGAGTGTGTTCTGTTTGCTGTTATGTTGTACAAATTGGTGTGCAATAAAAATGTTTATTTGTTAAGCTTTCTTCCAAAGTTTTAACTTAACATTTTTGTGTATTTTGCATATATGCCGTACAGCATGAATGAGATGTCGGAAGCATTTCAGAACCTCAACCTCTATCCTGTGCCAATTGAAGTCTCCCACAACTTCACTGGTTACATTGCTGACATAGAGGAACCGCTAGAATTCCAAGCTCCACCGCTGGAAAAAGCAAAACCTAAAAAGAAGAGAAGATATGTAGGGTGGCGAAAGGTGCGCCGAAGGAAACCTAGGAGAATCCCTAAAATAGAAAACCCTGTGAGTGTGAGCAAGGGAAAAGAACTAGAAGTCGGAGAAAGTTCCAAGCCAGCAGAAATAGGGATAGACCTAAAGCAAAAGGGAATAGAGATCGGAGAAAGCTCTAAACAGTCTGAGGAAATCACATTCCAGGACGAAATAGACCGCCTACTGGATAATTGTGATGTTCTAGAGCCTAGCAACGATAATCTTTTCTCTTATCCTGCTACAGCCCAATTCCAATAAACCTAGGACCAGCTATTCCAGACCCACTAGTTCACACCCGACCATTAGGCCAAATGGAGGAATGGTGGACCAATGACTGGCAATTCCAAAATATAGTTAATAGTCCCTATAGTTTTCTCCCACAGTTTGATCCAGAACCTGTCCCTAATCCGCCAATAAGCTATGAAAATTTAGCTGAACTACGTCAGTTTGGTGAAGAACTGATAGGCACCGGGAATAGGATCCGGGAAATGGGGGAGCAGATTTCGTGGAAGTACGACGAGAGGGAACGTCGTTACTGAAACTGCCAGTGAACCAAAAGATAGGAAGGGTTGGAAAAGTTTGTTTGTACTATAACTAAAATAGTAAAACTGATTCTGTAAAATGGGCAATAAAACACTGTAAGATAAAAAGTGTGTATTGAAGCAGGTATAATATATATATATATAAAACAAAACAGAAGTCGAGACATCGACAATTTTGGCTATGCTTGCATGTTATACTGATCTATGTGTTTGTCTGTGATTTTGTTAACAATAATTAGGCACTAATAATTTCTATTAATACTAATTAGCAGATGGAAAACGCTAATAGTGAACCAGTTAATGAAGTAAATCAATCTGAGCAAAATCAGGAAGATCGATATATAACTAGACAAGATATTGAACACTTTATTGCTCAAGGGATAGCCAATGCTATTCCAGAAATCGTGGCTGCTGTTCAGAAACCTGCCGAACCACAATTAATTCCTAGTAAACGTATTCCGGAAGATAACGGCAGTAACACCATAAATGGAGGCGGCAATCATGACGATCATGATCCGCAACAGGCCCCACTCCCTAAGAGAATGAAAGCTGCAACGCCTGGTTGCACTTACAAAGAATTTCTTGCCTGTAAACCCGCATAATTTGCAGGTAATGAAGGGGCAACTGCAACACTGCGTTGGTTAGAGAAAACCGAGGCAGTAATTGCAATAAGTAAATGTGCTGAAGAAGATCAAGTGATGTATGCATCAAACTTGTTCAAAGAAGGGGCGCTAGAATGGTGGAACACAGTGCTACAAGCAAAAGGAAGAAGGGTGGCCTATGCGATGAATTGGGAAGAATTTAAGAGTCTTGTAGAAAGAAAATTCTATCCCGAATACGAGAAGGAACAAATGGCAAACAAGTTCCTGAGTCATCGTATGCTAGGTGTAGACTGTCGAGGATATACTTCGACATTCTTCGAATATGCGAGAGTGGTACCTTCCCTGGCTTCGCCAGAATCGGTACTTATTTCCCGCTATATTTGGGGATTAATTGGAGAAATCCGTAACATCGTTAAAGCTGCGAGACCACGCACGATTGACGATGCTGTGGAATTAGCTAATACCTTAACCGATGAACTAGTCCGCACCAGAGAAGAAGATCGCAAGAAGGAATTGGCTCAGAAGATTACCCAAGGATTTCGCGTGGGTAATAATAGCAATAAATTCAAGAAAAGAGGAACCGGGCAATACTCGTCACCTCCTTTCTGCAGAAATTGCAAAAAGAAACACTATGGACAGTGCAATATATTTTGCAACTTCTGCAAGGCGAAAGAACATCGGGAAGAAGACTGTAGAAGGAAAACAAGAGTCTGTTATAACTGCAGAGAAACAGGACATTTCCAGTCTGAATGTCCTAAGTTAGCTAAACCAGCAGACAGTAGAACTAAAACGACTGAAGGAACTACTAAGAAAAATGCACGAGCATTCCAGCTGACCACTCAAGAAGCTGAACTCATTCCAGACGTGATAGCGGGTACGTTCTTAGTACATAACGTCTATGCAAAAGTATTATTTGATTCTGGTGCAAACCAAAGTTTCATTAATACTGCATTCTGCCAAGCTCTTAACTTACCTCTAACTACCCTTAGGCAGATCTTTACTGTTGAAACGGCAGATGGAAATTCTGTCAACATAGATAAGGTTTTGCAAGAAGTAAAAATAGAATTGTTAGGTCATAAGTTTTCTGCAAACCTGTTACCTATGAATTTAGCCGGATTCGATGTAGTGTTAGGAATGGATTGGTTAATAGCCAACCATGCTCGAATCCTGTGTGATAAGAATTCCGTAGAAATCCGTACCCCCACAGGAGAAGTAATTCTAATTTCAGGAGATAAACCTCGAAAGCCACTGAAATTCATTTCAGTAATGAAATTGGCTAGTTATTCAAGGAAACAAGGAATGGTGTATATGATTTCTGTAATCATTAACACTAAAAGTAAAGAACTCCAGGACATCCCTATAGTTTCAGAATACCCAGATGTTTTTCCAGAAGAATTACCTGGTTTACCACCTGATAGGGAAGTAGAGTTTAGAATTCATTTAATTCCAGGTACTGCACCAATAGCTAAGACACCTTATCGATTAGCACCTACTGAAATGCTAGAATTGAAAAAGCAATTAGATGAATTACTAAGCAAAGGATTCATACAACCTAGTTCATCCCCTTGGGGTGCACCAGTGTTGTTTGTGAAAAAGAAAGATGGATCAATGAGAATGTGTATCGATTATAGGGAATTGAATAAAGTCACAATTAAGAATCGACACCCATTACCTAGGATTGATGATCTTTTTGATCAATTACAAGGAGCTAGGTATTTCTCTAAGATAGACTTAAGATCAGGATATCACCAGCTGAAAGTACAAGAGGAGGACATACCTAAAACTGCTTTCAAAACTAGGTATGGTCATTATGAGTTTATAGTCATGCCCTTTGGATTAACAAATGCTCTAGCCGCATTTATGGACATGATGAATAGGATCTGTAAACCATACTTGGATAAATTTGTAATCGTGTTCATTGACGATATACTCATTTATTCCAAAAGTCAGAAGGAACATTGTGAGCACTTGCATGCACTCTTAACTTTGTTAAGAAAGGAAAAGCTTTATGCCAAATTCTCGAAGTGTGAATTCTGGCTACAATAAGTGCAATTTTTAGGTCATATGGTGAATCACGAAGGAATTCACGTAGATCCTGCTAAAATAGAAGCAATCACGAATTAGAAAGCTCCACGAACGGTTATGGAAGTTAGAAGTTTTCTAGGATTAGCTGGATATTATAGACGATTTATTAAAGATTTCTCTAGGATAGCTGTACCTTTAACTAAGCTAACCTGTAAAGCCGTTAAGTTTGAATGGGGATCTAGACAAGAGGAAACTTTTAGAATTCTAAAGCACAAATTGACAAATGCTCCAATTTTAGCTTTACCCGAAGGAACCGAGGATTTTGAAGTATACTGTGATGCTTCAAAATTAGGATATGGATGTGTGTTGATGCAACGCAAAAGGTAATTGCGTATGCCTCTAGGCAATTGAAAAAGCACGAAGAAAATTATACGACTCATGACCTAGAACTAGGAGCTATAATTTTTGCTCTTAAGATTTGGAGACATTATCTGTATGGAAGTAAGTTTACTATCTATACGGACTATAAGAGTTTAAGATATATATTTGGGCAAAAAGAGTTAAATATGAGGCAAAGAAGGTGGATGGAAATCTTAAGTGATTACGACTGTGATATTCAATATCACGAAGGAAAGGCAAACATAGTCGCCGACGCCTTAAGTCGTAAATATCATGAAAAGCAAAAGCGACTCCGTGTTCTTAGGTTAAATCTACAATTAGATTTAATGGAACAAATAAAGGAAGTTCAGGGAACGGCAATCAAGGACGATGCCGAAGGAATGAAAGGTTACCTAAAGGAATTAGAACAAGGAAAAGATGGAATTTGGAGATTCCACAAGAAACGAATTTGGGTACCTAAGCAAGGAGAATTAAGAAATAAGATTTTAGAAGAATCTCATAAATCTAGGTATACTGTACATCCAGGAAATAATAAGATGTACCAAGATTTAAGAAATAATTTTTGGTGGATAGGAATGAAAAAGGATATAGCCGAATACGTATCTAAGTGTCTAACCTGTTCACAAGTTAAAGTCGAACATCAGAAACCTTCAGGACTACTACAACAGTTAGAAATGCCTGTATGGAAATGGGAACTCATAACAATGGATTTTGTTACTAAGTTACCCAAAACCAGAAAAGGTAATGATGCTATTTGGGTAATTGTGGATCGATTAACCAAATCAGCTCATTTTCTACCAATGAAGGAAACCTTTAGCATGGAAAGGTTAGCCAAGTTGTATGTAGATAAAGTAGTATCCTTACATGGAGTCCCACTCTCCATTGTATCGGATAGAGATAGTCGTTTTACTTCCCGTTTCTGGACAAGTTTCCAAGAAGCAATGGGAACTCGACTTAATTTAAGTACCGCATATCATCCTCAAACGGACGGACAAAGTGAAAGGACGATACAAACCCTGGAAGACATGCTCCGAGCATGTGTAATTGACTTTGGTGGTAATTGGGATAGCCATTTACCATTAATTGAATTCTCCTATAATAATAGTTATCATTCGAGCATCGAAGCTGCTCCATTCGAAGCACTGTATGGACGCAAGTGCAGAACTCCCGTTTGTTGGGCAGAGATAGGAGAAAGTCAGTTATCAGGCCCAGAGATTGTGCAAGAAACTACTGACAAAATATCGCAAATCAAGGAAAGACTGAAGACTGCTAGAGATCATCAGAAGAGTTATGCGGACAATCGCCGTAAGCCATTAGAATTTCAAGTCGGAGACAAAGTACTTTTGAAAGTATCTCCTTGGAAAGGAGTAGTACGATTCGGTAAGAAAGGAAAACTGAGTCCCAGATATATTGGACCATTCCCAGTGATCCAACGAATAGGACCAGTAGCTTATCGTTTACAACTACCAGAAGAGTTAGCTGGAGTACATGATGTGTTTCATGTATCCAATCTCAAGAAATGTTTATCAGACGAATCCCTGGTAGTACCTCTTCAAGATATAGAGGTAAATGAAAAACTGAAATTCGTAGAGAAACCCCTACAAATAAAAGATCGGAAGATTAAGTTTCTCAAACATAAACGATTGGTGTTGGTCAAAGTCAAATGGGAATCCAAGAGAGGACCAGAATATACTTGGGAACTGGAATCAGAGATGAAGCGAAAGTACCCTCATCTATTTCAGTAAATCTCGAGGACGAGATTTTTCTTAAGGTGGGGAGGATGTAACAACTGCCACTAAAATCAATAATTAGGACAATAATTAGTCAATAAGAAAACCCTAATTAAGACACCCAAGTAATTCTGCACTAGCCCTAAAATTTTCAGAATGATCGGAATCAGGATCAGGGCCCCTAAAACTCGAGGGGGGCAAACCCTAGTTGATAATAATCTAAAATCAAACGTTGCTTTGTTTTAATTGGCTGAAATCTTGAGTCACCAAGGCTAGTCCCGAGCCTAGGCAGCCTATAATTAGACTGCTTAGCTTACGGACCGTAAAGGTTCGGGCTTACGGTCCGTAAGGGAGCCTCAAAACTTGCTATAAATAGCCGACCTTGGCACTTAACTGTTGAAGTTGAAACGACGTAAATTGTCCCTGTGTACGTCGAATTATAGCTGTAATACCACAATAAACACACACACGATCACGAGGTGCTGCCGCAATCAGGGTAATAACTCGATCGCTATTACGATTCAAAGTCCGATCGATTATAACTATCCAACGATTGTCCGAGTGCTGCTCAAATTGAGCTTGTACTTTGTTATTCATTGTGATTTCAACTTGAATGTTTGAGTGCTGTTCGAATTCGGACTATGCTCTGTCATTCGTTGTGAATCCATTGAATTATTAAGTATCGCGCTTGATAATAGTTGTGAGGGTTTAATCTCGTGAATTGACGTAACTGCTGAATTAGTTACTAATCCCGTTTGTGTGTGCATTGTTATTTAAATTAGGTTAAAAGGCTAATCAGTAAAGCTTATACTCTGCTCGTAAATCTGCAATGTGAGTCATTCCACTTTTATAAACTCTTTTCTCACAGTTTGTGAGTCATTCTCTTTTTATCAACTGTTTTACAAAACTCCAAGTTATTTTCAAAGGTTATAATTACAGGGATTAAGTCTATGTAATCACCAAATTACAGCCGGTATGTGGGGTTTTGTATACATTACTTATTTCCCGTCACACTTGGACAAACGGGTGGCCAAGGGGTGATCTGACCACAGTCACAGATACCATTGGACAAATGGGCTAGCCAATGGATGGTCGAGTGACAAATACTGTGGGTAGTTGGTTTGATATTAGAAACATTGTAATTCCCCTTAATACTGTAGATTATAACAAATGTGTCGTTTTCAGTAAACTGAATGATTCACTCAGTATTTCCCCGCTGAAAAAACCTTTTTCAAACATGTTTCAGGTGATATGGTATGAGCAAAGAAAAGTGCCGTGGAGCACTCCCAGCTTAGAAAAGTGGCTCAATGTAAATAAATAAATGAACATGTTTTGAAAATAAAGATTTCCCTGAGAAATCACATTATTGTAAATTTCGGGAATTTATCCCTAAGTTATGAAACAGGCAGTTTAAATTATTGAAAGATCCTGTTTTTAAAAGACTTCCGTTGTCGCTTAAATTAAATACCATGGGATTCCTGTCCCGCGGCTCCGGAAATGGGTCAAACCGGGTCGGGGGCCGTGACACATACTTAGTACATCACTTTACAATACATCTCATGCTACATATGCCCGTTGTGTGCGTACTTAGTACATTGCTTTACATTACATGCTATGTATGCCCATTGTGTGCGTACTTAGTACATTGCTTTACATTACATGCTATGTATGCCCATTGTGTGCGTACTTAGTACATTGCTTTACATTACATGCTATGTATGCCACTGTGTGCGTACTTAGTACATTGTTTTACATTGCATTTCTGTTGCATATGCTCATCCAGCATACGAACACATTATGCTACATTTTGAACCGTTGTGACCATTTGACTATGTGAACCGTCTAAACCCGTTTAATTATATGAACCGTTTGTAACCATTGAACAGTGTGAACCAGTTGTATCCGTTGACATGATTTACATTTGACAATAGACATTTGACTATACATAAACATTTCCATAATTTTTAAACATTTCATCTTGATGGTTTGGTTTGAGTAAGTGATTAAGTAACGAGGCGTGTGTAATATGATACAAGCATGGTGGATACGCCGCTGGTACTTCCTATATATAAGTGTTTGTATGGTATTACATATCGCGGCGTTATTTGAATCATTTCAATTTGAGACATATGACATTTTATACAAATAACACACTTTTCACGAGACATTGTTTTACAAACGACTTATCTTATACAAACACATTTTACATGGTTATCCATTTAACCATACAGTGTTCTCTTATTTATACATATCATCTGATCTTATCGTTTTTCAAATGATTTACAAGACAAATCAAATTACAAGGTTCATGACTAAACATTTTCTCAAACATAAGTCATGAATTCCGTTTTCACAAAACCAATGTATCTCACAGGCATTTTTATGCTGACGTACCTATTTTCACATGTGTTTTCAGGAGATGATGCATAGGACCTATCAAGACATACTTAGGCGGACCTGTGCCTTAGTGACTTAAAACAAGACAAGAACTAGTTAAATTATGTTATGTACTCTTTGGTTCTTGTTTAAAACATTGTAAACTTTCATGTTTGATTAATAAAACGAAACTTCAATTGCCATGGATTTGAAACAATTGATTCTGTTACAACACTCCCCGACGTTTCCGCCACGTTTTGTATGTTCTATGTGGTCGGGGTGTGACAGTTAGGATCGTTTCTTGAATATCGTGCCATGATCTCATTCATACACTTGTCAAGATGTTGTGGTATCATATAATGACCCTAACTCCAGAGATTGTGAAAGCGCATTGCCCTTTGGAGTGATTGAAAGGCCAAAATCATCAAAAAACGAGTTTCTGCATCTGCAGGGCTCACGTGGCCCGCGTCAGGATATACAAAAAACTCAGGCGGGCCGCCTGGCCTTGTCTGATCAGCACAACTTTCAGAAATGACAGTTTTAGTCCCTGTTGCATATTTAAGCCATTTCCGACACTTCTAAGGCCCGTAAAGCCAACTTTATGGCCCTAAAATGATGCCTAAACATTGTGGACATGAAACATGCTCAAAAATATGCCGGATGTTGGTTCGTTTGGTCGTACGAACGCAATGTTCGCTTAATTACGACGGAATGCGCATAAGTGCGAAAAACGATCCAAATGACGCGACGAATGGATTTTTCTTATGCCAAACACTAAGGCATAATATTATGATGCTTACATAAATTTTTGGATGTCCGGATGTATTCAGAACGTAAGTTATGCGCGAAAGTGCAAACTTATGCACTTTTTGACACTTTTAGTCCCTGAATGATCCAAAAGTTTATTTTAGCACACCGAACACCTCAAAGCCTATTTCTAAGCTATGGAGAGGATATTTATGGCATGTTTAACTTATGGACATGTTCCGGAATGTCTGTTTTAGTACGAATCATCATACTTTCGCAGTTTGTCAAGTTTAGTCCCTGCAAGCGAATTAACTTGTTTTTGCCATACCAAAGCTTCAAAACTTATTTCTAAGTTATATAAAGGTTATTTAAGGTATGTTAAGTATATGTTGATGTTCCAGAGTATTTGTCGCATTAAACTGAGTAAGTTTACGCACCAGTTTGCGTATAATTCTCCAGAAAGCGTTGTAGAGTTTGAAATTGAACAAGAATTGATATGTGCAAAAGATACCCATATTTATACAAGATCCCAAGTATGAAATACAATATTTCATCGGCTTGGTATTTTTTTGATGGTTGCGGTGACACAGGTGTCACAGTCTCCCCTACTTTAGGAAATTTCGTCCCGAAATTTATTCGTAGGAGTCTATTTGTGACTCTGCCAAATACCCATCAGCGATATGCAAGGTAATATCCTGTCATTTCCTTAACGGTCATTCTTCAGAAACGAAAATGAACAGATGGAGTCATTTTCCTCAACGAGTATTCTTCAGAAATGGGAATGACGGAATATGCAAACGAATGTTCTTTTCCTCCACGGACAAATCTTCAGAAACGAAAATGAACAGACGGAGTCATTTTCAATGGTTGCTTCATCAGAAATGGAAATGAAGGATTACACAATGGATATTGATTTCCTCAATGGATAAATCTTCAGAAACGAAAATGAACTAACGGAGTCATTTTCAACGGTTGCTTCATCAGAGTTGGAAATGAAGGATTACACAACGGATATTCATTTCTCCAACGGATAAATCGTCAGAAACGAAAATGAACTAACGGAGTCATTTTCAACGGTTGCTTCATCAGAGTTGGAAATGAAATTACACAACGGATATTCATTTCCCCAACGGATAAATCGTCAGAAACGAAAATGAACTAACGGAGTCATTTTCAACGGTTGCTTCAACAGAGTTGGAAATGAAGGATTACACAACGGGTATTCATTTCCTCAACGGATAAATCTTCAAAAACGAAAATGAACTAACGGAGTCATTTTCAACGGTTGCTTCATCAGAGTTGGAAATGAATAGAGTTAACTCTAGACACATGACAGAACTTGCTGTGATTTCTGTGCACTAAATTCCATAATTATGTATGCATCCATAATTACGTAATCCCTTGCACAGTCTGCACAGTTTGTTTTGTAATGTTTTGGGGAAAGATATCAAACTTGTGATGAGGGTGACTAGACTTCCATCGGGTCCTTTTAATTAGATCGACAGGGGATCTTCTTAGTTAGGCCACCAAGGAGTCCTTTCAACTATATCATCACATGATATCCCTAACCAGATTTTTGGATCAATCTGTTTAACTAGACCACTCAAGGGGTCTAATTATGAAGTAGTACTTTATATTCCAAGGGACTTAACTGTAACGTAGAAGTCCATTGAGGATTTTTACGTAGTACCTTTGGGTATCCTACTATGAATCCTTTATACGAATGATATGTAAGATTCTACGAGGATTGGATAACATAATTTGGATCACACAACAACACATAAGGGAACACATAAGCACAAAGTCACATAATTGTTTAACTTGATTATAATTTGTTATTAACTTGTTATTGATTGAATACGGATATGGAAACCAGTCGACGGGCCTCAATGTTCACTGGGATCTATCTGAGAAGATAGGAAGATATCCCAAAATTCGATTTTTGATTACAAGGAATCACCACATTCGAATTAAGGTATACAACAATTAAGGACTTACGGGAAACCCTTAGGTACCCTATCAAGGATTTATAGTGGTACTTTGGGTATTCGTCACGTGTTGCAACTTGCGCCTTGTACTTCGTTTTTCTTAGGAGAAACGGGTATTTAGGAATTCGTGGAAGACGCAAGAGATCATAGAATGGGAGAATTTTGGGGGTAGTTTGTTCTTCAAGGAAAACGGTTCCTTGATTGTCGGTATTGTAAGGGATATGTCGTTTATACATGCAACCACAGAAATACATTACAATGTAAATAAAAGATTTATCTATAAACAACGATAACAACTGTTTCTTGGACCTTGACAACAAAATAAAATAATACATAAGACGTGATTATTTCTAAACGATGTTGTCTTCTAGTCAGTCAGATGCTCATCCCTGTGCTGGATTTGCATTAGCAAGCTTTGGGCAATTTCTTCGGAAATGACCCATCTCGCTACAGTTGAAACAAGAGCCTGGTGGAAAACGACCTTGAGCAGGATTGTTGCCAGCTTGGTTTGCGCAGCTGCAGTTGGGCAGACTCTTGCTATATGGCCTATAAGTCCACAAGTTTGGCATTTGCGGCACTGTACATTGGCGTGATGATGGAGGCTACATTGGTTGCACAAGGGTGCAGTTCCATTGTATGGTTTTCTAGCAGGGGGTTGAGCTGGTTGGTTGGGGACGGCTTGACCATTGTGAGCGACCACGGCGAAGTTCTGAGAAGCCTTTCGCTTCTTTGACTTCTTAGGGGATTCAGTCTGTTCATCCATGGTCTTTGATTCCTCGATTTGGTTCGATTCCCCGACCGGTTTCTTGTCACCTTTTCGGAAAAGTTTACCTTTCCTGATCTTTGATTCAGTCAAGGTTGCAGATAGCTCAATGACCTGTCTAACTGTAGTAGGGTTGCTACCAGTCACAATGTCTTGTATTGAGTCAGGGAGGCCATCAATGTACTTTTCAATTGCCTTATCCAAAGGTGTAACCATATTCAGGCATAACAAACTTAACTCCTCATAATGATCCGTGTAGGCTCGATGCTCACCGCTAACTTGCTTAAGATCGTCGAACTCCGTTTCCAAGGCCCTGATCTCGTGACGAGGACAGAATTCCTTCATCATCAGAGCTCGAAGCTCTTGCCATGTTTGAGCCAGTGCCACATCGGCACCCCTATCTCTCATCACACCATTCCACCATGTCAAAGCTCGTTTCTCAAAGATGCTAGATGCGAATTCTACCTTTCACTCGTTTGGACATTAAACATGTCTGAAGGTGCTCTCTAAACTCTCGAACCATTGCAGAAGTGCAGTCGCTCCTTGAGACCCAGAAAACTTTGATGGCTTAGCCGAGTTGAACGTCTTGAAGTTGCAGGGGGCATTATCGTTGTTGTTGGCTTGGTTCCATTAAGCAAAGAGGTTTGGGAATTGAGCAGCCATTTGCTGCGCAATGATCTCTGCCAGTTCGGCAGTCGCTATCTGGTTTTCGCGTCGAGGAGGCATTCTAAAAGAGAAACAAGAAAGAAAACAAATGAAATGGCATTGGGTAAGAATAGGATGTTACAATTCCCGACCATAATCATGGTTGATGGTCATTTGTTTGAACCACGAAGCAAACAAACAACACCAAGGCTGAATCAAAGCAAATAGATCCTCATAGTGTATCGCGAAGACATGCTCGCCTATAAGTGGACACTCACCCCAAGAGTTCCCAGGTAAGAGTGACTGGTCCGATTATGTGGATTTGTACGAACACTCTAGCCTTGGACAGAAAACCTAGAGTACAGGCATTCACTCTTCCAGTTTGCACGTGTTCACACTATTTAGGACCCAAAACTTTGACGAGAGTTTTGAAAATTCAAAGAGGTTCAAAACCTTATAACAGAGGGTTCAAAACCTAGTAATCAATCATCCTAGAACAGATGATTAGTTTTCAAAGCGGTTTTGAAATTTATGTTCTTGTTGTGGTCGTCGCCTAAGGATAGGTGACAGTATTGTTTTATGACTAAACGCAAGTAAACTCGCGTTAGGGTCCTAGGAAGGTTATAGACTAGGTCAAAGCATTACTAATAACCTAATTCCCTATAACCATTGGCTCTGATGCTAATTTTTCTGTCACACCCCGACCACGTAGAACATACAAAACGTGGCGGAAACGTCGGGGAGTGTTGTAACAGAATCAATTGTTTCAAATCCATGGCAAATGAAGTTTCGTTTTATTAATCAAATATGAACGTATACATTGTTTAAACAAGAACCAAATAGTACATAACATAAATTAACTAGTTCTTGTCTCGTTTTAAGTCACTAAGGCACAGGTCCGCCTAAGTATGTCTTGATAAGTCCTATGCATCATCTCCTGAAAACACATGTGAAAATAGGTACGTCAGCATAAAAATGCCTGTGAGATACATAGGTTTTTTGAAAACAGAATTCATGACTTATGTTTGAGAAAATGTTTAGTCATGAACCTTGTAATTTGCTTTGTCTTGTAAATCATTTGAAGAACGGTAAGATCAGATTATATGTATAAATAAGAGAATAATGTATGGTTAACTGAATAACCATGTAAAATGAGTTTGCATAAGATAAGTTGCTTGTAAATCAAGGTCTTGTGAAAAGTGTGTTATTTGTATAAAATGTTATATGTCTCAAGTCGAAATGATTCAAATAACGCTACGATATGTAATACCATACAAACACTTATATATAGGAAGTACCAGCGGCGTATCCACCATGCTTGTATCATATTACACATGCCTCGTTACTTAGATCACTTACTCAAACCAAACCATCAAGATAAAATGTTTAACAATTATAGAAATGTTATGTATAGTCAAACGTCTATTGTCAAATGTAAATCATGTCAACAGATACAACTGGTTCACACGGTTCAATGGTTACAAACGGTTCATATAATCAAAGGGTTAAGACGGTTCACATAGTCAAATGGTTACAACGGTTCAAAATGTAGTATAATGTGTTCATATGCTGGATGAGCATATGCAACGGAAATGCAATGTAAAACAATGTACTAAGTATGCACACAATGGGCGTACGTAGCATGAAATGTATTGTAAAGTGATGTACTAAGTATGCACACAATGGGCGTACATAGCATGAAATGTATTGTAGAGTGATGTACTAAGTATGCACACAATGGGTGTACATAGCATGAAATGTATTGTAAAGTGATGTACTAAGTATGCACACAATGGGCGTACATAGCATGAAATGTATTGTAAATCGATTGTACTAAGTATGCACACAATAGACATACATAGCATAAACACAATGAAATCATGTACTATATATGTACTAACGAACATAATAAGCTATGATATGAAAACATTGAAAGCATAAAAGTAACAAGTAGGCACATGTGTTCCACCCCAAAACAGTTTGGAAAACAGTAAAAGATGGGGTTCTATGTACTCACCTGAGATTGCTTAGAAGTCCTTGTGTAATAATCACACAATGCTAGAGATCACGGAATATCAAACGGCACCTAATAGGTAGCTATATTAATATACCGGACCAAATGCGGAAGATTGGATAGAATGAGGGTTCGTAAACCAAACGAGTATAGAGACTCGTGTAATATGGTTTAACAAAGCCTACATTCTAAAATGAAACCTAACCTAAGTGCTTACGACCCGTTTAGGTAGTTTATGCTACCTTAACGCGTCGTTCGCGTAGAATGCGTTTGGAACGCCTAACATCGTGACCATAAGGTATAACCTCGGAAGGTTACAGCTATGGTCACCTAATGTGTTTGGTCGGATCCTAATGATCGACCAAATGGGCCGGGTTCGAAAGTATAAGCGATTGATTAGATCGCTTACCTTACGACCCTATATAAGCACTAAATTAAAAGTGACGAGCTAAGCATGATAGAACATGCTTAACTAAGTTTAGAAAACATGTTTGGTATCAAAACAAACGGTTTTGATACCTACGAGTAGTTTGGTTACAAATTACGCAAGAATGCGCATTTTGGCCGAAACTACGACTCGTCACTGAGCCTAGATAACGTGGTAATCAGTAGGTATAGTCACTACGGACTATAACCATCGTGATCACGCTCACGTTATGAAGTTCCAACGAACTTCGTGTTGACCATAAGCTCGTAAACACAGAAAGTCAAACAAAGTTTGACTTTAGCACTAGAAAGCGATTAAAAGAACGAAAGAACACTTACGAAGGGTCCCCGAAAGCTAAACTTGATCCAGGAGCTCAGGTATGAAGCAATGGCATCAACTTAGAGCTCTTTGATCAGTTTATTGGGTTTTACACCAAATGGGGGGGTATTTATAGGAAAAGCAAAACCGTTAGGATCGTTTCTTGAATATCGTGCCATGATCTCATTCATACACTTGTCAAGATGTTGTGGTATCATATAATGACCCTAACTCCAGAGATTGTGAAAGGGCATTGCCCTTTGGAGTGATTGAAAGGCCAAAATCATCAAAAAAACGAGTTTCTGCATCTGCAGGGCTCACGCGGCCCGCGTCAGGATATACAAAACTCAGGCGGGCCGCCTGGCCTTGTCTGATCAGCACAACTTTCAGAAATGACAGTTTTAGTCCCTGTTGCATATTTAAGCCATTTCCGACACTTCTAAGGCCCGTAAAGCCAACTTTAAGGCCCTAAAATGATGCCTAAACATTGTGGACATGAAACATGCTCAAAAATATGCCGGATGTTGGTTCGTTTGGTCGTACGAACGCGATGTTCGCTTAATTACGATGGAATGCGCATAAGTGCGAAAAACGATCCAAATGACGCGACGAATGGATTTTTCTTATGCCAAACACTAAGGCATAATATTATGATGCTTACATAAATTTTTGGATGTCCGGATGTATTCAGAATGTAAGTTATGCGCGAAAGTGCAAACTTATGCACTTTTTGACACTTTTAGTCCCTGAATGATCCAAAAGTTTATTTTAGCACACCGAACACCTCAAAGCCTATTTCTAAGCTATGGAGAGGATATTTATGGCATGTTTAACTTATGGACATGTTCCGGAATGTCTGTTTTAGTACGAATTGTCATACTTTCGCAGTTTGTCAAGTTTAGTCCCTGCAGGCGAATTAACTTGTTTTTGCCATACCAAAGCCTTCAAAACTTATTTCTAAGTTATGTAAAGGTTATTTAAGGTATGTTAAGTATATGTTGATGTTCCAGAGTATTTTTCGCATTAAACTGAGTACATTTACGCACCAGTTTGCGTATAATTCTCCAGAAAGCGTTGTAGAGTTTGAAATTGAACAAGAATTGATATGTGCAAAAGATACCCATATTTATACAAGATCCCAAGTATGAAATTCAATATTTCATCGGCTTGGTATTTGTTTGATGGTTGCGGTGACACAGGTGTCACAGTTTGTCCTATGTTCTTTGTCTAGACTCGGAACTCGAGGAATGTGTATTTATTTAACTGAGATTAAACACAGAAGGCTAGTGTTTAATTCACTCAGCGTTGGCTCTGATACCAACCTGTCACACCCCTATTTTCCACGTGTCACCAGTGGGCCCGATGGGGGATTCCGTGACGTAGTTGATATCGTCATAGTCAAACATACAAAATATAAATGCACAGCGGAAGCAAAGAAAGATTTATTTCAACTTAAAAATATTGTAATATTCAAGTATCACAAAATAGTCGAAATAGATCCACAGGCAGATCCAAACAAAATGGAAACTTCATTTCAACAGACTTCATGCATCCTAAGCTTGCGAGACTTCTATGGATGCTTAAGGAGTGACCAGCCTATTACGCGTAGTACCTGCACTTAGCCTTTTTGGAAAATACGTCAGTTTACACTGGTAAATACAATTTAACTGACTCATTTTGAAAATGTTTAAAATTGATTTAAATGCCCGTGGCATAAAACTTTTATAACTTGGGATAATTATTGATTTAACGCATGTTCGTTATGCGTTCAGTGGCCCGTGTCGTGCCGGGTTAAAGATTAATAGACACACCACTTAATATAATTCCGCCGCAAGACTTCTCTCGACCGACGATTATACTTTAATGAAATGCACTACGGGTGTACGCCTACACCCGTGTGCTAAGGTCGTGGCCATTCTTTGAATGATGCCAAGGATATCCGGGACATGGTCATTAAACCCCCAAAGGCGTTAAACAAACAAAACAGCATTTTTAAACGGGTTAATTTGACAACACTTAACCATCAACTGGTTAAGGTCAATTCCCCGACCAAGCGGTATTTTATATACCGTACCCCAAGCCCGTATAGGGAAAATAAGTTAAACGTATTTACCTGAGCAAAGTATAAATCAAAAACAGCGAGTGCACGTAGCTTTTACTGGGCTCCTAGACCTGGAAATTAAGGTTTTAATAACCTATTAGAATCCTAACGGGTCTTAAGCTTAGACCGGTTAGTTTTATATAAAGATTACGGTTTTAAACGCACGATAAGGCGAAGACCGTTTTAGAATGTGGTTTTGACCCAACAAGCTTGCATGCTTGTTTAATATGGGCAACATAATCACATTCTGGATTTTGAGACCAAAAAGATATGGTTTGACCCGTTTCGGCTAAAATGGCCAAACTAGTCACATAAGCCGATCCGAACGTGTATATGCGTAACGAGTAACCATAAGAGTCAAATACAAGTTTCTGAAGTCAATATGCTTAAATTATGTTGTGGTATCAGAATGATCCCTTCCATTATGCCCCAAATGGATTTAAACCAAAACTATGCCTCATAAGGGCGTTTTGGTCATTTTATAAGGTGTAAAAGGGTTAAAAATAATAACCTGAGTTACAGGTCTGATTAAATTAGTAAATATACTTGATTTACTAAGTTATAACAGTAGAGTATCACATCTATGTGAAATTTATTACCCTTAACCTTACTATGCACCGTAGGGGCATTTTGGTAATTTCACATGTGCCTAAAAGGTCAATTATGGAATTCTGAGTTCAAAACATTTGCCTACTGTTTAAAATATAAAAATTTACTGATTACATCAGTAGGTTCAATCCCTTAAGCTTAATAAGGTTCTAGTGCACACTTATGCGTTAAAAATGCTTAAAAAGGCGATTTGGAGCCATTTCCGGGTTTTCTGTAAAAAGCTGATATTTTTAATATTCCAGAAGGATTAAAATAATTTATTTATCATAACAAATCAGTAGAAATTGGTTTGAGGTCAAAAGGATTTGTAAAACTCATTTTATGGCTTAAAAGGGCAAAACCGACATAAACCGAATTAATCTTAGAACACTAAGTTATGCTCAGCCTAAAAATAAATAAAAATCTCCAAAAATCCCAAAATACTATATCATAACAGTGGGTAAAAAGTTGGTATAAAAAATTTGGGTTTTGATAGGCTATATGTAATTTACACCATTTAATTAGTAAAGAAGCTCTTAATTACGCTATTGAGCATAACTCTTAATCTAGACCTCAAACTGACCTCAAATTTTGGGTGCAAGTTTATAAATCAGTAGCTAAGGTGTCTACCCCTTTACATTTTCAAGAATCACATTTTAAGGTCAAATGGGCATAATGGTCAACATATAAGCGATTAACGGAAACATGCATGTGAATAGGATGTCTAGTGAACCAAGTTGTATAATCTCAGAGAGTTATACTAACATAAAAATAGGTTCAAAAAAAGCTCTAAGGCAATCCTAAACTTGGCTTAAACGGGCCAGAACTGATAGTCAAAGCAGAAGTCAAACTTTGCGACTTTCGGTTCCAAACCGAGCCTAAACTGAAAATTGTCGAGTTGAACATGTTGGAACATATTCTTACATTACTTACCAAGTTATTTTAATGATCAAACAGGTTGCATGTACCCTACATTGCTAATTATGCATTAATTCGCAAATAACCTTTCTGTTGACTTTTTATAATAAGCTTTGACTCGACAATTAACATAGTTAGAGTGTGAATCTGGAAATACCCTTTTAAGGGTTTGTTACCCACATAATTACCTACTTAAAGGTACTTTTAATTGTCCAGAGAGCTCCAGGGAGTACACTTGTGAACTTTGCAAATGAATGCCCAAATGTTTACAACATTTATCTCCTTATATAGCCTTCTTGATCTCATAAGATGGTGCCACAAGAGTCTATGCATGCTCCCTGATCATCACAACTGTCCCTAGTGCATGAAAACCCATTTGTTCAGCCCCTGGTATCAGTTTACAGGCCACAAAGTCGGTTTAACTTGCTGAACTGGCAGCTGTTAACAATTTTCTGCCCAGATCAGGCCTAGGTGGCACGCGTAGGGTTTCTTAAGGGGTCTACACGCTACACCTAGCCCCTGTGCGACCGGAAAACAACTTTCAGCATTTGCAGTTTCAGTCCCTGGTCCATATTATGTTTATTTAACTTTTGTTTATTGCATTTTGGACCCCCATAGTTAACTTTTAAGGGTCTTGGGTTACAAACTAACTTCGTTAAGCTCCCAGTTGGTTACGAGGTCACCCGAATGTCTTAAATTTGCAACGTTGACGCTTTTAACCCTTCGTATACAAATATTGTCATAACTTTCTCATACTTAATCGAAACCTTGTGAAATTTTTATCACACATTCTTGTGAGTATAATTTATCATTACAAAGCTTTGGGTCTGCTAGAAGATCTTCAGAGGTATACTTTAAACATGTTGACACATTTAGCCCCTGTAGTTTGTAATTCCTCACTTTCTTTCACAATTAGCTTCGTATGATCCATGATTTATTCGTTTAAGGGTATAAACATCATGTAGGGTTATTGAAAGACATATTTATTCTTTGTTGACATTTTGAATCCTTTTACACTCATAGATTCCTTGTTTGTCAACTTTAGTCCCTCTAATTCAAACCTTTACACGTTTTAAGTCCATGACACGTGTCGATACATTATTGGACATGAATTTTCGAGGTGTTACAAACACCTTGCATGCATAAAATTTTAGCTAACCATCTTAGTTCAATTAAGCCATGGCTAACCAAGAATCCCAACTCAACAAGTTCAATTACTAATCATAATCCACATTAAAATGAAATTTCAACAAACTCATGTTATTAGACTCTCTATTTACACAAAAACATGGGGATTTTCATACTAACATCAAAACCCACTTCTTTATGCAAAACATAGTAACTTCAACACATAATTCTTGTAGTTCTATCAACTATTTTCAGTTAGGATTTGATCCTACACTTAGATTACACCTTCCTTAGGTCATAATATCTATCAAGTCGTTCATGGACTTAAATCCTCAATTTTCACCAAAGATCAAATATCACAAAAACTGAAATTGCAACTTACTTAGTGTTAGACAAGTAAGGATGTTTGTTATTCTTGATTCGAACACGAATTTCACACTGAATTTGACCTTCAATTTGTTCAATTTGTTGGAACAAGGTTTTGGGTGTTCTTCTTTCTCCTGGTCGCACTCTCAAACATGTACACACATATGTGTTCATGTTTTTAATTTCTTGTGTTTTAAATATAAATTATTTTTCCCTTTTTACCACTTTAGTCCCTCTAGTTTTGTTTCTTTTCTTTTCTTTTAAAAGTTCCCATTCATAGTTTATTCATTTATTTCTTTATTACTAACTAGGTTTAATTTTCCTAATTAGGGATGTTAGAGAATTCAAGCAATCATATTTGTGTGTGTATATATATATATATATGATATTTTTGGGGTGTTACAACTATGTGTATGTTGTATATGTGACTAAGTGATCTTGTAGTTATAGGGGTCATACAACATGAGTATGAAATGCATATGATGTTATTACTACGACCCGCCATATCATTATGAGTCTGTGTTCGTAAATTGAAAGTATGAAAGTAGGACAACTGACTTTCATAAAGTCAACAATGCATGAGAAACATGGTTAGGCTTTCGGGGACAATTAAGAGTAGAGAAGTCATATATTACGCACTAGATGAATTATTGGACGTGTATGATGATAATTGAGTTATGTGAATGTGAAAAAGGCGACCATTATTGTATGTCATATGTCTGCGGTAGTTGACTAATGCAAGACAAATAATGAATGTATGGAAAGAAATGAATGTTTGTATGTATGGTCATATATGCTAACCATGATATGAATGTGGGACATGAAAGGATAGGAACAATATTAGCATGGACACAAGCATGGAAAGCTAACGGGTCAAGAGGAAGTAAGGAAGCAAGCACGAACGTGGACGCTCAAGGTAAGTGATTTCCGCACTCACTTCGTATTTAGTTAAATGAAGATATATATGTTTGAATAACTAAAATCAAGGTGGAACGTACAAGTAATTGGAAATGCTAAGGTAGGATTTGTTGTAATAGTTGGTATGATGTCAAACCGGTAAAACCTCAACATAGGGGTAAACATGTCATAACTTTTTAGTAGAAAGATTTTAAGACGAAGAGTATGGGGATTGGGTATGGGAAAGTGCATCGATTAAATTGGGAATAGGATAGTGTTATTTCACGTCTCGGAACTCCCGGGATACGCGACTGGGGAGATGAAAGAAATGAAAACAAAGATTCAGCGTCTTCGTCGCAGAAGCCGCGTCATCGACATGATGCCCTGTCCCAACGGCTTAAAGCGCTGCCGGCGACCGTTTATCTCCGACGCGGAAATCCCGGCTGCGTCGCCGACGCGGGTTTAGCCCGTCGGCAACCCGATGTCTAATGTTGGCTTCTGTTTTCTTCGTTTCGCATGTCCGGTTGATTCCAGTTCCGTCCCGGTACTTAGTAAGGTGCTCGCAAGGCTCTTTAAACCCCTTTAGACTTGTAAAAAACTCAAGTCAATATAAAAATATAAGCCTTGAATACGAATAATGATTTCGGGCTCGTATGTATATATATACACACACATATAGGTACATGATTAAAACTTGGATATACAATTGTGTTAAAATGTGTTATACATGCGAAGGGACGGAAATTGTTTATAAGTGTGTATATTGTCGGATAATCATATGCACGAATAGGTATGGTATGTTGAATGCGTTTGAATGAACGGGATTATATGTAGGTATGTATATTTGGAATCATAGTAGGTATGATTAGTATGAACTAGTATGTGTGATGTATGTAGGAGATATGTATATATGTATGTACATGAATATGTGAAAGGGTACACTCGTGTTATAGTTCAATGAATGCATACAACGGTCGGTGGTTTTTGTGGAGATGTTGTGTTTGAATATGTTGAGATTACGGGTTTGCTAACCGTGTTATTATTGAGTATGTTTGGAAGTGCAGGTATATGAGCGTCGGTCTTTCAAAGAGTCGTTACCGTATTGAATTAATTGAGAGCTGGAAGGATAATCGATTGAAGTAACTTACGCAGTTAGAATGTGTTATGGTCATTTTAGCATGTACATTAATTTATGTCTGATTGTCACCACTTACTAACAGGTTGGTTGTATATGGTGATTACAGGTTACACAATCATCATTTTCATCATATAGGACAAACGGGTGAAGGTTGAATTCAAAGGCATGGATTGTACGGAGGGGTGGTCACAAAGTTTGTGTTTGTACGTTTTAGTTTGTACGTGTTTAAGAACGAATTGTTTAAACCCCTGAAAGGAGTTGTTTAAAACGTGTAACTTGAATAATGGAATCTATATAAAGAGAGAAATTTTATGGTTCATATTTTCCGCTGCGTTTTTCCAGTTAAAACGTGTTAGAGTCTAACAATCTAAATGTAAATAAAAATAAGCATGTCGCAATGTTTTACTTGAAGTTTTATAAAAATCGTATCTTGACAGTTATAAGCGAAAAAATAAAATATGCTCAAAAGAAAATAAAAATATAAAAAAACTAATAAAAAAATCAATATCATTCAACTTTACTATACACAAAATTATGTTTCTCTTTTATCATATATTAAAAGCACTGCAACAATGAGTTGTATAGTATGCTTTAAATGTGTATGTGTAATTTATTCTTGTATTTCATGACTATAAATGTAGAATCTTTACATTAAGACTCTAAGAAATGATTATACTTATGATTCTTATAGCTTTGAAATGATGGTTGTAATGTTTGTTAATAGGGAAAATGTGAATTTTAAATAGAATAGTTTTGGACAAGATAACATAAAAGCATGGCAAAAATGAAAATGGAAGCCAAACTGTGAGAAGTCATAATGTTGTGTCCAAGAAGTGATTAATACTTCATAGGGCATGGGCACTAAAGGGGCTCTTTTTAAGGGATTCATCTTATAATATCATTTTATATATCTTCTTCTACAATACCCATTTTTTTTTGGTGATAAATTATATGCTATTAGTGTTTTTAAGCCTAAATCAGAGATCGACCTAGACAACAAACTAGCAGTTTGATGTTCTAACTTGTTCGTATAGGCGGAACTTACTAAAGGCATAACTCCTAATCCAAAAGGGCAAATTGGATTTAAATAATCCGAACCGACTCTTTTTTGCCGACAATAATCCAACTCAGTTATTTACCAACAGTGGTCCGAACTTTTCCATTTTATTTGTAAAATAGTCCGCCGTTAAAAAAACATAACGGAGTTAAGTTTTTTTTTTCCAAATTCAAAACCAATGTTTTCGGGATTTTGATCAGAACGAGGATACGAGTCAACTGATGTAAAACTTACCACGAAACAATGCTCTAAACGACGAAAACGGTGCTTCAATTCGGGTGTTCGAACTTCTAGTTAAAAAAATCGAGTCGTTTAGAGCACTCTTTCGAGGTAAGTTTTACATTAATTGACTCGTATCCCTCGTTCTAATCAAAAGTCCGAAAACATCGGTTTGTAATTTGGAAAAAAAAAAAAAAAAAAACTTAACTCCGTTTACTGACAAAATTGAAAAGTTTGGACCACTGTAGGTAAGTAACTGAGTTCAGATTATTATCGACCAAAAAGAATCATTTCGAATTATTTAAATCCAAGCCTTCAAAAACTCTAGTTAAACATATATTTTCAGGTCTATAAATGTTCAAGTTTCACCAATACTTGTTCGACTTACGTAAATTGAAGCATGTCTTAATTCAAAAAAGGTCTTGATTATATCATTGCCGACAAGATTATAGATTTTTCTTGTTGGATTATGTTATTATTGTAGGTCCCATGTTGAAAACTCACCTAAAGAAAACGAGTTTAGGGATAGATTTGAAAATATGAATCATTTCGTGTACGATAGTTCATCATATCACCGGGACCCATTCTCCTATCATCTTTATTATTCTGATCCATCCATATCAAGGTGTGGATTATACACTTGACACAACATATGATTCATAAGATTATATATGTGAAATTAGGTAGTTAAAAAAATTGTTAAAACATAAAATGGCCACATATTGTAAAAGTCGTTGTATTATACAAAGGCTATTTGGTCTAGCGGTAGCCTCATAGTTTTTCTTATGTAGGTCGTGGGTTAGAGTATCACCTAAAGCAATTTGCTTCAGGTTGAGTCAAGGGGTTTTTCAAGTTGTGGGTTTCTTTTTGGACGGTTGGACCGGGTCACAGTGACGGATCCAAAATTTTTTCTAATGGGTTCCTTTTGAAAAATTATCACTATTTTCTTTCCAAATTATACAAGGTTTTCACTAACTCTTACAATTTTCTTTCCAATTTTTTTTCGAACTGGGAATCCACAAAAGTGGCTAAATCCGCCACTGTCGGCTCACCACGTTCTGTTCTTCCGACGGAAGAACGATTCATTTGCTAGGGTGATCCTAGATGTTGTGGATTCACATAACTCAGTTATCATTCAAGAAACTGAATTACCATTTTGATAACAAATTTAATTATATTTTGTACTAATATAAATTTTACAGATTTAGAAGTAAGATAATGTATTAAGAATTGCGGTAGCCTAATACAAGAAAATCATTCTTTAAAAAAAGTGAAACAAAGTAAGATAATGTATTAAGTTTTCTATTTACATTTATTATGTGATACAAATTGTTTATTTATCAACAACACATTTGTTAACCAAAAGGCAAAAACATATATAAAATATACCAAATGATAGAGTCGGTGATGATAACTCCTTTGATAAGAAGGAAAGACTAAAAAGGAATAAAGCAAACCGAAAATGATGCAATTGTTAATGATTTAATTGCATGAAATGACAAAGGCAATAACATGTGTTGTCGCAATTAGCATACCTAGCTGCCTCATCTCCCATCTCCTTCAATTATTCATTATCTTCTATTTGAGTTCTACATTTCAATACTAAGATGTTACATTACAATAATACTAAGGAGAAAAATAAAATAAAAAGGTAATCTATCAAATGTTAAAAGGATGATTGGGCATCAACTAAGATATTACTTACATTACAACAATACTAAGGAAAAAATAAATAAAATAAATGTAACTAATCAAATTTTAAAAGGATGATTAGGCTTAAAGTAAGAACCATCTTCTTGTGAGGTTAGTGTTGTCTTTTCTTAAACTAGAATTAATCATCTGCGTTGCGACGGGGGCGTAAAAGCATGTCAAATAGCACCAATCCCACACAACCGTCAGCGACCACCAACGCTGAAATTGTGGTGTGTTAAAGTGAAGAAATAGACCGAAATGTAAAACATTAAAAAAATAACTAAGTTGATATAGGACTCATACGTTACAACGAACCTTTCAAATGAGAAAAAAATAGACGTAAAAACATTGAACAACACATGGACGTTGCGTCGTGTTAACTCGCAAAATTATGAACGACACGTAAAAACGTTGAATCACACACGCACGTTGCGCTGTGTTAACTCCCCAAATTTTAATATGAAATGTAAAACGAAAAATTTGGGAAGGATGAAAAGTATAGGGGACCAAAGTTGAAAGTAAAAAAGTTGTGAGGTTAAATTACAAAAGATAAAAAGTAATGGGTTAAAAGTAAAAAAAAAAATCATTTTTGTGAACTTAAAACTGCAAGAAACCGAAAGATATAACATATAAAAAATAACAAAGTCAATCAATGACTCGCGCGTTGCAACGAACCTATGAAATGAAAAACAATAGACGTATTGAACTATACATGGACGTTGCGTTGTATTACCTCGCAAAATTTAGTACGAAACGTAAAACGAAAATTTGCGAAAGATGAAAAGTATAGGGGACCAAAGTTAAATATAAAAAAGTTGAGGTTAATTTGTAAAAGAAAAAAAGTTTTGCCTTTAAAGTAAAAAAAAAAATCAATTTTGTGAAGTTAAAATTGCAAGAAATTCAAGATCTATGTTAAAAGTAAAATTTCAGTTTTTTTTTTTTTTTTTTTTTTTTTTTTTTTTTTTTTTTTTGTAAACCACACAAAGCATATGGTACAACACATTATTCATACAAAAGTTACTAATTTGTAGTATATATTTACCTTTTGAGTTAAATGTCATTTTAGTCCCTATGGTTTGGGTCATTTTACCAGTTTAGTCCAAAGGTTTTAAACATTGTCATTTTAATCCACTGGGTTAACTCCGTCCATTTTTTATGTTAGCTAGAAGGGTAATTCGATCATTTTATATGGTTTAATTGCCCTTCTAGTTAACAGAATTACATATAAAATGATCGAAATGCCCTTCTAATTATCAGAATAAAGGGATAGAGTTAAGCCAGTGGACTAAAATAGCAACGTTTAAAACTATTTGGACTAAAATGGTAACGTTTTAAACATTTGGACTAAACTGGCAAAATGACTCAAACCACAAGGACTAAAATGGCATTTAACTCTATTTTATTTCATTTTTTACCTTTTCCCATTCATGAATCCAAGACTTAATTTATTCGTAACCAAGATGATGAGCCGAAAGAGAAATGGGTTGTAGGTCATCCAAAGGGCCATGTATCTATTTCCATATGCCCATAACCATAATCCCACATGTGAATACCACCCAATATGATTTTGTTTGTCTTTGAGGTCTTAGTTATATCATAATATATTTTGACCCGATCTCACTCGACACATATAACACGTAGATAACGTTTACGAGTTTTTAGTGACGCCAGAGTATCAAAAATAAAATTTAACAAACTTAAAAATTTATATTAGTTGATGGAAATGTGTAGTAAAAATAGGTATAGTTGTAAATTAAAAAAATATAATATTATAATACATTTGAGAGATGATTTTTTTAATAAAAGCCCTATACCCCAAAAAATATTAAATATTTTTACCAACTACCACATTTAGTGCAACTTAAGCAATATCATGTTATGTAAGCCATAGCACATGGTAGCACATATAATGTCAATATCACTGGTATTCATTTCAAACTTAGATCACCGATGTTTATTACGCATCTTCTGCCTTTTAAAAAGGACTTGTGTTACACATTTCACTAGGGTGGCACCCACTATTGATGCTATTTAAAACTTTAACCCAACCAACCAAATGGTCCCAAATATAAATCAAAGCTCAATTCAAGACTCATCAATGTTTCACTTTTTCTTCCACATAAATTTGTCACTAAATAGTGCTTAAATTGTGTAACATGTGGGTGTCAACAACTAAGTTATTGTCCCAAATCTTATTTAACCTCTGGTTAAATTAATTTGTAGTTACACTTTTTCTTCCTTATAAAAAACTAACTACACCACAATTTTTAAACGGTCATAATTTTTTTATACGTTAGTATTAAAAAAATACACCAAAAAATAGTGTTTTATTCTCTTTAATTTGAGTATAGTATTGCTATAGTTTTTTTAATTAAAAACCGATATTTTAAGTGATTAACGGTGTCTAGGGGTGAGCAATAACTTACTCGTTAACCAAAAACATATGAAACCGAACTGAAATAAACCAAAAACTGGATTAACTGAAAACCGATTAACCAAAAACCAAATTAACCAAAAATTGGTTATCGGTTTTTTGTATCACCGTGTAACCAAAATTAACCAAACCACTCATATTTTCATATATTTCTAATTTTTATATCTCTAGTTTTTGTATTTCATATTTTATACTTCCATTTCATGTATTTATATTTCCATTTCATGTATCTATACCTCAATTACATGTTATAAGCAAAAGTTTTAGCCCAACATGTATTTCTAAGCAAAAGTTTTAGCCTAAGTTTAGTTTTGGCTACTAACCAAAATTAAACGAACCGAACAAAAAAAACTGTCAATGTACCGAATAAACCAAACTGATTAACCAAAAACCGCCGATTAGTTAATAAAATAGACTAATCAATGATTTCAGTTTCGTTTATGGTTGAGGATAATAACCAAACCGACCAAATCATGCACATGACAGTGTCTGTGCTTCCCACCTTCCCACCACATCACGCAAGCACCCTTCTCGTTTTATATAACATATAAACCTACATAATTTGTAAAACTGTGATAAAAATATACAAATAATATATACTTTGTTATATACGTAACATATAAATATATATAGAAAAATTATATATTACATATGTATGTAAATAAAATAACTAGAACATCTAATAAACAATAATCTGCGTGATTAAACGAGCCTAGGCGAGTTCAAATTTGTCTCACTTGCATAAACTGTCAATAAACAAAAACTTATAATGATTGAATTTTTTTTCACTTGCATAAATTGTCAATAAACAAAAAATCATAATGATTGAATTTTTTTCAAAATTTCGAATGATTCAGAATCGGTTTCTCTAAGATGTAGGATCTTAAATTATAATAAGCACAATTTGAGTTATAAGTTACACAACAAACCAAAACTATGGACTCAGACCACCATGCGAATCACTGAGCCAGCTAGAACCATGAACCTAAGACTGGAACCACCGACCGAGCCGTCTGGAACCTTGGTTTTCACCTTCACTTTTGTTGGTTCGGTTTCCTGAGAATTTGGATCGATACTGTTCAATAAGCATGTCAAGTTTATCCACCGTGTCTTGCCCTAACGGGTCCTTATTTTTCCTTCTTTTGGTTAAAACCGTATCTTCATTCTGTACTCTTTTATCTCTTGACCTCTTTTTATTCGGCACATCTACTACACCTATGGGCCCAGGCCGGGCTGCAAAACGGGCCTTTAATTCTTTTCCTTCTTGTTGGGCCTCCAACGGTTCTTTAGAGACCGCAAGCTTTTTCTTGGCAGGTTTGGTTCCGGTTTTGGTTTTGGTTTCGGTTTCTGCTATCCTATTTTCTTGGGTTTTGCGTTTTCTTGACGAATCGTGTGACTGGTCAACGGATTTGCGAAAATCGGTTTTATTCTCGGCGTTTTCGTCATTGTTACTGGATCCTTTCAGTTGAGATTCCATCTTCTCGTTACGTTGCTTCAATGTTTGAACGTTATCTAGAGCGAATTCCACAATTGGACGATGCTCGGCAGTGAATGTCTCTGTGTTCCATAGAAGAAATGTAAAAACAAAAATAAGAATAGTAAAACACACACCTAAAATATACATACTGAAACAATGCTCCACTGTATGCGTCTTGACCACCGTACAGGGTCAACAGAACACATTTTCGACCTATTGACTTAAAAATGGGTCAACCTGGGCTATGTTTTATCTCTTAACACGTAAGATATAAAGATTATCTTAAAAGAAGTAACAATTTAAATCCTTTGTACTCACTGAACTGAACATTCATGAACTGTTCGTGAGAACTTGTTCGGCAGGAAGTTCGTTTATGTTCGTTTATTTAATGAACGAACAAACATGAACACAATTGTTTGTTCATTTAATTAAACGAACAAACATGAATACACGGTTTGTTCGTTCATTTATGTTCGTTTTGATTTACATCTGTTTACGTTCGTTCGTTTATGTTCGTTTCAATTTAAATACATAAGTAGTTATATTTATATGAATATTTAACATAAAAGGAGCCTTCTAACTAATTGATAATTGCTTTCTAGTTATAAAATTGGGTTTTGCAATAAAATTTATGGTAATTTTTCACCAATTTATATAAAAGTTTTATTTTGTGTTCATTTATGTTTGTACCATTATGTTTATTGTTTGTCAAATTATGTTCGTTTAAGTTTGTTTATTTATATTCGTTTGTGCGTTTAGGTTTTAAACGAACCAACCTAAACGAACACGAACATGCCCGTTTTCTTAATAAACAAAACATGAACAAGAAAATGTGTTCGATTATATGTTTTTGTTCGGTTAAGGTTAAATGAACAAACACGAACATGCCTTTGTTCGTGTTCGTCCGGTTTCATTTGCAGGCCTAATCATTGACACTAAGGTTTATAAAAGTTGTAACTTTGACCCGAACCTCTTTTGACATCGCCAACCACCTATTTTGTCACCCGTTAGAATAAAAACATACCGGGATTATTATTAAGAACTCTAAGAGCCACAAGCGCGTGTTGGTGTTCTGAAAACTCGATAAAAGCAACCCCACGGGAATGATTCTTTGAGACTTCTTTTCCTTTGACAGAATCCTTCAACAGCTTAATCTACACAAAGCATTACTAAATTAACAAAAGTATAGTAGAAAACCTTTAAAACTTACAGGTGGCAGTTTTGACCCGATAATGTGAAAATAAGTCAAATTTCTTTTTTTTTCTCAAACATGTTAAATAAGAAAAAGAGTAAAATGCCATTTTCGTCCCTGTGGTTTGGTCAGTTTCGCGACTTTCGTCCAATGGTTTGTTTTTCCGCATCTGGATCCAAAAGGTTTAAAATCTTTGCCATTTTCATCCGGCTTGTTAACTCCATCCTTTTTTCTCCGTAAAGTCAGGGGTATTTCCAACTTTTTTTGTTAAATTAAAGGGCAATTCAGTCTTTTTACATAAAGTGAAAAAGAGAGAATTGCCCTTTAAGTTAACAAAAAGACAGAAATACCCTTAACGGAGAAAACTGGAAGGAGTTAATGAGCCTGATGAAATTGCAATATTTCAAACCTTTTGGATCCCGATGCGAAAAAAACAAACCTTTGAACGAATGTCGCAAAACTGGCCAAACCTCAGAGACGAAAATCACATTTTACTCAAAAAAAAAAAATAGATAAAATGAAGAACACATTAAACATGTTGAAAGTCGCGTGAACTCTATTGTTAATGTATATAACTATAAATCAGGGTTAATACGAAAGTTCAACTTAAAAAAAATGGAAACTCAATAAAAACTGAAAAAAAAGTTGAACTTTTTGACGCAATAACCATTGATAAAGAATTTAACAGAGAAGGTGTGAAGAGGTCAGACTGGCCCGACATGGACACATAATTAAAAATGACGGCGCATCTTGCCACAAGATGTAAGTTATACCTGTCGGATCATAGGCTTTTGTTTTGTAGCACGAGACGTAACCGCGTCTAAACAAAGTTTTTTTAACTGTTTATCATTCATCGACTTTGGTACGTTGTACATAATAAGTCTCGTTTTTGAAACATGAAAATTTGGAGATTTAAGTTTAGTTGCCTTTTTCTGCTCCAATCTGCAAATTCATAGAAGATGAAAGCTTAGCAAAAAAACGGTGAAACTTCAATAAATAAAAAGTAATTATCATGTGATATAAAATAATCAAAAACCGATAACTAATTTAAATCAAATGAGTCATAGAAGATGGTGTTTAAGGTTGTTTCTGACGCTTGAAATTGTAATATCAGATAATGGTGAGTTTCAAGTGAATTACCATTATTCCAAGAAATTGCTCGATGAAATGACAAAAAATGCAACTTTTTTACACATGAAAAAAGAGCTATTTTGTGACTAAAAATTTATAACTTACGATCGACGTTTCGATATGTCGCTCTCTGAAACTCCTTCAGCAGCTGGAGTGCCCTCAAGAATAAGACCTTCCTATTAAAACAAAAATGAGATTCATTCGTCAGGCATGAATCCCGGTGTGATGGTGGCCCACTTTAAAAGCTGAACCAAATTTAAACAAACAGTACATGTGGCAATTTCAACCCAAATTACTTACAAACCGGTCAATTAGGGTAAACAAAAAGTAGCTAAAAAGAAAACAGCCCGTTTAATGAGCCAACTGTGTCAAACAATTGAAATAAGCCATAATGTATTTTAAACACACGAATTAATGAACAGTTAAAAAAACTAGATAAAAAGTGTTTTGAGTCACCACTGTCCAACCCAACCTGTTTCAACCTACTTTGACTTGAACCTGTCAAGTGTACAGCCTAGGGATGGGATCGGTACCCATACCCGTACCAAATTTGAACAAAATTGGGAATCGAATACCATACCAAATATATTGGTATGGTACGGGTACGGGTATTTCGATACGGTGCCCGCTTTGGTACCACTTATTTTTTGGGCACTCGTATGGGACCAAATAGGTAAAATGGGTACGAGTACCAATACGAATATACGATATGGGTACCAAATAGGTAAAATAGATACGAGTATCATAAATACCATAATACAAAATAAAACATAATATAAAAAAAACTCTTAAAAGTTATATATAAAATTCGCTACCAATACCATTTTTTACCTGTACCAATACCGAATAACGAAATCAATAAAACTGGATACCAATACATGGACCAAATATCTAAAATCGGTATGCTACAGGTACGGGT
Source organism: Helianthus annuus (assembly GCF_002127325.2). Lineage (NCBI taxonomy): Eukaryota > Viridiplantae > Streptophyta > Magnoliopsida > Asterales > Asteraceae > Helianthus > Helianthus annuus. The sequence goes on from NC_035448.2 coordinate 23,480,074, forward strand.
ATTTGGGGAAAAAAACTCATCCCTAGTACAGTCCATATTGTCACCTCAACAAAATAAGCAAAAAAAATAGACTAACCTTAGCTAGATAGAGGTTGCGATGGTCGACGTCTTCCTTTATTTTCTTTTCTGCTTCTTTATCATGAGCTGCCTTTTTATTTAACGCCTTCAAAACTTTTAATTGCCTGCCTTTGAGAATAATACCCAAACCCGCTACAGCAGTTGCCGCTTCAAATGCAGCATCAGCCGCATCATTTGTTTTAAATTTGAGAAATCCCGTTCCCCTTGGTCTCCTGCAAATATATTCAACATTTTTTGATACATATGCATATAGGGGGAGGTAAACGTACAATATTTCCTTAACGTACGAGCGTACGATACGAAATTACGCACGTTATAAAACTCAAAACCCTAATCAGACATGTGGACACAAAACATAAACTCGGAACACTTCCATAATCACGCATGTTGACACAAAACATAAACTCGGAACATCTACTTCACAAACTCAGCATCATCTTCATTCTTTCAACATGCGTAATTAGGTTTTCAACATGCGTAATTTCACAGCGTACGCTCGTACGTTAAGCAATATTGTATTTTATACTTTCACTATACATATATATAGTGAAAGTTTTAGATACAAAAGGGTCTTGACGTGCGACGGCATGCGAGTGAAAAAATAACATTCATAATTAGGGTTAACCCAACCCATGCGTAATTATGCAAATAACGTGCGTAATTATGCAAATAAAGTGTGTAATTAGGGTTTAACCCAACCAATGTGTAATTATGCAAATAACGTGCGTAATTATGTATTAAAACATGTGTAACTCACTTGCGCACAGTCGCATGTTAAGGGGCTATGGTACGTGGATCCGGTTTAGTTAAGAACCACTATGAGTTGTGAGAACTATGAGAACTACTTCCCGTACGGGTTTACAAACACGTCTGTAAAAAATAAAAAATTTGTCGAGCCGGTAGTTATTCTTCTAAATTTCTTTTACAAAACAATAACGTCACCAGTAAATGTTTTTACAGCGTTCTAAAGTTTTGCAGGCGACAATTTTTTTTTTCTGGAACATTTGATTTTTTTTAAGATTTTTGAGAAAAAAACCTGTTGTGAGGCCTGGTTTTCATGCTTCTCGCAACTCAAGATGGTTCTCATTTTACCCTTTCCATATATATATATTAATAAAGGGTACGAAGAATAGATAAATTACTAATCTAGACAGGTCATTACTTGGTGACGGGATGAAGAACAGGAACAAACGACTGGATTTCACCGAACCCTACGAAACGCTGTTTTACTTCCTCGTGAGTAATATCGAAAGGAAGATTAGAGATAAAAAGTGTTCTCTCCAACTCTTCTTCTGTCTCAACTGTCTTAAAATTTGTCTTTTCAGATTTAGTCGAAGTTTCAGTTTTGGTCAAACTTTCGGATATTTTGTTGTTTACGTCCACGCTTTCATCACCCTGTTTGGCAGATGCAACGTTTTCATTCGATGAAAGAAAGTTATTTAAAACTTTTCTTGCAACGTCTGCTTCTTCATCGAAATTGACTTCTTCTTTGACTAAATCGGGGTCGTCATCTGACACATCAGCATCTTTATTAGAATGCTGTGTGTTTTTGTCTGTTTCTACACGGGTATCTTCCACATCACTTTCGTAATCCTCTTCGTCACTTTCTTTATCTCCTGTAAATACTTTGAACTTAGATTATGTAAAATTTAAATAAAACAAAGAGTAAAATGCCATTTTCGTCCCTGAGGTTTGGTCAGTTTTGCGACTTTCGTTCAAAGGTTTGCTTTTCCGCATCTGGATCCAAAAGGTTTGAAGTTTTGCCATTTTCATCCGGCTCGTTAACTCCATTACTTAACTCCGTTAAGTCGGGGGTATTTCCGTCTTTTTTTAACTTAAAAGGACATTTATTCTTTTTCAAGGGTATTCAGTCTTTTTACATAAAGTGAAAAAGACCGAATTACCCTTTGAGTTAGCAAAAAAACAGAAATACCCCTGATTTAACGGAGAAAAACGGATGGAGTTAACAAGTCGGATGAAAATGGCAAGATTTTAAACATTTTGGATCCAGATGCGGAAAAACAAACCATTGGACGATAGTAGCAAAACTGGCCAAACCTCAAGGAGGGACGAAAATGGCATTTTACTCTAAAACTAAAAAGTAAAGCCAAATAAACACACACACATATACAAGTGCAAAGAGCAAAGTTACCATCCTCTGGAGCAACTTGAGAACCAGCTGTATAAATTTTCTTTGGAACAGCCCAATCAACGGCAATGGGCCGTTTACCGAAACTTTTCCCGTTAAACTTCTGGATTGCCTGGAACACAAGATTAAAGAACGTTAAGAACAATTCCGTAAAAGTACAAGAAAATGGGCAACTTAAGTATATCATTATCCTCACATTTTCTGCGTCCTGCTTGCATGTGAATTTAACAAACGCAAATCCCTTTGACAGACTACAAAAGATTAAAAATAGCTTTAAATGAATACGTTATAGAATCAAAAAAGCATGACATAAAAAATAAAGACGAACCCTGAGTGGCGTATAGCAATAAAAATAATAAAAAATGACGTACCCTGTATCAGGTTTTTTAGGAATAAATACATCCCAAACAAGGCCTGCTGCTGAAAACATATCTTTTATCTCATTAACATTCGCCTGCATGTATTTGGATAAGTTAGTGCCTGAGTTAGAACTAGGGGTGTGCACGGTTCGGTTCGGTTCGGTTTTAAAACCAAGACTGAAATGTTTGGTTTTCAGTTTTTGAAAAGCGTTTAGTTTCGGTTTTAGCAACGGTTCAGTTTGGTTTTTCGAGTTTTTCGGCTTTTGGAATAAAATTGCGTAAGATGCAAAAATAAAAAGTATAAACAAAGATTTAAGAATCTTTCTTAGATGTTCACATTTAAGTTATTATAATAAACCTTTTTAATTAATATTGTTCACATAAGCCTAACCATTTAATCTATTTTTATGTTTCTCCAAAGTTTAATTAAGACATTTTCATTTATAGTACTTTGAAAAGCATTTAATTTATGTTAAATTTTGTTATTACTTGTAGGCAATGGATAAATCATTTTTAAATATATCTACCTACATATATATAAACATGTTAATATTTTTATTATAAATACTTAACATTCCAGAATAAAATTAATAATTCCCAAATCAATGTATAAAAATTATTAAAAAATGATTGTTTAGGTTATTCGGTTCAGTTCTTTTGTTTCCGGTTTTTCGTGTGGTTCGGTTTTTTCGGTTTTCTGCTCACCCCTGGCTAGAACAAACAGCTAGTATAAGATAACTAAAACTTAATTTACCTTAAAAGGAAGATTTCTTATTATAAGCTTCCATTTTTGTACCTTGGAGCCCTGGTTTCAGTTACGGAAATTATTAGACAATTACATGTTTAAAAAGGAATGTTATATAGTCTTGAAATATCAATTAAGAGGCTTACTTCACCACCTAACTGGCGGGCCCAAACCGTGGCCCCGCCTAGATTCTTCTGATGCAACTTTGCAACACAAGCCCGAGCCGATTTGACGCTAGTGTAGACTACAAATGAGGCACCTAATCTGCATCCGTCCTGAACAAGACCTGCAGTATGCAACATCAAAAATAAGATTCCTTCAAGGATTATATAAAGATCAAATTTCATATATACCCCTTCCAATTTTCATAATATCATAATAAAATTAAAACAAAAATAAAAAATCAGTTACTTCCAACAATTTGTTTCACTAAATAAATGAAATAGAAATAAACCTGTATCGCCTCGATGTATAGTGTTCTCTTTATTTATTCAGAGGAACCGTATGCTATAAGTAAGTGATTATATTTTATTTACTAAGAAATGCGTAGTGTTTCGAAAAGGGTAATATGTTATACGAAATTTTTGAATGATATATACATACAGACATACACACACACACATATATAAGGAAAGGTTAACGTACGATAGCCCCTTAACGTGTGACAGTACAACACGTAATTACGCACGTTATTTGCATAATTACGCGTGGGTTGGGTTAAACCCTAATTACGCACGTTATTTGTATAATTATGCATGGGTTGGGTTAACCCTAATTACGCACACTATTTGCATAATTACGCACGTTATATTGGTGTTCGCGTACCATCGCACGTTAAGAGCCTTTTGTATATATATATATATTTAAACCTTTCACTATATGTATATATATGTGTGTGTGTGTGTGTGTATATATATATATAAACCGTCCTGTTATATATAACCACTATAACCTCTTACAGAGCTGTCTTAAACCAAAAAAACAAAATGAATAGCATATGAAAAGAAATTTGTTTATAAAAGCGAATTCGAAACAACTAATATATATTGCAGCTCAAAGCATGAAGCAAGGGAATGAAATAAGATTAACTAACAAAAAAAAATGCAGTATAGATGTGTGTGGGTCAGCCCAACCCGCTTTGACGTGCACTAATAATTTCCGGATTTGACATGTTACCCAACCAGTTTGGCCACCCATTTTCCGCCTCTACTAGATATAAAAACATACATTATTATATTAAATTGCAAAATTCATACTTAGAAATAGGTGGTATGTTGTCGATCATAAAAAATAAAGAGACGGTATGTTCTTACCATGATGTGTAATTTCTTCTTTTGGAAGAGGGTAGGTTATGGAAGACACTGTACCACATTCCCTAGCAAGATTGTGAACATTCTCTGCCATGTCATCGTTGAGAAGTCCACCAATTACAACCGTCCTGGCAACCCTGTTTATAACAAGTTAACAACAATAACCATATTAAAGTTTATTAGTCATACTGTAGTTAGTACCATGCCTAACGATGTCATACTATAAATAAAATGGCATCTTAGACTCTTGTAACACTTGTGAAATAGATATAACCAACAGAAAAAGATAAAACCTCTTGTAACCCTAATGAGCCTATTATTCTAACAACCCTATTAACTAGCATAATTCTTTCAATCAACCTAATTAAACCACAAAGGCAATGACATAAAATGTTGTATGGCACACATCATCGTAACCTGACACTTGAAGCATCAAAATGAAATCCAAATTAAATATTGGAATACCTTTGCTTTTCTGAAGAAACCCCTTCTACACGTTCGGCCTTCAAGGGAACTACGGCTTTCTTCGGCTTATCAATTTTCCCTACATATTTAAAAAATGAGGGTAGGATGAGTGTCGGTGTCACTTTGATAATATTAGAAGATTCTAGTGGCAGTATTTAAAACCGTGATTGTTGAAACCTTTTTCTTGAGAATCAGATTGCTTATGCTTTACTGTCGGTTCTAATGAATCATCCTCGACATGCTCGGTCTTCAACGGGGTCACTGCTTTCTTTGACTTCACTTTTTTTCCTGAATATTTTAAGAGGGGTCATTTTTGTAATTTAGTAATAGTAGAAGATTAGTAATTAGAAATTGCGTGATTGTTGAAACCTTTTTCTTGAGAATCGGATTGCTTATGCTTTACTATTGGCTCTAATGAATCATCCTCTACGGGTTCAGTCTTCAACGGAGTCACTGCTTTCTTTGGCTTCTCTTTTTTTCCTGGATATTTATGAAGGGTCACTTTTGTACTTACTTAATAGTAGAAAGTTCCAAAAGTATTAACTTAAAAAGTAAAATGTTATTTTCATCCCTGAAGTTTGGCCAGTTTTGCGACTTTCGTCCAAAGGTTTGAATTCTTACCATTTTCATCCGGCTCGTTAACTCCATCCCCTCAAGTCAGGGGTATTTTCATTTTTTTTTTGTCAACTTAAAGGGCAATTCAGTCTTTTCACTTTATGTAAAACCATTTAGCATAATGTGTCAGTATTCAAAACCCTTTAAGTTAACAAAAAAGACAGAAATACCCCTAACTTAACGAAGAAAAATGGATGGAGTTAACAAGCTGAATGAAAATAGCAAGATTTCAAACCTTTTGGATCCAGATGCGGAAAATAGCATTTTACTCTAATTTAAAACATTAAACATGTGTAATTATTGGAACCTTTTTCTTGAGTATCATGTGCTGGCTTATGCTTTACAACGGGAGTTGATGAATCACCCTTGTCGTCCTTTATGTTAATAATGTCATTAGCAATATCATCATTGTCAGTCTTTGCCTTGATAGTATCATCAGATGGGAGCACTGAAGTTGAAAAATATGCAAAAAAATCAAGAATGTGAATAAACATGCATATTTATGAAATATACATAAAAACAAATAAATGTTGATAAAGAAATGAGTTTAATGAACCTTCATTTCCTTTAGATCGCCTTTGCTCGAGTGGGGCCCTATGCATTGCATGTTTAACTCCAATGGTGCGACCTCCAACTGATGAACCATTTTTCAGCTCAATTGCACGCTTGGCATCATCAGTCGCAGCACTGTTAACGAATATACAAACCAAAGGTAAAAAGCAAGCCTATTTAAGTATGTATGAAAATTAAAAAAAAAAAATTGTAAACTTGATTGCTTGTATTGAATTATAGCTTGATACAACAATATTTTGAGAGAGAAAAAAATATCAATACCTTACAGTTTACACTAAACTCCCGTTCAAGTTGTGCTACTTTTCACATATTTTAAGCATGAAATGAAAAAATGTTAACCCTATTACACTATGCCAAAGTTCAAGTTGCGTGATTTATAACTAAACGATTGAAAAATAGATGAATAGCGCATGTAATGTATTTGCATTTTGCACCTCTGTAAAAGTGGCATGTTAACGTTACTAAAGCATGTACAATGATTTTAAACAGTTATATGTCAACTGTATAAAGGGTGAATAAATTTAAGCTTGTAGAGTAAAGTAGGTGAGTAGGATATATAGAGTCTAAAAAGAACAATATCGCCCTTACAGACTTACAATTGAACAAAAGCAAAGCCACGGTGTTCAGTCGACCCTGTAAAATAATGTTCAGCACATGTAGAATTCAGTTTCTAATAACAAAAACAAGGCTCGACTTTCAAACAGAAAGTATAGGTATAAAGGTGAGAAACAAGAACAATAAACATAAACAGTTTAATAATATATAATATATTCTTCCAATAATCTCAGTCCAACGGTGCCCCTAGTACTTACGTATTGTAAAACTGGGATGGTCTTGTTTGCAAAAAAAAAAAAAAACATATTACTCTACTCTTACCAGCACATATATAAAACTTGAACCAATTTCATGTTAGAAATTGGAATGTCTACTTATTTGGTCAAATTTCATGAAATCGTTTATTGACCATCATCATAGTTAATAACTGTGTATGTGATGATTTTGGTCTACAATTCCTAGCCAATATCAAACATTTTTAGTGCTCTATACAACAAGTCAACCATTATAACTCCTATTAACCAGCAGATATAGCTCTTAATCTCTTACAAAGCCAACATCGGTAGCAGTTATCATGAAAAGTCCAAACTCCAAACTCATATAAAGTATAATGAAAGTGCAACTGTTGTTCTGAACCCTCAATGCATAAAGTTCAATAATCAACTCGGACAGTCCCCTTCTTCAATTCATATATTCACGTATTTCCGCTCCACACATGCATTCAGAGTACCAATACGGCGATACATTACTGAACCAATACCGATATTTATTCCTTACGGTTTCGGTTTCGGTATTTTTGATCCACAGGTACCAAACCATAAAGCACCGCCTGACGGGTAACCGTAAAGCAGTACTTTCCATTGCACTTTCCATACATTTTACAAGAAAATTGTTAGCAGTGTAGGATTTATATAAGCTAATGCTATCTAATGTAAACTAGGATTGCAACCCGCCGCAATGCGGCGGGGATTCTTTAGTTATAACAAAGTGGATCTAGGACCCGCACGTTATGTTAAACCTGTCAAACGGAGAAAAAATAGACGATGTAAAAATGTTCACCCACACACGCACGTTGCGTCGTGTTAACTCGCAAAATTTAGAACGAAAAGTAAAAACGTTAAAGCAAAGACGCACGTTGCAATGTGTTAAGTCACAAAATTTAGAACCAAGCATAAAGCGAAAAATTTGCGGAAAATGAAAACTATAAAAGGCCAAAGTTGAAAGTAAAAAAAGTTTTGAGGATAGATTGCAAAACATAAAAAATTTTGGGTTAAAAGTAAAAAAATAAGTTTTTTTTGATAACCCCCAAAGCCAACGTTACGATAACCATATGCATAACCATTTTTTCTTTAGAAAACCCTCAAAGCACACCCCGTGTTGCGGCGAGGCGTAAAACGGTGTCAAATAGTACTAATGTCACACAACCGACATCGATCACCAACACAGACTCGACCTAGGATATGCGTGTTGCGACGAACCTTTCAAACGTGGAAAAATAGAGGTGAAAACGTTGAACCACACATGCACGTCGCATCGTATTAACTCGAAAAATTTAGAACTATACATAAAACGAAAATTTGCGAAAGATGAAAACTATAAGTGAAAAAAGTTGTGAAGTTAAATTGCAAATAATGAAAAGTTTTGGGTTAAAGTTATAAAACCAAACTATATAGAGTTAAAATTGTAAAAGATATAAATCTTTGGGTGAAAAGTAGAAAATCAACTTTTTTTTTTGAAAAACTTGCTAAGCTCATATTACAACCTATAAAAGCATAAAGTACTTGCTTCTTTATATAGGGTTTAATTGACTAGAGAAGCCGGAAGAAACGATGAGATAATTGCATTTTGATCTTAAGTGCTACTAATGAAGCCGGAAGAAACGATGAGATAATTGCATTTTGATCTTAAGTGCTACTAATGTTGGCTTTATAAGAGACTAAGAGCTATTTCCCAGTGATAAACCCTAGAAAACAACAAATTAAAGACACAACATACGAAGTGAATCTAGAAATTTACCTTTCTGTGTAACCATAAAGCAACGCCTAACTGGTCCGACATCGCTGAACGTTTCTTCAAGCTGAAATTCAGGTCAAAATTACAGTTAATATATCATCCTTTGTGGTTTATACAATCAAAACAGCAATAAATTCACGCATAATAGGAAAGGTTGCCTGAGAATTATCGAAAGAGTAGGGCAAATTGGAGACGAAGACGGTGGCCGGACTGTGCTGCTGACTTCCGCCGTCTTCTTGCTTCATCTTCTTCTTGTTCTTCCCCATCGATCTATATGTGATTACGATATTGGACCTGAAAATCGCAGGGTTTTCAGTTTTGTGGAGTCTGGGTTTAGGGTTTTGGTTCGAGCTTGTACGACACATAAAAGTTGACTGTATTCAATCCTTCAATGGACTGCATTGAATTGGGTTGGGTCAAGTTTGGGTTGGGCTAACATGGAACTATATGGGGGGTTAGGTTTTTTTTTTAGGTTTTTTTTTTTTTGGGAGGTTAGGTTTTTTTAGGTTTTTGGGGGGTGGGGGTAGGTTTTTTTTAGGTTTTTGGGGGGTGGGGGGGGGGGGGTTTTAGGTTTTTTTTGGGGTGGGGGGTGGTTAGTTTTTTTTAGGTATATTTGTAGAGTAACTTTGATAGTTATTGATAATTACAAAAATGCCACCTTGTCTTTTTGAGTTTTCCTTCAATTTGTATGTTTAGTATGTTAAGATTATTTGTACAAGAACTTTACCCTTTACATATATCTCTTACAAAATTGAGTTAAATGTCTGGTTGGTCTCTGTGGTTTGCAAAAATTGCATGCTTAGTCATTAATTACACGTGTGGTAGCAAAACTTGTTAAAAATAAACTCGCTTGGTCCTCTGTCCTAACATCAGTTAAATATCTCTGTTAAAACACCCCACGTGCTTGGCACGTGAGGGTAATTTGGTCCTTTTAGTCCAGCCCATTATAAAAACCACATTTTCTTCCTCTTTTCCCTCAAAATTAACGACCGTTGTTCCTTCTCTCTCTCCCATCTTTCTCCAGGAACCCTAGATGGCAACTTGTCATTGTGGAAAGTTAGTCGTTGTTCGCACATCATGGACACGACAACAACCCAGGACGTCGATTCTATTCGTATCCAGATCCGGTAAGCATTAGCTTTCATTAATCGATGTTGTATTTGGTTCGGATTCTTAAATTGTTTGATGTGACAGGATGTCACGTGTCCTGGATTTGTTGGTTGAGTTGACCCGCCAATGTGCCCACGAGTTGTTCGCATCATTCCAAGGCTACTACGAGCAAGAAACAGGGCGGATCAAGAAATGGATGAACTATGGATTGAACTAAGATGGAAGAACACCTTGATTTTAGTACTGTTGTTTCTGTTAGGGTTACAGTTTGCAATGTTGTTAGCTTGAGTGTAATGTGAATTATGTAATTCGACCAAATACTACTTGAATGAAATTGGTCAATTTTGGGTGTTCAGAGGTATTGTGGGTGTGCCAAATAAAAGCCTAAACATTACCATTTTTAAATAAGGCGCAAAAGTAATACGCATGACCATCTTTAAATAAAGTGCAAAAGTAATACGGATGACCATTCTTAAATAAAGCGCAAAAGTAATACGGATGACCAATTTGTAATAAAGCGCAAAAGCGATACGGATGACCAATTTGCAATAAAGTGCAAAAGCGATTTGGATGACCATTTATTGTCATAACCAACTACTCACCCAACAAATCATTTATTGCCCAACCATGTCATAACCAGCTAGTCACCCAACAAACCATTTATTACCCTGCCAAACCTGATGTTTCAACCAACCATATTTATTGCACAACAAACCACTTAATACCCAACAAACCTAATAAAGACACATACTCAATTTCCAAAGTGCAAACCTAATAAAGACAATAGCTTAAAACAAACGGCCGATTAACATTAACAAAATGGTGCCATAAATATAAGTCACAATAGTTAAGGATATCAAACATAATAAAGACAACCAACAAGTTAATAAGTATTGTTTAAAGCATACGGCTGATTAACATAATAAAAAGATATTATAAATCTAGCCCTTCAAAAGTATACAGTTTCCACATCACCTGCAGAACCACCATCAGTTGTCTCATCATTTGCAGAACCACCTTCAGCTGTCTTTCCTTTATTTGGTTCCTTGCAACCTCTTGAATTATGCCCCTTTCCATTGCAGTTCTTACAGGTTACAGTCCCACCCTTTCTTATCAGCTTTCCTTTTTTCTCCATGTTATCTTCAACCTCCACTTGGTATTTTCTCATCTTATTCTTTGGCATGCCAGCTTGTTTGTGGCGAAGTGGAAAGGTCAATGTTGTTTGAACTGGTGATATTGGCCAGAGTTTGGGACCATTGATGGGACCAACCTTGTAGACATAAGCCTTTTTCCAAGTGTCCAGATAGTAGCATGGATTTACCCAATCCTCAGGTGGCCCAACCTGTTGTTTGTGTGTAGCCATATCCGAGTTAACAGCTACAACATGCTTACATGGGATTCCAGAAATTTCCCACCTCCTACAACTACAAACCTTTTGTTCAGCATTCATAACATACTGCCCAATAGTCCCTTGTACCTGCCACCTACTATCACCACACCATTTCACAGTGCATTGCGCCGCAACCTTCTGATCTCATCTAAAAATCTCTATTATCTTTGGTGTTAGGGGGCCCTTACACTATTGTTGTACCTTCATCAAATTAACTATTCTCTTCATCAAATACTCCCTAATATATTCCAAACATGAAATGATTGGCTTTTCCCTCCCTTCAACAGTTTTGGCATTTAAAACTTCGCACATGTTGTTCAATAGAACATCAGATTGTGCCCAACCTACACATTGATAACCAACAAAGCATGTTTAACTTGATAAATAAATTGGTACTTAAATTGAGATCTAGTCTAATGTTTGTGTATATTACCTGTGAAGTGAGATATAGACCAATGCTTTGGTGGTATTTGTGCCAACCATTTGTATGCTTCCTCATTGAACTTCTTTAACTCTTCCATTTTACCCTAAACTCAGGTACTATTCCACAAGAACATGAACCAATAAAGGAATAACAAGTTACTAAATTACCCAACTAATGGAAGTTATAGTAAATACTTGTGAATATGCCTAAGGCAGAACCTGTGTTATGCAGCAGGGAATACCTTTTCAAGTGCAGGAATAAGGCCCTAAAATTGACACCTAAAATAGTAAACGTGTTAAAATCCAAACACTCAAACCAATAAACAACATAACTGTAAACAGTTAAACTATAAAAAGTAAGGCTAACCTTTTGTCTATCCGAAATGAAGGTAAACTGTGAGTTGTTTGTAGTGCTAGATTATTTTTGAGACATTCTAGAAACCATGTCCAAGATTCCTTGTTCTCTGCTTCTACAATTGAATAGGCCAATGGATAGATTCCATTGTTGGAATCCAAGCCTACTGCAACTAATACCTGACCCTGTTGTGAACCTTCAAGAAAGCCCCATCTAAGCCTAGTATGTCCCTCCCACATTCCTTGAAACCTAGCTTCAGTGGACCTAAGCAGATGTAAATTCTCTTGAACACCCTTGTTGGAGAAGATGGGTTGGGTTCAGACTCAACTTCAATGTGCACTGTTGTGTCTGGATTTGCACTTTGAAGCTCCATTATGTAATGTCACGGCCCCCGACCCGGTTTGACCCGTTTCGGGAGCCGCGGGACAGAAAATCCCGTGGTATTTATTTTTATAGCGGAAGTCTTAGCATGATCGTTTTAAACTTGAAAATTTTGCCCGAGTATTATTTATTTACATTTAGGATGAACCCCGTAAATATCATAATTTCATTATTTTACAAACATGTTTATTTATTTTATTTGAGCCACCACTTCAAGCTTGATAGTGCTCCGTAGCACGTGTACTTAATTCAGTAGGTCACCTGAAACATGTTGTAAAAAGGTTTTGTCAGCGGGGAAATACTGAGTGAATCATTCATTTTGATAAAATGACACATAGTTATAAATTACAGCATAAGAGCGATTACTATGGCAGTATCTTAATTAATATCTGGTCTTGCCACCCGTGTGACGATGGTCATACCACTATTGGGTCCAGTCACCCAATTAGTGACGTTTTGTCACTGTTAGGTCTTATTAGCCTAACCCATGTTAGGGCTTATTGCCTAAATGTGAGAAATTAGTATTGTGCACAATACCCCACTAACCAGCGGTTAAGATAACCACGACTTAATCCCTGTAATTATAATACTTTGAAAATAATTTGAGGTATTGTAATACTTACTCACAAATGGTGAGAAAACAATTTAAAAAGGAGAATGACTCACATTGCAGATTTAGCGGGCAAGGTATAAGCCTACTGATTTGCCTTGATTTAACCTAATTTAATAATAATGCACACACAATAGGTTAGTAACTAATTCAGCAGTTACGTCAATTCACGAGATCAAACCCTCACAATGATTAACAAGTGCAATACTTAATAATTCAATCGGATTCACAACAAATAACAGAGCATAGTCCGAATTCGAACAGCACTCAAATATTCAAGTCGAAATCACGATGAATAATCAAAGTACAAGCTCAATTTGAGCAGCACTCGGACAATCGTTGGATAGTTATAATCGATCGGACGTTGAATCGTAATAGCGATCGAGTTATTACCCTGATTGCGGCAGCACTTCGTGAATTGTGTGTGTTGTGAACTGTTTCGATTATAACTCAGAGAGTATTGAGAGTTGGGACGTCGAATGAACACCGAACTTCGAGTGCCAATCCCATCTATTTATATCTGAAAAATGCACTCCCTCGCGCCACGCGAGAGAGACGGGTGTACCCGTCGCGTGGCGCGACGGGTCTACTTTCTAGCCTAGGTTGCTTCGTGTCTAAGTAGCCTTGCTGAGTAAGTTAAACGAACATATTTCGTTTCTACAGCAAATTTAGAGGATAAACATCCACTAGGGTTTAACCCCCCTGAGTTTTAGGGGCCCTAATCCTGATTCCGATTGTTATGAAAATTTTAGGGTTAGTGCAGAATTACTTGGGTGTCTCAATTAAGGTTTTCTTGTTGACTAATTATCGTCCTAATTATGGATTTTAGTGGCAGTTGTTACATGTAATCCCTTAACCTTGAATATTGTAGCTTGTTGTCATGTCACACCCCAACCGTTGGCGGAAACATCGAGGTGAGGCACTGAGCGAAACATATTGTCCAATAGATTCCATAACAACTAACAATTACCAAATATTTAAGCATTATGTCCCATACCGTAACATATCAAGTAAACATAGTTATTATAGACGAATTGTTCTCAAAGACAAATAAAATACTATTTCGACAACTCATAAATTAATTGTTTGTTACTAGACTCTTCCTAACTTGATTCCACAAAAGCTAGGAAGCACAACATCCTAAACACCTGCCACATACATTAATTTGTAGTGGTTTTTCTACAGATTCAGCATTTTATTTACCTCTACATCTTGAAGAGGTACTACCAGGGATTTGTCAGATAAACATTTCTTGAGGTTGGATACATGAACATATCATGTACTCCAGCTAATTCTTCTGGTAGTTGTAAACGATAAGCTACTGGTCCTATCCGTTGGATCACTGGGAATGGCTCTACATATTTTTGACTTAGCTTCTTTTCTTACCGAATTTATAAATTCCTTTCCAAGAAAATACTTTCAATAGCATTTTGTCTCCAACTCGAACTTCGACGACTCTTGTTTATTATTTGTATAATTCTTCTAACCGTCTTCAGTCTTTTCTTCGTGATACTGAATATCACAGGTGTAATTACTGAGGATTTCCTTATCCTCATGTTTAATTTTTTTGCTCCAATATATATCTTAAATTCTTATGACCCATATGGATAGTAAACTTATTTAGATAATGTTTCCTAATTTTAAGGGTAACTTGTGGTTTCTAATTTTTTTAAGCTTACAAGGGGTAAGGCTTTCTTCGTGCTTTCGCAATTGCCTTGATGCATACACAATTACCTTTTTGTGTTGCATTACTATACATCCAATTTCTAGTTTTGAAGCATCACCGTATACTTTTAAAATCTTCTGTTCTTTCTGGTAAGGCTAGGATTGGAATGTTTGTTAATTTATGCTAGAGCCTTCTTTTTGTTTAAGTTCTTATTTAGAATTAACTGTTTTAGCTTAGTTAAGGATATATCTATCTAAGAGAATCTTTAATAAACTGCCTATAGTATCTGGCTAAATTTACAAGATTCCTAATTTCCATTTAAGAATTACGAAATCTTCCATTTTAGTGATTTGCTGCTATCTTAGCAGGATCTAAGTGAATATCTTCATGATTCATCATGTGACCTTACGTAGTTTATTTCCTGTAATCATAAATACTTCTCCGGCGGGTGCCTGGATTTTCTATAAAGTTCTTATTACGGAGAATTCGAGCAGGGTTGGTTACTACTCAATCTATTTCTAACACACATCAAACTCGGCTAATTTCATAGGAATTAGATTGGCGAAAAATTCTATGACCTGAGAGTTCTATATTTTCCTTTTTTTCCTATTTCGACTGTAAAGATTTGCCTAAGTTTGATTAATGATAGGTTAAGAGTTTGACAGAATGAAGTATTTATAAAACCTTGGTTTGTACCAGAGTCAAATAATACTCGTACCAACTATGATGTCAGGAATGAGTTCAGCTTCCTGAGTAGTTAATTGAAAAGCTCTTGCGTTTTTCTTGGTAGTCCCTTCTGCAGGTTTCGTCTTTTCGTTTGCTGGATTGCCTAATTTCGGGCAGCTTGTTCTGAAGTGTCCGGGTTCTCCACAATTGTAGCAAGTGATTGCCTTCTTTTTCCTGCAATCCTCTTCTCGATGTCCTGGAATTTTGCAAAAATTGCAGCATCCTTTGCATCTTCCAAAATGCTTTCCTTTGCAGGTATCGCAGAATGGAATAGTGGAAAATCGCCCGTTTTCTCTTTTCTTAAAATTGTTACTATTACCTATATGAAATTATTGGGAAATTTTATGGGCTAAATCCTTCCTCCTATTTTCTTCCCTTGTGCGTACCAATCCGTCAGTTAGAGTGTTAGCTAATTCTACCGCATCGTCAATCGTGCGGGGTCTCGCAGCTTTGACAATGTCACGAATCTCACTAATCAAACCCCAGATATAGCGAGAGATGAGTACCGATTCCGACGAAGCCAGAGTAGGTACAATTCTGGCATACTCAAAGAATTTTGAAGTATACCCTCGGCACATCCACCATTCGGTGACTTAAAAACTTATTTGCCATTTGCTCTTTTTCATATTCGGGGCAGAATTTCCTTTCTATTAATCGCTTAAATTCTTCCCACCCTGTGGCATAGGCTACGTCACTTCCTTTGGCTTGTAACACTGTATTCCACCATTCTAATGCTTCTTCCTTGAAAAGGTGCGAAGCGTACATAACCTTATCTTCCTCAGCACATTTACTTATTCTGATTACTGCCTCGGTTTTCTCTAACCAACGCAGTGCCGCAGTTGCCCCTTCATTGCCTGCGAATTCTATAGGTTTGCAGGCAAGGAACTCCTTATAAGTGCAACCAGGCGTTGCAGTTTTCTTTTTCTTAGGGAGCGGAGCTTGTCCTAGTTCCTTATCATGATTAACATGATCATTGCCTCCATTTACGCTATTACTGAAGTTATCTTCAGAAATACGTTTGCTAGGAATGATTTGCTGTGGTTCTATTGGATTTTTAACAGCAGTAACGATTGCTGGAATAGCGTTGGCTATCCCTTGAGCTATCATTGTTGGGATAGTGTTAGCTATCCTTTGAGCAACGATATTTTCTATATCCTGCCTAGTCATATATTGTTCCCCTGATTGTTGCTCGGGTTGATTACCCTCGTTAACTGGTTCGTTATTAACGTTTTCCATTGGATAACTAATTTATGAATCAATAATTAGTATACAAGAAATAATCCAATGTTACATTTAATTGCACATAATCACGTAAAGGAACCCAATTCTGTAAATTTTCTAAGATTTCCATTATATCATGCTTCTATATGCAACCGTTTTATTTATTTATTTTACACATACTGATTTTACTTATTACTATTACATAATTGTAATTTCATAACTCCTTTATCCTTTCGTTTAGATAATAGTCTAATAACGGTGTTTCCTTGGATTGTAATTCCAGGAGATTTGTTTCCCAATCTCTTGGATCCTATTCCCAATATTCATTAGTTCTTGACCCAAGTGGTGAAGTCTAACTGTATTCTTGTTACTCTTTGGTGGATTCGGTAAAGGTTCTAGATTGAACTGAGGAAAAAGCTTGTAGGGATTGTTCTGTAACTGTATTTCATGAGTCAACCATTCGTTTATGTCGAAAGGTCGCGAGTGTACTGAAAGGTTTGGAATAGCTGGTTCTAAGTTCATTGATAGTTGTGTTTCATTAATAGTCTTGATAATACTATAGTCTGTTATTGTAAGATCTAATTCTTTTTGAGATGGTAACCCCTTAATTTGCCTAGAACTTTCTTCAATTTCCGTTTTCTTAGGCTCGAGAGGTAAAACATTAAATTCTATAGGTTTCTCCATATCTGGTATATACCTATGAAAATCTCTGGAAACTTCTACTCTTACTGGATAGAGATTTAAATTCTGAAGGGTATCAGACAAATTACTCATGCTGTTTGAAAATACACACACAATTACTAGGTCAGAATTTGTAATAATTTTGATAGAAATACGGATGTAATTATCCGAACAACTAGAATTTTAAAGCATCCTAGGTTTTATTTAAAAATTTACTTTATTTACTGGAATAAGGCTTCTAGACTTGTAAAGACACTAAAGTTTTAGTTTTCTATAAAATTTGTTCCATGCTATATGCGATTAATCAGATAATGAAACACATAATCACAGAATAGTAATTAATAAAATTTAAGTATTTTCTAAATACTTAATAGGCTTAAATCAGTGGCTTGATCAGTGGCTCTGATACCACCTTTTTCTGTCACGGCCCCCGACCCGGTTTGACCCGTTTCGGGAGCCGCGGGACAGAAAATCCCGTGGTATTTATTTTTATAGCGGAAGTCTTAGCAGGATCGTTTTAAACTTGAAAATTTTGCCCGAGTATTATTTATTTACATTTAGGATGAACCCCGTAAATATCATAATTTCATTATTTTACAAACATGTTTATTTATTTTATTTGAGCCACCACTTCAAGCTTGATAGTGCTCCATAGCACGTGTACTTAATTCAGTAGGTCACCTGAAACATGTTGTAAAAAGGTTTTGTCAGCGGGGAAATACTGAGTGAATCATTCATTTTGATAAAATGACACATAGTTATAAATTACAGCATAAGAGCGATTACTATGGCAGTATCTTAATTAATATCTGGTCTTGCCACCCGTGTGACGATGGTCATACCACTATTGGGTCCAGTCACCCAATTAGTGACGTTTTGTCACTGTTAGGTCTTATTAGCCTAACCCATGTTAGGGCTTATTGCCTAACTGTGAGAAATTAGTAATGTGCACAATACCCCACTAACCAGCGGTTAAGATAACCACGACTTAATCCCTGTAATTATAATACTTTGAAAATAATTTGAGGTATTGTAATACTTACTCACAAACGGTGAGAAAACAATTTAAAAAGGAGAATGACTCACATTGCAGATTTAGCGGGCAAGGTATAAGCCTACTGATTTGCCTTGATTTAACCTAATTTAATAATAATGCACACACAATAGGTTAGTAACTAATTCAGCAGTTACGTCAATTCACGAGATCAAACCCTCACAATGATTAACAAGTGCAATACTTAATAATTCAATCGGATTCACAACGAATAACAGAGCATAGTCCGAATTCGAACAGCACTCAAATATTCAAGTCGAAATCACGATGAATAATCAAAGTACAAGCTCAATTTGAGCAGCACTCGGACAATCGTTGGATAGTTATAATCGATCGGACGTTGAATCGTAATAGCGATCGAGTTATTACCCTGATTGCGGCAGCACTTCGTGAATTGTGTGTGTTGTGAACTGTTTCGATTATAACTCAGAGAGTATTGAGAGTTGGGACGTCGAATGAACACCGAACTTCGAGTGCCAATCCCATCTATTTATATCTGAAAAATGCACTCCCTCGCGCCACGCGAGAGAGACGGGTGTACCCGTCGCGTGGCGCGACGGGTCTACTTTCTAGCCTAGGTTGCTTCGTGTCTAAGTAGCCTTGCTGAGTAAGTTAAACGAACATATTTCGTTTCTACAGCAAATTTAGAGGATAAACATCCACTAGGGTTTAACCCCCCTGAGTTTTAGGGGCCCTGATCCTGATTCCGATTGTTATGAAAATTTTAGGGTTAGTGCAGAATTACTTGGGTGTCTCAATTAGGGTTTTCTTGTTGACTAATTATTGTCCTAATTATGGATTTTAGTGGCAGTTGTTACATGTAATCCCTTAACCTTGAATATTGTAGCTTGTTGTCATGTCACACCCCAACCGTTGGCGGAAACATCGAGGTGAGGCACTGAGCGAAACATATTGTCCAATAGATTCCATAACAACTAACAATTACCAAATATTTAAGCATTATGTCCCATACCGTAACATATCAAGTAAACATAGTTATTACAGACGAATTGTTCTCAAAGACAAATAAAATACTATTTCGACAACTCATAAATTAATTGTTTGTTACTAGACTCTTCCTAACTTGATTCCACAAAAGCTAGGAAGCACAACATCCTAAACACCTGCCACATACGTTAAAATAGAGGTCAATACACATAGTGTAAATGTGAGCATACAAGTTTAATAATATAATAGATAGCGAAAGCGGTTTACACATAACCAGCATGTAACATGTTGAAAAGCGAAGCTAGCACGTTATCGACAATGAAATAGGCACAGACGACTGCGAGTTGTAGAATGCGCAACACATATCACCGCTGTGACACGTGAAATAAAACCCTTAACAACCCCTGTCCACGACAGGTGCTGAGTCCAAACTATAGTATTATCATTGCTAAGGTGTCAGGCAACAATCACTGTGTAAACATAACATACAAGCATTCATCGACTAATACGTATAACATGCAATAACGGTCAGCGTATAAAAGTGTTTTCGTTGTGTTTCGATTGTGGTTTGCAATAGGTAACGTATGTAACACCCAAAAGTGTGTAAAGCAAAAAGGGTTCGAGTATACTCACAGATCGTGTTTAACGAGTAAACACAGTCTTGGATTGAAGGGAGTGCTGGGGAGTTAGCCTGATTACAGAATGATAACATAAGAGATGAATAGTGCGTTAAAACGGCGTCGGATGTACTAAGTGACGAAGGGTCATCCGATCGGATGACCATTCGGTCAGATAGTCATTCGTTTGGGATGGATATGTTTGTGTATGATATGACTTTGAAGTTTTCGTTGTAGCGTTTTATAAAACAAGAAGTATCTCTACCTTTCAGGTCATCCGGTCGAACGGTCGTTCGATCGGATGGTAATCCATTCCAGGTGAGACATTTCAAGATATTAAGTCCACAATAGGATGGGCATTCGATCGGATGGTCATCCGATCGGATGGCCATTCGTTGGACACTGACAGGCTTTGAAATTTTTGTAAAAAGTTTAAGTGTTGGAAATCCTAAGTCGTCCGATCAGGTTGTCGTTCAATTGGATGGCTATCCGATCGAACGACAATCCATTTAGTAACTTTTTTGTTTTGAAATCTGTAAAATGCACTAAATTTAGAAAGTTTACGGTTTGACCGAGAAAGTATGACAACATGTTTAAACAACGGAACTCCACCAAATCCAAGTCATCCGATCGGATGGGAATCACCCCGTCTGATCAGTTAACTGTTCTTGACGGTTGTTCATGTTCAACTCGTTAAGTCGGTCATTTCCTTGATAGGAATCAGTTCTCAAACCGGCACTTCACTAGAGAATGAGTAGAGGGCCTGAACGAGCTTAGATTATATCGGTTTTGAGTGCAAGAGTGTAAAAGAATGTGGAAGAAAAGTTACGAAAACGTCTTTCAACTCTTTTAATCTTGTGAGGTTTGAAAATGTCTAGATTAGGTGAAATCAGTGTTTAAACATTGTAGAAATCCTTTAGAACTGAGTTGTTCTTGGTGGAATGAGGTCACACTTTGAAGTTCATGAGAACCCATGATGACATCATCTTAGAACAGCCCAAATCGGTAGATTTCATGGTGAAAAGTTAAGATTTGATGGTGAAAATGATGAGAAAGTGTGTAAAGATCAAAGTAGTACAAGATTTGAGTTGAAAACTTACAAGAATCGCGATGAATCGAGAGAAGATAGGCTGAGAAGTCGAAGGGTCAGAGGAGAGCTGTCACATCACATGAACAGTGATGTCACAGGTGCTATTTATAGGTGAGAGGAGAGGCGGTGTTGTGGTGCGATCAGAGGGCAATCCGATCGGATGGTCATCCGGATGGATGACCATTCGATTGAATGGTCCTTCGATCGGATGGTTTGAGTGAGTTGGATTTCGACGTTTCGTTTCGTGCGTTGAGCGTTGCGACGCGTTTAAGAGAGTGTCGATTAAGCGATGCGATAGATTTAAATAATAGTTACACGAATAACATAACTAACATACAACAACATAAGTAAACTTGCGTTTCTAGTTCGCGATGAGATTGCGTTGCGATAGAGTCACGATTGCGTTTTCGATTAATCACCACAAACATAATATAGACGTGCACAGGTAACACACAATAGCACACACACATAAAACAATATCCAGAACATGCGATTCGAGTTGCGATGCGATAACGATGAGATTAGCGATAAATAGATTAGCGATTAACTGCGATTCTTAGCATTTACTCCACATAATACAACTAAAGTAACACAAATTAAAGTATCGATTAACAAATCAAATAGTACAATCAATAATTAAGCACGGAGTGACAGATTGCATTTAGCAATCTTTTCTTCCTTTGACTTTGACTTTGACTTGTACTTTGATTTCAAAGACGCGGGTTGTTACAGCCTCCCCTACTTTAGGGAATTTCGTCCCGAAATTAGGCTGCATGCGTAACAAATAGTTGCGGATACTTCGCCTTCATGTCACCTTCGAGTTCCCAGGTGAACTCTGCACCGCGTTTGCCTTCCCAGCGAACCTTCACAATGGGAATGCGTGAGCGTCTGAGTTTCTTGGTTTCTCGATCCATGATCTCGACAGGCTTTTCCACGAAGTGTAATGTTTCGTCCACTTGTAGATCCTCGAGTGGCACGTGTAAATTATGCTCGGCCAGACACTTTTTGAGGTTCGAAACATGGAAAGTGTGACAACTGGCACAATACCGGTAATTTCCGTACAGTTTTAATTATTATTTAATATCTGCAATTATGTGCTTAAACATCAACATTGTCTGATTATTTGCTATACATATGAATTCATGCATGTTTTGTACTTCAAATATTGCTTTGTGCATTACTTTAAGTGTTGCGTCAGAAAGACTAGTAAACTCACCGGTAAGACACTCTGTGTCAGCACTTCTGCAGAAAGCAGTCAGACAATAGAATTAGGGCCTAGGAGTAGGTCCAACATCTAAAATACATTAAAACCCAAGTATGGATACAAGGGTTAACATATAAACTTCTCGGAAGCTAAACTATGCACTAAAAGACACCCGAAACTTACCTAAAATGCAGAATTCTGCATATTTCAGCTATAATTAAGCTTTTAACACCAAAACATCAAGCAGAATTTATGTTTAATTGTCTATAATAACTTACAAAGTGTGGGGAATCGAAACTGTCACAAAAGTTGCTTCATACTTAGTGAAACTGCGTAATTTAGCACTTTAACGAACCGTAACGAAAACCCTCTCAAACTATGTATATTTTGAAAATATAAAGTGATGATTTTTAGTTTTCTAAAAATAATGTTTCGAAAAAATAATCACAAATTTAAGTATAAAATACTTAATGAATACAAGAAAATACGTATCCTTATACGTATAAATACATACAGGAATACACCACTAATTCTTGGCAAAATACACAAGTATGAAAAGACACAAATACAAGTATACCCATGCTTGGAAAATATACATGTGTAGAAATTATATAATAAAGCAATATTCCAATAATTGGATAAATATAATTTAAGTTAAAATATTATTATTTTAACTAATAATTATACACTTTGGAATTATATAAAGTACATCAAAGGTGTAACTCAAAATATACCAAGGATTCCAAAATAAGTCTTAATAAAAAACTAAGACTAATAGTCGTTACACGACCTAAACGTCTAATAAAACATAGTACGTGTGTAGATAGTGATACGACGCTCTAAGCAAACCCGGTGAAGTTTACGACGCATGATACGCAAAATTGTGAGTTCATGTCCCCACTTTTAAACTTTTACTTGTTTTCTAAACTTGGGGAAAATACATGTGCTATGGTGTGTTGAATACAAAAACTAAGGAATGATACTATAGATCATGTGACGTATAGGGTGCCATAAGCATCATTAATCAATTACATATCAAGACCGCGGAACAAAAGGTTAGATCTAATGGGTTTCAGGAAACCACATTCTTGGCCACACTTTTACCAAGCAGTGCTTTTGTGTCTCTAGTCATGAATCGACAAGTAAAAATGCCTATGGTTTGGATGCTTCCTATGTCGTTACATATGTTAGTGGCCTCGCGAACCATTAGCGATCTCGTATTCCTTACATTTACAGGGATACTTGTTTCAATACAATTACATACCATGTTTTCTACAACGAATGCTTAAATGTTTTACACAAAACTGCATGAATTCACACCAACATTATGTTGACGATTTTCCAAAACTTACATGTATTTCAGGTAACTAAAGTGGATGTACGTGCGGTCTCACCCTTGCTCAAGAATGTCGTTTATGTTTTTAGTTATGTTATGTAAGACTCTAATGCCTTTTTTGTGGGATTTGGTTGTTAGATCCCATCCCGTGTGGTGATATAATGATTAAAACCTTGATGTGTGTTGTTGAAATAAAGTTGTAAACTTTTGAACAATTATTAGGCGTGTGATGTAAACACTTATCTTAAACTATGTTTTGAATGTTTAATGTCAATGGCATTTGGAGTTATTTTATGAGCACGTTGTATGTTTACCATTCGTATGCAATGAGAACCTTTCAAGATCACACCTCGTGCTTCCGCCTTAGAAAGGGGTGTGACAGAAAGTCGGGTGAACGTTGCTAAGTTCCTCCGGTGGTTCGAGTCTGTAGGCCACTTTTCCAATCCTTTCCAGAATTTTAAAGGGTCCAACATATCGAGGCGCGAGTTTTCCTTTCTTGCCGAATCTGATCACCCTCTTCCAAGGTGCAACCTTTAGGAGTACGTGATCGCCAACGTCAAATTCAATGGGCTTGCGGCGTCTATCGGCGTAACCTTTCTGACGACTCCAAGCTTTCAGTAGGTTGTCTCGAATTTGGAGGATTTTGTCAGTCGTTTCTTGCAACAGCTCAGGACCGCTAATTTGCGCATCTTCGATCTCGTGCACACAATAGGCGATCGACATTTTCTTCCATATATTTGTGACAACCCGAGTTTTCAAGGTTCCTACTCGACTTAATCTAGTACTTGTTTGCTAAATGTTGTGATTATATTTATATTTGATGTGGGTTATAAGTGTGTTTGTATATATACATGACTGTGTTAATAGCATGCTTAATATCAACTAATGGGAGTAATAGCCGAAAACACCCCTTGGTGAAAACCCCTACCCCAACGAAAACACAAGTGATCAAAACACTTGGTGTTTTCGTCCACTGCTCACCAACGAAAACCAGAATGGGCTTTAGGCCCAGAAGTGGTTCAGTTATATTTTTTTCTCTTAATCTTTGCGAGATGTTTCAATCGTCAAAAAAAAAAACCCTAGAATTTCTTTTCTGTGTGACGGCAACCACAAGCTCTAGGAGCCTTCCCTGCCCGCTCAAACCCTCAGCTTTCGGTCTCGGTTAGTGTTTAGCCGTACATAAATTAGATACTTTTGTTAACTGTATAAATGAAATCATTGTTGTGGATATTCGGTGATGTGTAAATCCATGATAGAATTCTTGACTGATGTTGTCAAATGATTTCTGCATAAGATGGTATGGATAGATGATTTAGATATTGAATTGTGTGATTAGTATAATGTTAATGAATTGCAGATCCAATATTACGTGTCCATGTTCTACTGTATGGTGTGGTGAATCACCATTAGGATATATTATGGATAATTGTTGATGATATCTAATGCTTTTGAAACTGCCATGATGATTATTTTGGGTATAATTGTGTTGATGATTGATCATGAAACCGATTGAACCATGTTTGGATAATTGTTAGAGTTTTTTTATGAAACTGTTGTTGATAATGTTGTACCTGACGAAATCCCTCCACTCAACGAAAACAATGTCCAGCGAAAACACCATGGTGTTTTCGGCCCAAGGTGTTTTCGCCCAAAAGAGTTTTCGGCTTATCGATCCCGGCCCAGAAAAGTGACCGACATCTTTTTTTAGGGAAGGGAGACGTACCCTCTAAAGCTTGTTGGAAAACCCGTTGTCGGACTTGATTACTGGCCTTTTGTTGTTCAAAATTTCTCCATTTGAAAGTCTATTTAAATGAAAGGTAGAGGATTTTGGGGGTTCTAAATGATACATAGTGCGATACAGTCAAAACAAGGTATTATAGTACAAACCGAATAGATACCTCGGCTACAGATAAACTTATAAACAGATTCTCTATCCTCTCTTTTTCCCTTTAAAATGAAGTATTTCTGTTCGTCGTCACCCTTATACCCAACGAAATCCCCACATAAACGAAATCACCTTAAGTGATTTCGGCTAAGGTGATTTCGGCCCAAAGAGGGTTTCGGCCCTGTTAATTCAGTTAACTGTTAATTATAACTCTGATAGTTTGTAACCTTGTTAAAGTATGCAAACTCTGTTAATCATCAAAACCCTTGTCAAACGATTGAACTGTTAACTCTGTTATGTCAGTTAAGTGGTTAACCCTGTTAAGTGTAAACTGTGTTAACTCAGTCAAATATGCTAACTCTGTTAAGCACGACAATTAATTTAGGAACTTGCTTGTAACCTTGAACTTGGTATGATTGGCAAATTGGTTATGTGTTATTTAATGTTAAATGCCAAACCACTCTGTAATACTGATTGTACGTGAAACATTACGAACGTGAACTGATTAAGTATACATGACCTATAGGACTTGATTGATTTCTGGTGAGCGCATAACTTAGCATACCGAGCAAACCAAGGTGAGTTCACACAGCCAAGGCATGGGGTTCCCGGGTGGGAATGGGATTGGATGACTTATTGCATATACTCAGAGGGTAGAACCTAACGATAAGATACGGCTAGACTAGTAACACTTATTGAACTGATCTTCGCACACCTGCCAAGGGTTGGCCGCGATATTATGACTGACTTCGCACACCTGCCATAGGAAGGCCGCAAACTAAATGTACTAATCTTCGCATACCTGCCTGGGAGGCCGCGATACAAATAAACCTAGTCTAGAATACTTGGGAAGAACATCCCCTAATCTTCGCATACCTGCCTGGGAGGCCGTGATGGAAACCATTACGATACATGACATAACGAACGAACATAATGCTATTCATACTATTACTATTACTGAACTATACACTGTGAACTCGCTCAACTAGTTGTTGACTCTCTGCTGCATGCCTTGCAGGACCTTAGGTACTTATGGAGCTTGCACTAGGAGGAGCAGGTCGTTGTGGAGCTTGGATCGTGGATGCCATGTTAAAACGTTTAAACAATCAAACTTAACATTACTTTGGGTTTACACTTACATATTTTGGATTTTTCATTATTACGCTTCCGCTATTGATATTATGTTTGGTTTAGAACATCAATTGTATTGAATTGGGTTTTACGAACTATCTTATTTATATTATGCTATATTCAATATGATTGATGGCTTGATCCTGGTCAGTCACGCTCCCAAGCGGTGATACTCCGCGGGTGGATTTTGGGGGTGTGACAGATTGGTATCAGAGCCATTGGTTATAGAGAACTTGGTTTTAATATGGGAAACATTTTATTAAAACCAGACTATAACCAGAACAGTGCTCTTAACGATCCACAACGACGCTTCGCTCCACGTGCAAGACTCGACATCCTAGGTAATAAGGTTTATGTTTATTGCCTGCTTGCTAGAACTACATAGAACTTTGCTCGTAGTATGCTAGATTACATCGCTTACTATATGACGTTACATGAGAACCCCTATGTGCTTACACTCTTCTGTCATCGCCCTATTTGCGAACCTCTCTAACTCACGTTGCATTTGCTATGAAGATCATGTCTGGACGTGTGAACATGACTCAAGCCCAGTTGACGGCTTTCGTTAATGAACAAGTTGCTGCGGCACTTGCAGCTGCTCAAGCAGGTAGTATACCCTGCAGTTTAGACTCACACTAGGATCTTTAGATCCTACATTAACTCTTGTGTTTAACCTTGCCCTATTCGTACACAATAGGTCAACACGCTCAGTAGCCCGTTTGCACTTTCAAGAACTTCATGGACTGTCGTCCAAGCACTTTCAGTGGCACCGAGGGGGCAGTGGGACTCCTCAATTGGTTTGAGAAGCTAGAGTCAGTGTTTGAAATGTGCGAATGCCCTGAGGCTCGCAGGGTCAAGTATGCCACTGGCACGTTGGAAGGGATTGCGCTCACCTGGTGGAACGCGCAAGTACAGATCCTAGGGTTGGCAGCTGCTAACGCCACACCTTGGGAGGATTTCAAGGAATTGATTAAACGTGAGTACTGCACACGAGACGACATTCACAAATTGGAGAATGAGCTATACCACTTGAAGATGACGGGGTCAGAGATTGAGGCTTACACGAAACGGTCAAATGAACTGGCCATCTTATGTCCAACGATGGTGGACCCTCCAGTTAAGCGCATCGAGTTGTATCTTAAGGGGCTTGCGCCAGAGATTCAGAGCCACGTGACGTCAGCTAACCTCAACAACATCCAAGACATTCAACGTCTTGCTCATCGACTCACCGATCAGGCAGTGGAACAGAACAAGCTGCCAAAACGCATCAGTGCTACCACTACTGCTGTCACTATTTCTGCTACTCCCAGTGACAACAAGAGAAAATGGGAGGGGGATTCCAGTAAGGGATCGGTTTCTGTTCAATCACAAGCACAGCAGCGCAAGACAAACGACTACCAGAGTCCGAATCAGCAATCATCAAGCAGTCAGGGGCTGGGTGGATATCGGGGAATTCACCCATGGTGTAGTAGGTGCAACAAACACCACAGTGGAAGATGTCGCAGGGAACGTTGTCAAAGATGCCTCAAGCCGGGTCATGAGGCTAAGGATTGTAGAAGCTCACGGCCAGCAAATCAGAACCAGCAACTCCCACCGCCAGCTCCACAGAACCAACAGCAGCAGCCACAGCGTGGAAACCAGGGATGTTTCCAGTGTGGGGCTGAAGGTCACTTCAAACGTGATTGCCCTCAATTGAACCAGAACCAGAATCGCAACAACAACAATAACCAGGGCAACGGGAACAACAACAACGGGGGAAACAACAACAACAATGGCAACGAAGCTCGGGGTCGTGCTTTTGTGCTAGGTCGGGGCGACGCAATGAATGATCCCAATGTGGTTATGGGTAAGTTTCTTCTCGACGATATTTATGTTACTGTCTTATTTGATTCGGGTGCTGATACAAGTTATATGTCCTTGAAAATGAGTAAATTGTTAAAACGTACACCAACACCCCTAAACACCAAACATGTCGTAGAGTTAGCGAATGGTAAAAGTGTAGAAGCCGCACATGTAGTCAAGGGTTGTAGCATCGTTTTAGCTGGTCAGACCTTCACGATTGATCTTATACCCATAGTTTTGGGTAGTTTCGACGTCGTCATCGGTATGGATTGGTTATCCCAACATCACGCAGAGATTTTATGCAAGGAAAAGATCATCCGTATTCCTCGCTCTAGTCAAGAACCACTCGAAGTTCAAGGCGACAAGAGTGGTGCTGTGGCTGGCATCATCTCTTTCTTAAAGGTGCAGAAATGTTTACGAAAGGGGCACACTGCAATTCTGGCACTTGTCACTGACGCATCAGCAAAGGAAAAGAAGCTGGAGGATATTCCAGTTGTACGTGACTTTCCTCAGGTGTTTCCTGAAGATTTACCCGGTTTACCGCCTCACCGCCAAGTCGAATTCCAGATTGAGTTAGCCCCTGGAGCAGCACCAATAGCCCGCGCACCGTATCATTTAGCTCCAACCGAACTAGAAGAACTGTCGAAGCAGTTACAAGAGCTCTTGGAAAAGGGCTTTATTCGTCCAAGCTCATCGCCTTGGGGAGCTCCAGTACTTTTCGTGAAAAAGAAGGATGGCACTTTCAGGATGTGCATCGACTACCGTGAACTGAACAAGGTGACGGTGAAGAACCGTTATCCTCTTCCGCGTATAGATGACTTATTCGACCAGCTGCAGGGGTCGAGTTACTACTCCAAGATAGACTTGAGGTCAGGGTATCATCAGCTGAGAGTCCGGGATGAGGACGTCTCCAAAACCGCATTCAGAACTCGCTACGGCCACTACGAGTTTCTTGTCATGCCATTCGGGTTAACGAACGCGCCTGCCGTATTTATGGATCTGATGAACAGGGTGTGCAAGCCGTACTTAGACAAGTTTGTGATTGTCTTCATCGACGATATTCTGATTTACTCCAAGAGTCAAGAGGAGCATGAACGACACCTACGATTGATTCTGGAACTTCTTCGAAAGGAGCAATTGTACGCCAAGTTTTCCAAATGCGACTTCTGGCTTCGTGAAGTCCACTTCTTAGGCCATGTGGTGAACAGGGATGGGATTCATGTCGATCCATCCAAGGTAGATTCGATCAGGAACTGGCCTGCACCGCGTACACCAACGGAAATACGTCAATTCTTGGGTTTGGCGGGTTACTACAGGCGATTCATCAAAGACTTCTCCAAGATCGCGCAACCACTCACACTACTGACACAGAAGGGTGTCACCTACCGTTTGGGAGTCTCCCAGGAAATCGCTTTTCAGTACCTGAAGGATAGATTATGCAGCGCACCTATTCTTTCATTGCCAGAGGGCACGGATGATTTTGTGGTATATTGTGACGCATCGATACAGGGGCTTGGTTGCGTATTGATGCAGCGGGATAAGGTTATTGCTTACGCTTCTCGTCAACTCAAGGTTCATGAACGAAACTACACGACGCACGATTTAGAGCTGGGAGCTGTTGTTTTCGCGCTTAAGATATGGCGACACTACCTGTACGGTACCAGGTGCACGATTTACACCGATCACAGGAGTCTCAAGCATATCCTTAAGCAAAAGGATTTGAACATGCGACAACGAAGATGGGTCGAACTACTGAACGATTACGAATGCGCCATCAAGTACCATCCAGGCAAGGCCAATGTTGTGGCTGATGCCCTCAGTCGGAAAGATACTACACCTAGGCGTGTACGAGCTTTGCAGCTCACTATTCAGTCCAGTCTTCCTGCACAGATACGAACTGCTCAGATCGAAGCATTGAAACCCGACAACGTCAAAGCTGAAGCCTTACGCGGCTCAAGGCAACGAATGGAACAAAAGGAAGACGGTGCCTACTATGTAACGGGGCGTATTTGGGTCCCACTCTATGGCGGCTTACGAGAGCTTGTGATGGATGAAGCACACAAGTCTCGCTACTCGGTACACCCAGGTTCGGATAAAATGTACCACGACATCAGAACTACATACTGGTGGCCAAGCATGAAAGCCCACATCGCGACTTACGTTGGCAAGTGTTTGACATGTGCAAGAGTCAAAGTGGAGTATCAGAAACCAGCGGGCCTACTTCAGCAACCCAAGATACCGCAATGGAAATGGGAAGAAATTTCCATGGATTTCGTTACAGGCCTACCCAGATCCCAGCGTGGGAATGATACCATATGGGTGATCGTGGATCGACTCACCAAGTCTGCACACTTCCTGGCCATAAAGGAAACGGATAAGTTCTCCACTCTCGCAGACGTTTATCTTAAAGAAGTTGTTTCGAGGCACGGGGTGCCCACCTCCATCATTTCGGATCGGGATGCACGATTCACGTCAGAGCAATGGCAAGCGATGCACAAATCTTTTAGCTCACGTTTAGACATGAGCACAGCATATCATCCTCAGACGGATGGGCAGTCTGAGCGAACGATCCAAACTCTTGAAGACATGCTTCGGGCATGTGTTATCGATTTCGGCAACGGCTGGGAAAAGCATCTTCCGTTAGTGGAGTTTTCGTATAATAACAGTTATCACACCAGCATACAAGCCACTCCATTCGAGGCATTGTACGGGCGTAAATGCCGGTCACCTCTCTGTTGGGCAGAGGTGGGGGATAGTCAGATTACGGGTCCAGAGATTGTAGTGGACGCCACAGAAAAGATTGCACAAATACGACAACGCATGGCGGCAGCATGCGACCGTCAGAAAGCCTACGCGGATAAGCGTAGGAAGCCACTGGAATTTCAGGTCGGGGACCGGGTTTACTTAAAGCCTCACCCTGGAAGGGTGTGGTTCGCTTTGGCAAACGGGGCAAACTAAATCCGCGGTATGTCGGACCGTTCGAGATCATCGAGAAAATAGGCAAGGTGGCCTACAAGCTAAACCTACCAGCTGAGCTCGGTGCAGTTCACAATGTATTTCACGTGTCAAATCTGAAGAAGTGCCTGTCAGATGAGACCCTCATAGTTCCTTTTAAGGAACTCACTATCGACGAGCGGTTGTAGTTCGTCGAGGAGCCAGTTGAAATCACGGACCAGGATGTTAACGTCCTCAAAAACAAGAGAATCCCTCTTGTTCGAGTTCGTTGGAACTCCCGTCGTGGCCCAGAGTACACCTGGGAACGCGAAGACCAGATGACAGAAAAGTATCCCCAGTTATTCGAAAACCGTGCAACCACTACTGAGGCTGAAGCTACTACTACAGAATTTCGGGACGAAATTCCAAATCAACGGGGGGATGATGTGACACCCCAGGAAAACCAGTGAACGATACAACTTACCTAGCTTCCTCAGTGAGTGCGTACCAAATTTCGGGACGAAATTTCTTTTAAGTTGGGGATAATGTGACAACCCGAGTTTTCAAGGTTCCTACTCGACTTAATCTAGTACTTGTTTGCTAAATGTTGTGATTATATTTATATTTGATGTGGGTTATAAGTGTGTTTGTATATATACATGACTGTGTTAATAGCATGCTTAATATCAACTAATGGGAGTAATAGCCGAAAACACCCCTTGGTGAAAACCCCTACCCCAACGAAAACACAAGTGATCAAAACACTTGGTGTTTTCGTCCACTGCTCACCAACGAAAACCAGAATGGGCTTTAGGCCCAGAAGTGGTTCAGTTATATTTTTTTCTCTTAATCTTTGCGAGAAGTTTCAATCGTCAAAAAAAAAACCCTAGAATTTCTTTTCTGTGTGACGGCAACCACAAGCTCTAGGAGCCTTCCCTGCCCGCTCAAACCCTCAGCTTTCGGTCTCGGTTAGTGTTTAGCCGTACATAAATTAGATACTTTTGTTAACTGTATAAATGAAATCATTGTTGTGGATATTCGGTGATGTGTAAATCCATGATAGAATTCTTGACTGATGTTGTCTAATGATTTCTGCATAAGATGGTATGGATAGATGATTTAGATATTGAATTGTGTGATTAGTATAATGTTAATGAATTGCAGATCCAATATTACGTGTCCATGTTCTACTGTATGGTGTGGTGAATCACCATTAGGATATATTATGGATAATTGTTGATGATATCTAATGCTTTTGAAACTGCCATGATGATTATTTTGGGTATAATTGTGTTGATGATTGATCATGAAACCGATTGAACCATGTTTGGATAATTGTTAGATTTTTTTATGAAACTGTTGTTGATAATGTTGTACCTGACGAAATCCCTCCACTCAACGAAAACAATGTCCAGCGAAAACACCATGGTGTTTTCGGCCCAAGGTGTTTTCGCCCAAAAGAGTTTTCGGCCCAAGCTTGGTGTTTTCGGGCCCAAGTGTTTTCGGCACCCTTATACCCAACGAAATCCCCACATAAACGAAATCACCTTAGGTGATTTCGGCTAAGGTGATTTCGGCCCAAAGAGGGTTTCGGCCCTGTTAATTCAGTTAACTGTTAATTATAACTCTGATAGTTTGTAACCTTGTTAAAGTATGCAAACTCTGTTAATCATCAAAACCCCTGTCAAACGATTGAACTGTTAACTCTGTTATGTCAGTTAAGTGGTTAACCCTGTTAAGTGTAAACTATGTTAACTCAGTCAAATATGCTAACTCTGTTAAGCACGACAATTAATTTAGGAACTTGCTTGTAACCTTGAACTTTGTATGATTGGCAAATTGGTTAT
The DNA here is from genome assembly GCF_002127325.2 of Helianthus annuus. NCBI lineage: Eukaryota > Viridiplantae > Streptophyta > Magnoliopsida > Asterales > Asteraceae > Helianthus > Helianthus annuus. Next base: position 23,513,387 of record NC_035448.2, read on the forward strand.
GTGTTATTTAATGTTAAATGCCAAACCACTCTGTAATACTGATTGTACGTGAAACATTACGAACGTGAACTGATTAAGTATACGTGACCTATAGGACTTGATTGATTTCTGGTGAGCGCATAACTTAGCATACCGAGCAAACCAAGGTGAGTTCACACAGCCAAGGCATGGGGTTCCCGGGTGGGAATGGGATTGGATGACTTATTGCATATACTCAGAGGGTAGAACCTAACGATAAGATACGGCTAGACTAGTAACACTTATTGAACTGATATTCGCACACCTGCCAAGGGTTGGCCGCGATATTATGACTGACTTCGCACACCTGCCATAGGAAGGCCGCGAACTAAATGTACTAATCTTCGCATACCTGCCTGGGAGGCCGCGATACAAATAAACCTAGTCTAGAATACTTGGGAAGAACATCCCCTAATCTTCGCATACCTGCCTGGGAGGCCGCGATGGAAACCATTACGATACATGACATAACGAACGGACATAATGCTATTCATACTATTACTATTACTGAACTATACACTGTGAACTCGCTCAACTAGTTGTTGACTCTCTGCTGCATGCCTTGCAGGACCTTAGGTACTTATGGAGCTTGCACTAGGAGGAGCAGGTCGTTGTGGAGCTTGGATCGTGGATGCCATGTTAAAACGTTTAAACAATCAAACTTAACATTATTTTGGGTTTACACTTACATATTTTGGATTTTTCATTATTACGCTTCCGCTATTGATATTATGTTTGGTTTAGAACATCAATTGTATTGAATTGGGTTTTACGAACTATCTTATTTATATTATGCTATGTTTAATATGATTGATAGCTTGATCCTGGTCAGTCACGCTCCCAAGCGGTGATACTCCGCGGGTGGATTTTGGGGGTGTGACAATATTGCCTCAAATGGTGCCATTTGAATGCTAGAATGATACCTGTTATTGTACGAGAATTTGACTAAAGGTAAGTGTGCGTCCCAATTACCACCGAAATCTATGACACACGAGCGAAGCATGTCTTCAATGGTACGAATCGTTCTTTCCGTCTGACCGTCGGTTTGGGGATGGAAAACGATACTTAGATTAAGAGTAGTACCGAGAGCAGATTGAAACGTTTCCCAAAGACGCGAGGTAAACCGACCATCGCGGTCAGAGATGATATCACGAGGCGTCCCATGTCGACAGATGATTCCGTTGGTGTAGATCCGTGCTAATCGTTCTACTTTAAAGTCTTCACGTATCGGCAGAAAATGAGCAGATTTAGTAAGTCGGTCAACGATAACCCAGATGTTATCGTGACCTGATGGCGTGCGGGGAAGTTTCGTTATAAAGTCCATAGCTATACTCTCCCATTTCCACATAGGGATCTCGGGTTGCACGAGCAAGCCAGAGCGTCTTTGTTGTTCAGCCTTGACTTTCGAACAAGTTGGGTACCTCAAAACATAGATAGCGATATCCTTCTTCATTCCAGGCCACCAGTACCGTAGAGGGAGGTCATGGTACATCTTGTCGGCACCAGGATGAATGGAATATCGAGACTTATGCGCTTCAATCAACAATATATCTCGAAGGTTGTTGCGACTTGGAATCTAGATGCGATCTAGATAGTAGTAGATATCGTTCGATTTGGTGACAAATTTCGATTCAGCACCACACTTCTTCATATCCTCTCGCAAAGTATTCTCAATGAAGCAGGCGTGCTGAGCGTCACGAATCAAGGCTTCAAAGTCGTGTTGTGCGTGAGTATTACAAACGCTATGCAAATAGCTTCGTCGACTTAGGGCATCGGTAACTACACTTGCTTTGCCAGGGTGGTAACGAATCTCACAGTCGTAATCGTTAAGAAGTTCAACCCATCGGCGTTGGCGCATATTCAATTCCTTTTGGTTGAGGATGTGTTTTAGGCTCTTATGGTCAGTGAAGACCGTACACTTGGTACCATAAAGGTAGTGTCGCGAAATCTTCAACGCAAAAACAACTGCACCAAGCTCGAGATCGTGGGTTGTATAGTTCTTCTCGTGGATCTTGAGCTGACGAGAGGCATACGCGATAACCTTGAGGTTCAAGGCATCACAGTAGACAACGAAGTCATCGTTTCCGTCGGGTAGAGCGAGAATAGGAGCATTGCAGAGCATATGCTTCAGAGTTTGAAAGGCAGTCTCTTGTTCAGTTCCCCAAACAAAAGGCTTGTCTTTATGCTCAAAGAAGTAAGCAGAACAACGATTTCTAGAAAAGTCAGCGATGAATCGACGGTAATAGCCCGCCAATCCGAGGAATGAACGAACATCGGATGGTGATTTTGGTGTAACCTAACTCTTAGCAGCTTCGATCTTCGTGGGGTCGATGTTTATACCTTGACTATTGACGATGTGACTGAGGAGAACCTCCTCTAGCCAAAATTCACACTTGGAGAACTTGGCATAGAGTCGATTCCTTGTAGTAACTCGAGAACCAAACGTAGATGATGCGCGTGTTCGGCTTTCGATTTCGAATAGATAAGGATATCATCGATAAACACGATGACGAAATAGTCAAGAAATGGTTTGCACACACGGTTTATCAAATCCATGAAACCGCGGGTGCGTTGGTTAAACCAAAGGGCATTTTGACGAATTCATAATGGCCGTATCGGGTTCGGAAAGCAGTTTTGGGTATATCTTCCTCCTGGATTCATAACTGGTGATAGCCTGAGCATAAATCGTTATTCGAGAAGCACGTTGCACCTTGCAATTGATCAAACAAATCATTGATTCGGGGCAGGGGATAGCGATTCTTGATAGTCAGCTTATTCAACTCCCCATAATCGATGCACATCCGGAACGATCCGTCCTTCTTTTTGACGAAAAGGACAGGTGCGCCCCATGGAGAGGTGCTAGGGCGAATGAAGCCTTTGTTAAGTAATTCCTGGAGTTGACTTGAGAGTTCACGCATTTCGAACGGAGCGAGGCGATACGGAGCTTTTGCAACAGGATTTGCTCCAGGAATGAGGTCGATACGAAAATCAATATCACGACTCGGGGGGTAAACCAGGTAAATCATCAGGAAAGACTTTAGGAAAATCATGAACCACAGGCACCTTGTCCATTGCCTTCTTTTCTTTTTCCTCCGCTACTACGATGTGTGCCAAGAAAGCTTTGTATTCCTTGCGGAGATACTTGCTCGCTTGGATACATGACACGAGTTTGAGATTCTTCGATGCGACTTCACCATAGACATAAAGTTGATCACCATTAGCGAGCGAGAAACGAATCATTTTATCAAAACAAACGACTTCAGCACGATCTTCACGAAGAAAATCCATGCCTACTATGATATCAAAATTACCAAGCTGCATCGGGATAAGGTCGATCGGGAAGACGTGATTGTTGAGTTCAAGCGTACAATCACGAAGAACAGAACGAACAATAACGGTTCTTCCAGTGGCAACTTCAACGTCGAATGTCGTGGGGAGGTGGGCGCGCTTTCGATTAAGGAGCTTTTCGAATTCTAACGTAGGGGTGTTCAAAAAACTCGTGGCTCGCAGCTCGCTCGAAACTCGCTCAAAAAAAGCTAGAAGAAAGCTCGGCTCGAAATTGGCTCGGTTTTTAACGAGCCAGCTCGGCTCGGCTCGGTTTGTAAACGAGCCGAGCTCGAGCTTGGTCTGGCTCGGCTCGTGAGCTCGCGAGCTGGCTCGATGAGGTTTACATCCTTCATTTTTTTTTGTCCCACATCGCTTAGAAAACAAAAACTAAGGGAATATTTCCCTTATAAAAGAAGGTAAAGACAATGTAGAAAGTGAATTAACTATTTATGTTTGCATATTTAGCCATATGGTTAAATTAAATGGCAATTATGGCTCTTAGTCTATGAAGAAATTCATTTTAAGGACTTTTTGTTAGTTCGAGCTAGATCGAGCCGAGCCGAGCTAGCTCGAATTCTAATCGAGTCGAGCTCGAGCCTCAAATCTCAGCTCGATTTGAAATTCGAGCTCGAGCCAAGCCGAGCTCGAGCTGGGTCTAGCTCGGCTCGACTCGGCTCGTTTACAGCCCTTTTCTAACGACACAAAACAGTTATCGGCTCCAGTATCAAACAAACACGAAGCATATATACCATTGACAAGGAACGTACCATTAACCACGTTGTTGTCTGCTTGAGCCTGGTGGGCATTGATGTTGAATGCACATCCGCGGCTGTTGGCTGCTGCTGCTGAGGCTGCTGCTGTTGATGTTGTTGCGGCTGCTGCTGTGGTTCTTGCTTCACCACTCTGTTGGGACAGGCATTTGCAAAGTGGTTGGGATCACCACATGCAAAGCAGGCTCTTGCGTGAGTAGCAGGAGCAGGAGCTGCTTGTTGACCCTGTGGAGCAGGAAGGAGAGCTGGTGGTGCTGGAGCTTGACCTTGAGCTTGAGCTGGAGCTTGGCAGGGACCAGTACGACAATTGGTAGTAAAGTGGCCGTACAGGTTGCAGTGAACACAAAACCGACATGTAATCCCAATAGGATGATGATAGGTACAAGTAGGGCAGAGCGGGTGTGGACCAGTATAAGTACGCTTGGCCGGCGGTGTATTGGTCACCGGTGCCGCTACTTGGCGGTTCTGAGGTTGCGGTTGAGCAGAGACAACTTGGAGCGGAGCGACGGTTACTGCGCAGTTTTTGTTGTTGTTGTTGTTTTGTTTGCGTTTGCGGCGGGAAGATTTGCGGTGCGGTGGTTTCAGCGGTGGGAGAAGCGGTAGCTTGGTGGAGACTCTTGGTGGTATTCTTGAAATAACCAGCCAACACTCGCTTGTCATTAATCTTGGCAGCGAGTAGGTATGTCTCTTTGATGGTTGTTGTCTTCGCGGCTTACACGAAGTCAGCAACACAATCCGGTAAAGCACGGATATACTTCTTGATCGTCATCTCAGGTGTTGCCACCTGGCTTGGACAAATGATACTCAGCTGTTTGCAGTGGGCAGTTAGACCGGCGTTATCACCACCACCCTGCTTGATGTTCCAGAATTCGTTCTCCAGCTTCTGGAGCTCGTGGGGTGGGCAGAATTCCTTCATCATGAGTTCCTTCAACTCATCCCAAGTAAGCCCATAGGCTGCATCGTTCCCACGCTTGTTTCTTTCGGCGGCCCACCAATCCAGAGCCCTGGACTGGAAGACGCCAGTTGCGTTGACAATGCGTAGGTGATCGGGACATCCGCTCTGGTGTAGCATGACTTCAATTGAGTCAAACCATTGAAACATAGCGCTTGGTCCGTCTTCGCCTGTGAAGTCTTTCGGGCCACAGGCCTTAAACTGCTTAAAGCTGAAAGTACCTTTCGGAGAGTCCTTGATTCCTCAGAGGACTTGCTAGCATTTTCATTAAGCTCACTGACAATTTGCAGAATGACCTTAGCGATCTGCTTTGCGACTAGAGCAGCGATGCGTTTGTCTTCATGGTTTCGTCATGCAGCGCGAAAAGTGTGCAATCCAAATGACGACATTGTCTGCAACAGACATCGTCACAGGACCTAGACACTATATATTCGAATCTCACCTCGCAACATACTACTACTAGATAAAGCTCAGGAACACATTCACTCTTATAACACATAGTCACGTAGGCATATAATCCACATGAGAACATAAGCACAGAAGCACATAGTCCACGTAAGCACAGAAGCACATAGTCCACGTAAGCACATCTTCTGCTATATTTTGCACGTATTCACCTACATATATTGCACATATTCACCTATCTTTCATAACTGCGTAAAGCATCGAGAGTTGCGAGTGCGATTAGCGAGTAACTTAGCGAGTAGCATAGCGTAAGCGAGTAACATGGCATGCGAATTGTTAACGTTTTGAGATAGATTTGCAGTGCGAGTCGTGCGTGTTGATCAAAGCATATAAATCATCAAAATCGAAACACATAATCATGTAAAACCACATAAAATTCACATAAAAACGATAATTCACAGAGTCAGCGGCTTGCGAGCTCATAATTGAAACACATAAAATCAGCGATTGCGAGCTTGAAAAATCGAAAATAGATTGTCTCGGCTGATAGACGTCGACTACCCAAAGTGATTCGACTATTCTCAAGGACTTCGAGTGCACGTTTTGGCCTAATAGACTGTGCTCTAACACCGGCCTGCGGTGATCGGCATGCATCCGTTCGGTTATACACGCGACTCGAGTTGTTGGAATTCATCGAGACTTTGGTGAGAGTTTTGTAAAACCAAAATAGAGAGTGAAACAAGTCATCAAGGTTCGGGTTTCACCCCTAACTTAACGACTATGTTCCTGCTTGTGTGATAGAATCACAAGATAGAGGGGGAGAACTGCGTCGAAGTATGGATTCCACTCCTGATTCAACGCAATTTCTCATGTTTATAGTAAAAATTGCGCGTCGAACAAGCGATCCAATCGAGAGTCTGCGGTTTTCACACTCGTGTTTATTTGATTTTTTTTTGGGGGGGGGGGGTTTCTAAAAATCCTAAATTTGCAATTAAAATTTAAAATAAATTAGCTAAATTAACTAAACGCGAACTCGGACGAAAACTTTACTCAGAGGTGATGAAGACTACCTAGGCTAGACTCGTGTTTAACTTGGAATGGATTTCTATTCGAATCTAAAGTGGTATGGAACTGGGATCTTTTGATGCTAAACCCTAAGAAATCCCTACTAAGACCTCCCGACCCTTCTCAAGAAGAAACTTGTGAGACTCTACAAGGCTGTTACGACCACCGATTGTTAGATTTCCTTACAGTCCTCTAACTTCTTGAAAAGTGCCCTAATATGACAATCTACCTTACAGCGCGGAAGTCTAAGGCAACTATGGATTTTAACTTGGTTTAATAGACACGAGTATAATTAGGGAACTAAGACCGATTTCTTACAAAACCTAATCCTAGCTATATACCAAACCGAGACCTATTAATAACCTCGAGCCTTACAGCGACAAGATTAGTAGAACACTAGATTTTATAAGATTACCGAATATTACTTCTAAGGTTAGTTATGTAATTTCACCTTAAAGAGTTAAAGATTTATTATGTGATATAGACACTCACCTAAATCTAGAACCCTAGCGTGACTCTATTATGTGATAAAGATCGTCACCAAGAATCATACGAAGTAATATTAATATTCAAACAATATCAAGCATGCATACACACCAAATTAAAGGTTCCAAAGTTCTTTACTTTTCAATAAAATCCATAAACCAACGTTATTAATGAACAAAAATCCAAACTTTGTCAAACAATTGTCATTAGTCTAGGTAGTTAAAGGTATTTAGCCGCTAAACATATCTAAAAGAATAATAATCATCGTAATCAGATCTGAAATCATCATAAAACAACTGAAAACAAACGAACAAAGAAGATAACGGGAAGAATAAACCCGAACGCTTCGATCCCGAGTGCTCCTGATCGTTACCCGATGATTCATAGCCTTCTGAATGTTTCATGAACCTTCAACAGCCTTCAATTCGCCTCCAAGAACTCCAAGTTATGTGTGTTATCCGCCTGATGTCGATTAATGAGATTTTTTAATGTTCAAACCCTATAGCCGTTGAAGAAACAAAGTCGGCGACAGATTTTCACGCTCTCGCGGCCCGCGATGACTTAACCAGAATGGTTACGCGGCCCGCAACACTTTCTAATTCAAAAAACTATTATTTAATTCCTTGGCGGGGCGCGAAAGATAAGGTTGATGTCTTCGCGGCCCGCCAGAAAGCTCCAGTTCTTGTTTTTCGAGCCGTTTCAGCTTCCAAACTTCCGTTACTCGATCCGACACTTTGCTTTGCCAAATTTTAACTCATTTTTGCATATTTTAGCTACAAAGACCTGGAAAATGAAAATATATCAATAGTATGTACAATCTACGCTAAAACGAAACTAAAAGTATCTATAAACGACTAAAAACGGACGCAAATAAAGGTGTATTTTACAATAAATCAAATATCCCACACTTATCATTTTTTCGTCTTCGAAAAAGAATTATGCATAACGGAATCATAGTCGGAATAATCATTCGGGACAAAAGCTTAAATTACTTATTAAAACCGAAACTTGTGTTAATCGCGATTGCAAGTATACTTGTCCTCTTAAACCCAAACCCGGTTCCAAGCCCTTATCAGGCAAGTTTAGTTCAAGTGCGGTCAATCTACCTAGGGCTTCACGCTAAGAATCACAAGTCCACCTAATCCCCCCTCAAGCTTATAGGACAAAAGGAACAACCACTGGGTTATTTCCTAACCGTTTTATACCAAGATCAAGAGAGTTTAAACTTTAAAATCAAATCTTTTCTTTTTTTTTTTCTTTTTCATTTTTTTTCTTTTTCATTTTTTTTCTTTTGAGCGTAGACATTGCTTTAACTAACTCAGAGGCATTCCAGCTGTAGAGTCGCTATCCCCAACCAAGATTACAATAGGCGTCGGCAATTTTTTTTTTTTTTTTTTGCAATTTCAATTTCACACATCCTAGAAGTATTCCGGTTGTAGAGTCGCTATCCCCAACCAATATTACATAGGCCTGCGCTACTTGTCTTTAGTTTCTAGTCATTTTTTTTTATTTTTTCAACGAGATATGAAGAGAAAATCTAACGATCTTAACTTATAACGGCATCCCTTATACTATTATTGGCGGTTTCAGTTTCCCTACTTTCCCTAGATGAGAATCCACTAGTAGACCGACAATTAGGTATATTTAAGATCAAAGGAACCTAGAACCGAATCGAGCCTACCCGCACATCCTAAACTAGACACAAACTCAATTATATTTATCTCATATTATTATTATTTGAACCCGAACAAAAACTTGATTTTCTATCATTTTCCGCTTTTTAGTTTGCAAACTTCTAATTTTAAAAGGCATTTTCTAATTTTTTTATTTTTTTAGATTTTTGAAAATTTTTTATTTTTTTTTATATTTTTCGACTCTTTATAACTCAAATTACACAAACTAATGACACTTTTCCCAATTCAACACCAGCTTTGTTTCAACACACCTCCTCAACATCTTTTCAAGATTAACTAAGCAATGATCGAAAGAATTACCGTACACTGAAAAATTGTCCATAAACACCTCCATCGAATTCTCTACCATATCTTGAAAGATTGCAATCATGCATCGCTGGAATGTAGCTGGAGCGTTACTTAGGCCAAACGGCATGCGTCGGTATGCGTACGTGTCGTATGGACATGTAAAGGTGGTCTTTTCCTGATCCTCCGGTGCGATGGGGATCTGAAAATAACCCGAAAACCCGTCGAGAAAGCAATAGAACTGCTGACCCACGAGACGCTCAAGCATCTGATCAATGAATGGGAGCGGAAAGTGATCTTTACGAGTGGCGTCATTCAACTTTCGATAATCGATGCACACTCGCCAACCCGTGACTGTAGGTGAAGGTATGAGCTCATTTTTCCCATTCAGAATGATTGTCATCCCTCCTTTCTTCGGGACGACCTGAGTAGGGCTCACCCAAGCTGAATCAGAAATCGGGTAGATCAAGCCGGATTCTAATAACTTCATGACCTCCTTCTTAATTACATCGTGCATATTCGGGTTGAGACATCGCTGCGGCTGCATCACCGACTTTTAAACCTCCTCCATCAGAATACGATGCGTCCAAAAAGTGGGGCTAATCCCCTTGATATCAGACAACCTCCATGCAATCGCCTCTTGGTGTTTCCTCAACACCTCAATCAACCTCACTTTCTCTTCCTCTGTCAACTTCGAAGATATGATGACAGCATGTTCGGCTTCTCTCCTAAGAATGCTTACTCATGATGTGATGGAAGAACCTTAAGTTCTAAAGGTGGAGGAATGTCTACAGGAGTACTTTCTTCGCTAACCTCATTGAGTTCCAACGTCTCTGGAACCCACAACTCATCGCTCTCATCCAACTGCTCCTCCTCAACCCCTTCTTCATCAATCTCGTCAACAACTCCCTCATGTACAAGATCGGCCCCACTAATGTACTCGAAGCACGTGCCAACACAAGATATGAAAGAATTTAGAAAGTAAAAGGAATGACACGGCCCACTATCTTCGTCTCTACCTCCATGATGCTGCATATCTATCGATCTCGAATGTGACAATCTCGTCACCCGCACGAAGAGAAATCTAATCATCAAAGACGTCGATGACCGCCTTTGCGGTTCTAAGGAATGGACACCCCAAAATAATAGGAACTCTCTCATCGGCCTCCATGTCAAGAATGACAAAATCTTCGGGAAATACGAACTTATCCACTTTAACCAACAAATTCTCCACTATCCCACGAGGATACTTGACCGAACGATCGGCCAAGGACAACGACATACGCGTGGGTGTAAGCTCTCCTAAACCTAGCCTCTCGTACAATGAAAATGGCATCAGATTGATGCTGGCTCCTAAATCGGCTAGAGCATGAGCAGGGGTAACGGCTCCCCCAAAAAGGCGTGGAATAGTGAATGTACCAGGGTTGGTTAACTTCTCTGGCAGCTTATTCAAGACTACCGCGGAACAACCTCCGGTCAAAGGAATATTCGAAAGCTCACCTATTCTCTCCTTACGCTTCAGAAGGTCCTTAAGAAATTTAGCGTACTTGGGCATCGACTGTAAGGCCTCTATGAACGGAAGATTGATTTTCAACTGCTTGAACATCTCAAGGAATTGCCCATACTCCTTAGCATATTTCTGATGCTAAAGGCGGGCGGGGTATGGGACGCGAGAAGGATCAACTAATGGTGATGGTTGAATCCAAACTCTTCTCAACTTGAGACTCCTCGGCGTGTGCGGTACTTGCTGGGCCTAGCCTCATGTGTACCTTACCGGGAGCCTCCATCTTGATCTCTTCATCTACTTCCTCATCCTCTACCTCAACACTCTCTCGCACTACCTCCCCTAAACTCTTTCCGCTGGGGGTCGTAATAGCTTTAGCTGAATGGTTCGCTGGGTTCGGGTAGGTATTTCCTGAGAACTGGCCAGGAGGGTGCTCTTGTAACTATTTGGCTAAACCACCTACTTTTCTTTGAAGGTCTAAGAGTGCGGATTGTTGATTTTTATTAACTAGTTCTTGATTTTTAGCAAAATTACTAAATTTAGTTAATGATTTCTGTGTAGCCTGATCTTTCGTCATCAATTGAGCAAACATTTCTTCAATCCTACTTAAACTACCATCTGAACCCTTACCACTACCTTGACCCTCTTGATTTGACCCCCCACTAGCAAACTGTCCCCCTAAACCTGAACCACTAAACTGACCACCCTGACCTGAACCGCTACTCGTGTATAGACCGGGCCCCCTACTTTGATACTGACCAGATGGAAAACCAGGAGGATTACCGGAAGAGCGGAAACCACTATTATTGCCACTACCGCGCGAGTTGGAGTTATAATTAGAATTATTGAACGGATTCGTGGGACCCGTAGACTGACCGGCTATATACTCTACCTGCTCAAGTGTAATTGTGGGACAATCTAACGTGTCGTGGCCTCCCCTACAAACCTCACACCTATCAACCTTTTTGTTAATCTCATTGAACTCATGTTTAAAAGATTTTTCCATTCTCTCGAGAGCAGCAACTACCGATGGATCCAAGCTAACTTGGTTTACCCCTCAAGCGGCCGAGGAGGTAGTCATAGGAATGGAAGTCCTGCTGGTAGTGCTATAATCCATGTCAGAATGGGCGAAACTCTCAAACAAATCATTGGACTCATTCACTGTCTTTCTACCCATAAGTTGCCCTCCAGCAGAAGTATCGAAACGGGCTTTGATCTCAGGGGTGAGACCATTGTAGAACTTTTCAACGAGTGCCCAATCCGATAAACCATGCTAAGAACAACGAGAAATCAGAGTTTGGAAACGCTCCCAGGCCAGGTGGTACAGCTCATCAGGCTCCATTCGGAACGAATGGATCTGATCGTGTAAACGAGATGCTTTGGCATGTGGGAAATATTTAGCTAAGAAAGCATCTCGTAAACCTGCCCAGGTGGTGAAAGTTCCCGCTGGCTGCGAATCGTACCAGATGGCTGCGTGGCCAACGAGAGAAAATAGGAAAACCTGTGGGTACCTGGCATCTAGATTTACACCCTCTATAGAGTAGGTTCCACAAAGACGGGTGACGCGATTGATGTGGGCGGGAGCATCCTCATCATCACGGCCATGGAATTGGCATGAATTGGTGATGGCCGTCATGATGTAGGAGGGAATCTGCCAGGACCTATCATTCGTAATGTTGGGAAGGGTGATGGGCGAATTAGCACCGGTGAAGCCGGTGGTGGCATGCTCGTAAATAGTGCGATTGGCCATTTGAGCTGTGGGTGATGGGGAATTGTGTGGGGAAGACGAAGAAGAGCTAGAAGGACTAACCTTGGACGGAGAAGACGAGACGGAAGACTTGATCGTAAGCGGAGTCAGGGGAGGTCCCTATGAGCGCGTATGTGGCATCAACTGCAAAACCGAACACAAACAAGTAAGAAGACTCTAACGACTCGACGAAAAATAAATATTTTTGATTTTTTTGATTTTTTTATAATTAGACTCCTACGACTCAAACAAACAAACAAATAGCACGTAATATGTCAAACAAAGTAATTAACGCAATCGCCAAAGAGTCCCCGGCAACGGCGCCAAAAACTTGATGTGCTAAAAGTAGTTTAATAAAAATAACTAAAATTAACCTAAATCTAGACTCAAAGTAATACTCTAGACTCTCTAAACTACTAACCGGCAAGCGAACCGATCGACTCTAGTAAAGCTAAGTAAGTCCAGATATCGAACCCACAAGACTCAATTAAATTACGCTAAGACTCTATCTAGAATAAGACTGACACAACTTAACTAATTGTTTATTTGGTTTTTTTTTTTTTTGGGGGGGGGGGGGTTCTAAAAATCCTAAATTTGCAATTAAAATTTAAACTAAATTAGCTAAATTAACTAAACGCGAACTCGGACGAAAACTTTACTCAGAGGTGATGAAGACTACCTAGGCTAGACTCATGTTTAACTTGGAATGGATTTCTATTCGAAACTAAAGTGGTATGGAACCGGGATCTTTTGATGTTAAACCCTAAGAAATCCCTACTAAGACCTCCCGACCATTCTCAGGAAGAAACTTGTGAGACTCTACAAGGCTGTTACGACTACCGGTTGTTAGATTTCCTTACAGTCCTCTAACTTCTTGAAAAGTGCCCTAATATGACAATCTACCTTACAGCGGAGAAGTCTAAGGTAACTATGGATTTTAACTTGGTTTAATAGACACGAGTATAATTAGGGAACTAAGACCGATTTCTTACAAAACCTAATCCTAGCTATATACCAAACCGAGACCTATTAATAACCTCGAGCCTTACAGCGACAAGATTAGTAGAACACTTGATTTTATAAGATTACCGAATATTACTTCTAAGGTTTGTTATGTAATTTCACCTTAAAGAGTTAAAGATTTATTATGTGATATAGACACTCACCTAAATCTAGAACCCTAGCGTGACTCTATTATGTGATAAAGATCGTCACCAAGAATCATACGAAGTAATAATTAATACTCAAACAATATCAAGCTTGCATACACACCAAATTAAAGGTTCCAAAGTTCTCTACTTTTCAAGAAAATCCATAAACCAATGTTATTAACGAACAAAAATCTAAACTTTGTCAAATAATTGTCATTAGCCTAGGTAGTTAAAGGTATTTAGCCGCTAAACATGTCTAAAAGCATAATAATCAATGTAATCAGATCTGAAATCATCATAAAACAACTGAAAACAAACGAACAAAGAAGATAACAGGAAGAATAAACCTGAACGCTTCGATCCCGAGTGCTCCCGATCGTTACCCGATGATTCCTAGCCTTCTGAATGCTTCACGAACCTTCAACAGCCTTCAATTCGCCTCCAAGAACTCCAAGTTACGTGTGTTATCCGGCTGATGTCGATTAATGAGATTTTATAATGTTCAAACCCTATAGCCGTTGAAGAAACAAAGTCGGCGACAGATTTTCACGCTCTCGCGGCCCGCGATGACTTAACCAGAATGGTTACGTGGCCTGCGACACTCTCTAATTCAAAAAACTATTATTTAATTCGTTGGCGGGGCGCGAAAGATAAGGTTGATGTCTTCGCGGCCCGCCATAAAGCTCCAGTTCTTGTTTTTCGAGCCGTTTCAGCTTCCAAACTTCTGTTACTCGATCCGACACTTTGCTTTGCCAAATTTTAACTCGTTTCTGCATATTTTAGCTACAAAGACCTGGAAAATGAAAATATATCAATAGTATGTACAATATACACTAAAACGAAACTAGAAGTATCTATAAACGACTAAAAACGAATGCGAATAATGATGTATTTTACAATACATCAGTGCTCGACCGTAGGAAAGGTCGATGGAGTGTAGTATGTTCGCGAGTCGAGCATTAACAGAAATAAGCTCGTGCGGAACCCCTACTGGGTTCGCACAAGGCGGTGTGTTGGTACTTAAACTATAGACTAGGTCGTTTCTAAGACATCGACCCGGACTAGGTCGAGTCTTGCCTAATTCCCTTAAGTTATGGCTCTGATACCAATCTGTCACACCCCGATGTTTCCGCCAACGGTTGGGGTGTGACATGTCACCTTTAACTTCCTTGCCAGCTATTCTTGGATGGTCCTCATAGAGATGTCTTGGTTACATTCAACCAATCTCTTCACAGCAGGCTCCTTAGCCATGAACTTTGTTGTGAGGTGAAGGCTTTCTCTAGCTTGTAGACAGGTGTGCTCCGGTGTGTGAGTTTTCACCGTCCAAGTTTCAACTTCATCTTTCTCTTTAGCTACATACAACACAAAGGGATAAACTACTTTATCTAATCTTTCTTTTCCTTGTCTACAGAAAATGACATTGGCACTTAGTACCTTTTTTTGACATATGAGACCCACTGAAAGATTCCCTGGACCTGGGCCCAACAGTAGATTCACTAGGCCTGGGCCCAACAATAGATTTTCCCTTATTGCCCTTCTTAGGTACTTGTTTCATAAGTCCATCACCTTTCTTGTAAACTAGGTGTAACACCTCGTAAAATCGTGTCCAATAATGTATTGACACATGTCCCTAATCCTAAATATGCCTAAAGTTGGCTAGGAGGGATTATTTTTGCCAAAATGTGAAAAGTATGAATGTGGAGGGACTAAAAGTGTCAACATGCTAAAACTATGCCTCTGAGTGACCTTTTACGGTGTTCGTATTCATTGACAAGCCATTTGTTGGACAAACGAAACTGTTTGTGAAATTGATTGAAAGTTTGAGAAAAGTGGGGTTAAAAGCGTCAACATGTTAATTTACACCTCTGAGTGACCTTTTAACGAACCGGAAGCTTTATGATGTTTGTTTATACTCTTGGGTATGCCTATTATGGGCCAAGGAGGGCTTTTTGGGCTAATTATAACAAAACATGCAAGTATGGAAGTTGAGGGGCCTGAAATGTCAAAGTTTGAAAGTTTTATATGTGGATGAGCTGGGCACGCTGTGACTTACGGTTCATGGACCTTCACTTACCGTCTGGCCTGTGCCAGCTCTTTTGTTTTCTTGTTGCCCACACAAACAACCAAAACCCACCATATTCGAAATTAGGGGCTTGTTTATCAGTTGTGCCACGTCCTAGGACACTTGGTGGCCTCTCATAACACCCCTTAACACATGTTGCAAGCTCAAGACTCCATCCTCAGCTACAAATAGGTGCTTGTTCATTCATCATAATTTGCACCTTCTTCATTTTATCATTCTTCTTACTCTCTCTGGAGATTCCCAGCTGAAGGGAGACTACACTTGAGTTCTATTTCGAGCTAGGACCTTTTGTAAGTGTTCCTACCTCCTGCAATTTCGTTTATAGGCTTTTAAAAGCCGAAAGTCAAGTTTTTTTTTTATAAATGCTTTGACTTTCAGTTTAGACCTTAATGGTCCAGCCATTGTTCGAGGTAAACATGGCTACGTGATCGTAATTAGGTAGGTGTTAATCCCTCAAAAGGGCACCTCCTAAGAATCACGTTTACTTGGTCAATTGACGGGTCAAAGTTATTGAAATTAAAAGTCAAACTGGGTAGTTTTTGAAATAATCATAATCTGATAATGTAGGTGTTCTAAAATATGCTTAACTCTTTAATAACTTGGTAATAGTTATTTGAACATGTGTAAACATGTTCGGTTCGTTAATTCCAATTCTAGGGTCGGTTCGCAACCGAAAGTCGCGAAGTTTGACTTCCGCTTTGACTTTCGATTCTGACCCGAATTAGATTAGTTTCCTACTGTTTTAAGGTTCCATTATGATCACATTAATATGTAGTATAATCCTCTGAGGTTATATTGCATGGTCATAATAGTAATCCGAGTTTTTATGCAAGTTCCATTATTATGCTAAACATTGACTAAAATGCCCTTTTTATATAAAAATAAGGTTTTAAACATTAATGAACTTGCAAATGAATTATATACTGATATGTTAACTTGTTTAACATATTTTGATGTTATTGTTCTTATCATAAATTGAGTTTTAGTATAACATCGTAAATTATGCTTCTAAAGGACCAAAATGCCCTTTCGGCATCTAAAATGGTTTTAAACATAATCTCTTTATAAAAATCATTACCTACTGATGAAATGTCATAAGTAGAATTTTTTGGGATATCAAGTCAATTTATATTCTGAGTTTAAGTACAAGTTCTTGTATTATGTCGGTAAATGACGATACTGCCCTTATGGCACTTGAAATGGTTTTAATCATATTTTTCATACAAAACCTTTTTACCCACTGATGTGTTATGTTAAATAACATATTTTGATCATATAAACCTGATCATAACATCAGTTTTCATAGCATATCGCAAATATCGTCATTTAACGACTTTAACGTCTTTTCGGCGTATAGGATGGTTCTAACCATATTTATCAACCAAGACTTGCTACATACTGATTTTATAACTTATTAAAATTTCTTTTTACAATAGGTACATATTATAAACTCAGAATCCTAAATAAGCTTTCAAACTATGTGTGAAATGACCAAAATGCCCCTACGGTGCATAGTTTGGTCTTAAACTATAAACCACACATATATTTGATATCCTACTGATATTACATCACAAATTAATTATTTTTCCAGAATGTTTATGATCATAACATCTGACTGGAAGTTCCTTTTATACATCACATAATGACCAAAACGCCCTTATATGGCATAGTTTGATTTTAAAACCTTAATGAGCATACAAGTTGATATCCTATTGATATTATAACTTGTTTAAAGTATAATGGCATATGGAACTTGTTTATGACTCATCCGGTTACCCGTTAACGCTTATACGCGTACGGTTCGACTTATGTAACTAGTTTACATAAGTTTACCGAAACAGGTTTAACCTTATCATTTTAATCTCAATTTCTAGAATGTAAATAGTTTACCCATATTATACAAGTCTTAATACTTGTTGGGTTTAAACTACATTCTATTCCAGTCATCGATTAATCTAGCGTATCGTACCGTTTTTAACACTTTAAGCTAGCCGGTCTAAGTCTATGACTTAAATAGGACCCGTTAGCATTCTAATTGGTTATTTATACCATCTTTCCAGACTAGATCCTTCCAGTAAATGCTACCTACACTTACTGTAACACCCTAACACATAACATCTTAAAAACGACGCAACGGAAAAACGAGCCTTAGATTTTCTTCTTTATTAGCTACATTACTTACGTGAAGGCTCAATTACAAAATGTCATACGTTTTCTAGAAGTAATTCACAACATTTACACTTAAATTAATACTTTAATGTGTTACATAATTCAAACTATGTGACCGTTCTTTCGTACAATCCTTGCTTTTTAACTCGATCTTCGCCCATTTATCTTCGTTAGTGGTAGAGGAAATCCGTGTGATTCCTATGGACATTATATACAACTTATCCGTTAGTCATTGACATCACTATCTAACATTAAACTATATAATTTGAAAATCTTATAACACTCCACAATATGAACTTGGATTCATTCGATTATCCTTTTAAATTCTTTGTCCAAGTTCGGCTTCCGTTCCTCATGAACCTGACGATCTCATACGTGCATTACATTTCAAATCTCATGGCACATCATTAGTAATCGTCAATACTCAATCGTATTGAAACCATTCCTACGTACATTCATAGCAACTTACATTCATACAAGCATGCATTTCTACATACGTACATACAATCATATACATCTATATACATGCATACATTCATACACGCATACATACCTACGAGTTCCTGCTTACCACTTTTATTCTCATATATTTATACTAACATGTCATCTTCACAACTTTCCATAATATAAGTTTTATACATATTGAAATACATACTTACTCGTTCCTAAACACGTTCACCTATAAATTTCCTTCACTAACACGAAGGTAAATCCATACCTATACTATCCGAAGACCCATAACATTTACTTATAATCAAAACCATCTTACACATTAGTTATGAGGCCTTGAAAACCAATTAAAACGAGTTCCATGACCAAAACAAACAAAATAAAGATTTTTGCCAGTTCAGTGGTCTCTTGCGGGCCGCGAGAGACTTAGCTCACTTTGTCGCGGGCCGCGACTTATGTCGCGTGGCGCGACGTTGTTCCCTGCTTGCGATCGCGTAGCGCGACAGAACGATTTCGACAAAATGCTAGTTTTTCTTGAGCTACATCTGCCCAGCTCAATATTTTCAACATATAATGCACAAAAACATGCATATCTCTCAAACCGACTACCCGTTTAACCTCCCGTTTCTTCCCACATGACCGTAATTTGGTCTTCTATCATAAGGACTAAAAATCTAAGATCCGGACTAAGGAAATCCTTAACTTATATTCTTTCGGCTTAATTATTCAATTACGAATTATTCGACCCGTTCAATCCCACCAAATTACTTTCGGCTTGGTTAACAACCTTCGTCCTATTAGAGCATTACTTAGCTTAATACTTCCGATTTTTACATAATCCTTCATGATATCCCATATTCATAAGTATCAAAATTTATTATACCTACTAAGAAGTGAATCGAAATTCACTTACCTTGAGCATCCGTTCTCGCTTTCACTTCCTTGTCTCCTCTTGACTTGTTAGCTTTCTTCGCTTGATTCCTTGCTAACGCGATGCATATCCTTTCATTCCATTTTATTACAACATTGTTAGTATACATGATCATTCATCTTATCAATCATTCTGTTCCTATGTCTCCTTGACTTTTATTGGGAAACTACTAACATACATATGTCATAGATCCATTATCACATCATTCATAACATAACCAGTTTTTGACAAGATTTGACCCAGTTACAGCCGATTACATTCGGCTGTAACTTTCTAGACAGATTTAGTTTTCACCCAAATCTTTTCTAAATATCTCTCATTCTAACTTCACCTAGACATTTCATCATACACCTTGTGTGCGTACTACCATCTAAACCTAATGTACAATCCTTTTATGCTTTACCCTACTAGTTCATACATAATTCATCAATTACAACAAGAATCAACTTAAGTACATACCATAATCCACCTAGCTAACAATAATTCATTACATACAACATACACATCAATGATTCAAGCAAGGTTTTAACATGGGTGAAATCACTTATGTCATCATCTTCATCACTAGAAGTGGGTTTCAATTCTAAGCATCCTATTACTCAAAATCCTTCACAACACATGTTCCATATAGGAATTATATCACATATTCATGCTCAATTTCGCATCAATTCACGGATTAATCATAACCCATATCATCAAACATCACCAAAACATAAAAAATTAACTTACTTGGTGTGAAGAACACTTGAATGATCGCAAATCTTAGTTCATGCTTCAGATTTGAGCCTAATTTCGTTGTCAATTGGAAGATTTCTTGTGAATTAGGGTTTACACCCTTTTCTTCTGCCTTTGTTCAATCACCAGACACACACACCCATGTGTTTTAATTTCTTTTTATTCTTTTATTATTGTAAGTTTTGACACCTTACACTTTTGCCCCCTTCAAGTTTGTTCACTTATTAAACTTAAACACTATCTATTTTATTTCTAGTAGGTGTAACATTTTCCATTAACTAAGTTAAATTTTTAATTAATTTAAGTAGTTTTAATAATCCGAGTTTTGGGGTGTTACACTTACCTATTGATTAAACGGCTAAGTTAATATAAACTTTGCATTTAAAGTCAAGTATTAGCTCAGGTAAATAATTTTAACTTATTTTCCCTATACGGGATTGGGATACGGTAAATTATTAACACTTGGTCGGGTATGGGATCATATGCCGGATTGTGGCTACAAAATCCGCATAACCCGTTTTAATCTGTTTTGTTTGATAACTTAAACATCGGGGGTTAACGTGACCGTGTCCTGGATATCATCGGCTCATTTAAATTACTAATGGCCACGACCAAGAACGGGGTGTAGGCATACACCCGACAGATGCCTAATGCTAAAAGGTTTTTACCCACAAGTTGGGGATAACTCCTTTGTGGGTTTATAAGTGGTGTGTCGGTTAATCATGTATCGGTTTCTAGACTGGGCCCCATATGTATTGACAAACATGTAAAACTGTATACAAGATTAAAATTCTTAATTGTCCCAAGTTATAAATGATTTTCATGTGCCTTGTGCACTTAATCAATTTTGAAATATTTTCAAAATGTGTCGGTTAATTGTATTTACCAGTGTACACTTACGTATTTTCAAAAGACTAAGTTACAGATACAACATGTAATAGGCTGGAAGTTGCTTGGTATTGATATAAGAGGATCTTGCAAATCCTTAGATATACCTAAAGTCTGTTGAACATCTTTTGTACATTCTATTGATCCGCCTATGGATCTTTTATTACTAATCGTCTGTATATTTATTTTGAACTTTGGACATTATGGTTTGTAATAATAATTTATACTCCAAGACTTCCGCTGTGCCATTCTGTGTATATTGACTATGATGATATCAACTTACGTCACGATACTCCCAACCGGGTTATGGTTGAAATATCGGGGTGTGACATGTTGGTATCAGAGCCAACGTTTGAGTGAATTAAACACTAGCCTTTTTGTGTTTAATCTCAAATGACATAGTAGCATATTCCTTAGACTTTCCGAGTCTAGACTTGACATAGGAATGCTCTCATCCCTATTAAGTAAACATTGTTTTCGATTTTATGTATTTCAGGAACATGTCGCCAAGCAAAGCAACCGTTGATGGAAATTCTCCTTACCCGAAGCCAAGGAATGCCAAGCTTTGTACCACGGCCAGAATAAGTGTGCGACCAGTGTGGAGAAAGGACCTTTATGGACCTATTCCTAAAATCAAACCTATTAAAACCTTTAACTAGACTTTGGAGTCCATACTGAAGGTCCCCGAGGTTCAAATTTTGAAGTATGTACCTGTGGAGTCCATACCAGAGGTCCCTGAAGCTCCAACTTCGAAGATGATATCAGTGGATGCATATGATCCATATTTCTTACATCCAAGTTTTGAAATCCCATATTTGGACTACACTAGTTTTAACCCAATCTGTAATCCATATCATTCTCTAACCATTGAATCTTGGGATTCTACTTCTAAAACAGATCCTGATTTGGAAGACTCACATTATCCACTGAAACCTTTAGTGTCAGTACCGTTTGCGGTGAACCTAGAAGAGAAATATCAGGAATGAAGTAAAGGAGGTATTGAAGAATCCTTCTTTTATTGCATTTCATTTTCCTTTAAGTCCCTATGTGGGCATTTCTCTTCTGTTTAGTCCCTGCGTGGACATTTATCCCTTATATATTGATTATATCTTTAAACATGGGTTAAAATCATAGAACCCTAGTCATGTTTATTCAAGCAATAACATAAGGCGTGAATGTAAAATTAGAGATACTTACTTGCTGGAATTATAACCTTATGTGATGATGATGATAAAGCCATAGCGATTCCCGTTATGATGCCTTAATCTTGATGGGATGATCAGAGAAAGTGCATATCCGGTGTTCTTTAAAAGAGTTCTTTATATAACTATTTATAAACATGACTGTCACTAATGATCCATAATTATGATCATAAATCATGGTTGGTTAATAACTCTTGGTATTCTCTCTATTAAAGGCATCTAAAGGGAAATCATAAAGTCCCTTTAACTTATACCAATTACTTCCATCAAGTAGATGTTAGGAACTTGTAGTTGTGTCATATTGGCAACGTTACTCAAATGATTCGTTAGGCCACATGAAAGGGTTATTTCTAACATTCTCCCACTTGGCCGAGTGATCATTTGTGATAAGCATAAGTAAGTTTGGCCAAGTTATAGCATTAATTAATGTTTCATATTGAAACTGCAACAGAAAAATACAGTCATTGAGTTATTGTCAACTCAAGACCCCCATTAATCATGTTACAACCCCAAATCAAAACATACGTAAATTTAAGACCAAAATGACCGAGGTAAGCCCTTTGAAATTAATTTGTATAATTCTTGTCTATACGTCATTAGGTGCACATACGTATTTATAGACAAGCAAATTGTATAATTGAGGAAAAAATAATAACTAATCATTCATATGTACGATATGCTATTATGTAAGGCCTTTAGTAAAACCCGTCTTTATTATGAGCTCTTAAAAAGACTTTGGGTGTAGACCTTAGTTATCGGATCCGCAAGCATATCATGAATGTAAATGTATTTGATACAAATATTTAGTTTCCTCTTCTTGTTCATAAACGAACAATAATTTTGTATCGAAGTTTAATACAACACCTCTCGAAGTGTTACTGTTCGAGGGAATAAGGTAGCTGACTTTTCACAATAAGTCTTTAATATAGTATTTATATGGAGTTAATAAGTTTATGAGTCTACTGATAAAATTTCAACAACATTTAGTGACAATTGCATTGTTAATTAACAACATATTATGTCATTATAATTTAGGTTGTTGTTAACAGTTTCTTATGACTCCTCCATGAGATAGATTTGTCTGCAGACATAAGGATTACCCCAAATTGACTTTTATTTCTTTTTATTATTACAAAATTAAGATAAGAATAATCAACCTCTTCTTATAGTCTTTCTCGTTTCTTAAAGTTATCGTAAGATGCTTCACAATAATCTAGAGTGGTCCTAATATTCATCAACGTGAGCAATATCTAAACGAGTATAGACTTGAACCTTCGTAGGCTTCTAATTAACAAAGCATAAGGAAGTAATCTCAGTTATCATTTTATCCTTTAAAGGAGTGCAATATTGTTTGTTAGACATGTAAGAGCCCGCTTTAGAGTAAAGCTTATGGGACGAAGCTAATGTCCCGTTAGATCTATCTCGGTATATTTTGATATCTCTCACGTAAGTGGTATCTCTGAGATTCATTATATCAAAATATGTGTGAGAAATTATTTGACTTGTGTAACATATACTTATCCGAAGAGTGCCATCTATATAAGGACAAGTTTACATTAGTTGCTCCCACTCATCTTGAGGTAGGTACATAAATACACTTAACTCTTGATGAAAAAGATTGCATTAATATTTCATCATATTTTGATGCTTGCTTCAACTCATACATGGAAGTTATTGACATACAAAGTAAGTGTTATTGACCTTCAGTTTAGAACTTTCAGGTTGTTTTATGAACACGTAAGTCTCTTAAGGAAAGTTGTTTTAATGTTCATATAATGTAGCTCTAAATGATTATGAGCCACTAGAACAACAATGATCCTCAAAGAAACATCTTGTAAGAACGATATTATGATTCTTTGATAAATAATTCTCTTCTGAGCATAACCTTTAACAATCAATCATACTTTTAGTGTCTTAACGTTTGCATTCAGATTTTGTTTAGTGATGAACACCCTTAGGTAATTCAACCAAATCCCAAACGTTATACTAACAAATAAAATCAAATTTGCTAATAACAATTCTTATTCCATGTCACACCCCGACCACGTAAAACAACAAAACGTGGCGGAAACGTCGGGGAGTGTTGTAACTGTTGGGATTGAACCCTACCAAAGGAACAGATAATAAAAGCCAAAACTGGATCACAGCAGTAGATTTAAAATAAGCAGATGTCTGATTGCAAGTCTCTCCCCTTGAAAGTGGTGTCAACATCTGCTGACCTCCTATCTGCTAATCATGCAATCTGCTGACCTACAACTGCTGACCAAGACAAAGTCTGATAGAAGAACTAAAGCTCTGCTGCTCAATCTACTGCCTTGGTTCAAGTTCTGCTGATCAAGACAAGTACTGCTGGGTTCACAGTAGTGGAAGGATGCAGCAGCAGTTTATGTTTAGTTTATGCATTGAAATGTAATATCAGTAGTTAGCATAGCAACGTTTGTATAGATCAGAGGTTAGAGTTTTTTAGGAGGTTATGGTGACGTCAGCTTTGATGCTCAGTGGTTTGCAAGTGCCTATAAATAGAACAGTACTCTGTACTGTTCTATTTAGCTCATTCACCATCTTCTTTCTGCACGAACAAACACTGAGCTCAGGCTGAGGGGGAGTTTGCATATCATACACACATTGTAATCAGAGTTTAAAAATAAATTTAATCATTTGATTCAGTGTTAGAAAATGTATGATTGATAGCATTTCTTCTGTTTGATTGTGAAAAGTTTGGTTCCATTAAATTCCGCTGCACTACTCTTTCATTTGTTCATCTAAATTCAAACACAAATCACAATCAATCCTAACAATTGGTATCAGAGCTAGGACAGTCAAACTTGATCTAACAATCATTTTGACGTAAATAGTTCAGCTCGAAATTGTTGATACTGATCGTTTGTTCTTGTGTTGAAAAACAGAGTAAGGTTTAATCACCGATAAAGTTGATTAATCAGTACCTGTAAAACAACCGGAAAGATGTCGCAATCACAAGATGATAAAAATAACATTGGCTCTTTGTTTAAACCACCTATGCTGAAAAGAAATGAGTACAACATCTGGGAGCGAAGGATGCGTCACATCCTCGCTCAACAAAACACTGGATGTTGGAGGTCTGTCGTTTTCGGTCCTCATGTTCCTATGGTGCCAAGCGCAGAGGACGCCAAAAAATCCGTTCCTAAACCAACTGAAAATTACACTGAATTGGATTTTCAGAAGTTTGAACTGGATGCCAAAGCGTTTAGCATCATAGCCTCTGCACTCCCCAACGAAATCTATGCTGGACTGTTACATTGTGACAGTGCAAAAGAATTGTGGGATGCATTGAAGGAACAGTTCGGAGGAACAAAGGAGGTTATCGAAAACAATAGGGAAATTCTGAATCAGTAGTATGAAACGTTTTGTCACATCAATGGGGAATCACTAACCCAACAATTTGAACGTTTCAGTTGTCTCATCAGTGAGCTAAGGCTTGTTAAGGTTACATTTCCAAATGCAACCCAAAATAGCAGGTTCCTTAAATCATTGCCAGAAAAATGGGACACAATTGTTTTTGTCACCAGGAATTCAGTTGAATTCAAAGATCTGACCCTGACCCAACTCCATGGTAGACTCTTGACCTATGAAAGGGAGTTGAACCAAAAAAGGAGGTTGCAAGAGTCTGGTAAAGTTGCTGATGACTATTCATTCGGCAGCACAGCTCTGTTTGGTCAGGAAGAATCTGGCAGTAGTAGTAAGGATTAGAGTTATGATCATTTTATTGACATAACAGCTGGGGGTAACTTCGTCAACTCTGATTCTCACTCTACAAATTATGCTTTCACAGCAAATACTGAAAACCAGATGTCAGATAATTTGTGTTTTGAGCTGAATGATTTGCAACATTTTGATCCCACTGACTTAGAGGAGATGGACATCTTGCATCAGTTGGCCTTGCTTAGTGTAAGAACAAGTAAGTTCTACAAAAGAACAGGGAGAAAATTTCCAGGGCTTCATGGAAATTTAAGGGTGGGGTTGGATAAATCGAAAATCAAGTGTTACAAGTGTAGTAGGCTAGGTCACTTTGCTAGAGAATGTAGGAGTCAAACTACTAGTCCCATAATAACTCACCCTAGCACAAATCCTAGACCACAACAACAAAACACTGTGCACTATACCCAATATGCCCCTGCAGCACATGTTAACACTGCTCATTATGCTGCAACCCCTGTGCCGGTGCATTATGTTCAAACCACTGTTCCACAAATTCAGTATGTTCAAGCCCCTGTCCCTCAGGCACAAGTGCAACCTGCTGCACCTCAAACAGCTGCTCCAACTGTGACACAACCAGATCAGCAAAGCTTTTTCACACAAGGCTTTGTTGATTCGAGCAGCATGCCTGAAGAGCTTGGTGATTAAAATTTTGCTCTATATGCTTCTAATGATGCTTTTAATGATGAATTCTGTTTTATGGCATTAGAGTCCATACCAGAAGGGGATGAAGCTGAAGGTGAACAGCTAAGTGCTGAAACAGTGGATGAAGTTGCTGAAGCAGTGGTTACTGCAGTTGCTGGTGAACTACTGCTGGAAGAAAATTCAGAAACCCTGATTGAACCACTGACCGACCCTTGGTCCAAAGAAGACAAAGAGGAAGAAGAGCCGAAGAAAGCTGGTGATGAAGAAGAGAGAGCTGATGAAGAAGATAATCATCAATGTGATTGTGCCATGATGGCTGCTGCTAAGGTATCACCTCAAGTTCTTGAAAAACTGTGTTCAGACAACTGTATTATTGCATTTGCTAACATTAAAGAGGTGAATGAAAACCTTAGAGATAAAATCTTGTCTGATGAGGTCAAATTTGAAAAGTCATTGAAAGAACTTAGAAACAAATTGGCTGAAAAAGATAAAGAGATCAGCAGTTTGAAAGAAGAACAAAGCATAACCAAAACTCAACTCCAAACTATGGTAGAAAAATACCAAGTTTGCAAAAAGGAGTTAGAGTCTACCCAGATCACCTGTGAAAGGTGGGTGGAGTCTTGCAAAGGGTATGAGGTTATGCTTGAGAAACAGCTTAAAAGCAATGTCAAGTTTGGTATAGGTCATAGAAAATATGATGACATTGCAAGCACTGCTGCAATGCAAGCTGTTTCTTCTGAAATCATACCAACCAACAAAAATGGCCAAGAGGTTAAAATAACCGACAAACTTGGTAACAAAATTACTTTGGAAAGATCTGTGGGATCCTTAACTTTTGAGGAAATTGAGAAATACCAATTTAAACCCACATGGTCTGATGAGTGTAATATCCTTGAAAATTTCAAACCAATGGATTTCACAACCACTGATGGTGTAAAAGCTCCAAAAGCAAGAGTCATTCCTATCAAAGATATCCCAACAGAGGTTCAAAACTCTGTTGCAAAGGAATCTGAGAAAAGAAAGAAAAGAGAAAAGATCAAAACTTGTTTTGTGAATTCTGTGGAAAGAAGAATCATCTAACAAAAGATTGTTTTCATCTAAAAGCATATGATATAAACAAAACAAGCAACATTTCACCTGCTGCAAGCTGCACCATCTGTGGTAAAAATAACCACAAAACTAAGGAATGTGTGTATCTCAAAAACTTTGATGAAAAGAAGAAAGAGTACACTACAAAAACATCCTTAAGTTCATCAGCATCATCTGTTAAGTTCACCAAGAAACAACCACTGTTTATCCCTGTCCAAACTGTTGTCACAAAACAGCTGAACCAAACATCTGTTCAAAGGGATGTACAGGTGACAGATGCACCTCCAGCCAATCAATTCAGAAAAGGCAAGGAAAAAGCATCATACCAAAGGATTCCACACGTTTATGAGACTTACAAAAAGCCCTCTAAACCAAAAGTGAACATGCATCCTTTTGGTTATCAACAGATGATAGGTCAAGACCCCCAACAGTGGTTAGAGAAATACATTCCCAAAAATGAACAATCCCCTGAGCTAACCACTGTCCATGCATCTGCCTCCATCCCAGACACTGTTGAGACCCCATCCAAAGCCCTGTTGGCTTTGGAAACCTTTTTGAACTAATCCTTTACTTCATGTGCAGGGAGCTTCTGCATGCTTAGATAGTCTTTGGTATGTAGATAGTGGAGGCTCCAGGCACATGACAGGATGTAAAGTCCTTCTTCAAGATTTCAAAATTCATGGAGGGGGTGATATATCCTTTGTTAATAATAGTAAGGGAAAAGTTCTGGGGTCTGGTACTGTAAAGTCTGGAAATGTAAAATTTGAAAATGTCAATCTTATTGATAATCTGAAATTCAACCTCCTAAGTGTGTCTCAAATGAGTGATAAAGGGTTTGGATCATTCTTCACAAAGGATTGTTGTAGGATTGTCGGACCAGAAATGGTTAGTAAGATTGAAGAAATAATCAAGAAAGGCTCAACAAAACTTGTTGCTCAAAGAAGTGGCAATGTTTATGTTGTTGACATGTCAAGAGAGTGTCCCAGAGCTGATGCCTGTCTGTTCTCAGCTGCCTCTAACAAAGAGACAGAGTTATGGCACAAAAGTCTGGGACACACAAATCTCAAAACAATCAATGAAATTTCAAAAAATGGCTTAGTAAGAGGCTTACCACAAAAATTGTTTTCATGTCCTGAACACTGTGTTTCCTGTTTAAAAGGAAAACAACACAAGAGCTCTTTTAAGCCCATTGAAGAGTCCAAAACAACCCAGTGTTTGCAAATGCTGCACATGGATTTGTTTGGCCCAGTGCAAGTCATGAGTCTCAAAAAGAAAAGATACTGTTTGGTTATTGTTGATGACTTCTCTAGGTTTACATGGACCTTCTTTTTACACTCCAAAGATGAGACTGCAGGTATTTTGCAAGACTTTGTGATACAGGTTGAAAAGCAATTTGACCTTCCAGTAAAAGTCTTCAGGAGTGACAATGGCACATAATTCAAAAATAAGGAGTTGGATGCCTTCTGTGTGAAGAAAGGGATTGTAAGGCAGTACAACATTCCTAGAACACCAGAGCAAAATGGGGTTGTTGAAAGAAAGAACAGAACACTGATTGAGGCTGCCAGAACCATGCTTGCAGATTCAGGTTTACCATTAACTTTTTGGGCAGAGGCAGTAAACACTGCTTGCTATGTCCAAAACAGAGTTTTAATCAACTCCAGGCATAAAAAGACTGCTTATGAAATTCTGTATAAAATAAAGCCATTAATCTCATATTTCAAAGTTTTTGGTTGCCCATGCTTCATTTTGAACTTAAAAGATTCTATCTCAAAGTTTGCAGCTAAAATCGATATGGGATATCACTTGGGATTCTCATCCAATGCTAAGGCCTACAAAGTGTTTAATACACGGACCAAAGCAGTGGAAGAGACTTTGAATGTAAAGTTCAATGAACTTTCATCACTGAAAATCCCTGCAAATCCTGCAGAATTGTTCGATCTTGAAAAATTCACTTTTGAAAATACTGCTGTCAAGACTAACACTGCAGGTCCATGTAACACCTCGAATTTTTGTGTCCAATGATGTGTTAACACGTGTCATTTGTTTACACGTGGCATCTATAATAAATAAAGGACTAATTTTGACAAACCTTGAAAGTATATATAAATTCGAGGGTTATAAATGTCAACAAGGATAAATATACTGTATAGTATCCCTAAATAATACTTAAACCTTCAAACGAATAAATTATAGATCGTACAAAAACAAAACGCGGAAGAAAGTGAGAGATTACAAACTACAGGGGTTAACTGTGTCAACATGTTTAATAATACCTCTGAGTGACCCTTTAACGTTCCAAAGACTTTGTAACGGTATTATACCCTCACTAAAATAATATATATGAATTTCGCGAAGTTTCGATATGAAACGAGAAAGTTACGATCGAATTCGTAGAAGAAGGGTTAAAAGCGTCAACAGTGAAAGTTAAGGCTTTCCAATATAATTAATAAATAAACCGGGGACTTAATAATTCACATAAATAACGCGAGGCCCCTAATCGTAAATAACCGAGGGCCAATTCGCAAAGTTACCCCTTCGGTTCCGAAAGGTCAGGTTATTAATTACAAAGATTCGGTAATCATTGCGAAAGATTTGGCAAGATTCTGATCATGATTACAAAGGATTTAAAAATCCTGAAAACATAACCTAACGCGACCCGCGTAAGGTTTCAAGGTAAGTTGAGGCGGGCCGCGAGCCTCCTCTTAAACGCGCCTGGTTAGTAAACTTCAGGCGACCCGCGTACAAAGTGCCTGGTTCCCCCATGCGGGCCGCGTCAGGCGCCCAGATGCAGAAACATGCTTAACTTGGCTGTTCAGCCTTCCAAGAGCCATGATCTGCATTTAAACACCTCCAAATGACCCCTAAACGACCCCTAACACTAAGGACAAGTGTTGATCAGTTGTGGTGTGTGCTAGACTTTGTTGTCAATCAATTGTGGTGCTTAAAACCACTATATAAAGCCTAAGTTGCAACCATAAGTTCACACCCCATCATCTGCATCATTTGGTCATTTCTGGAGCTCCAACTTCCTCTCAAGTGGTCACACTTGGTGCATAGGACCTCAGTAAGTGTTCCACTCCTTTCCCATTTGAGCTTTAACTTAGTTTTAGCTTAAAAGTCGATCCGTCGTAACTAACGGTCGACTTAGCGATAACTCACAAATGATTCAGTGAATTGTCGAATCAAGAATGGTTATTTGTTGGTAATTATGTGGGTAATAAACCTCTAAAAGGGTTCCCACTGATCACCACTCTAACTATGTCAAATGTCGAGTCAAACGTGCACCCAAAAAGTCAACAGAATGTCGTTTTGGCGAATCTTGCATAATCTGTAATGTATATACTATGGAACCTGTTTTGATGATCATAAAACATGATATTAAGTATATAAACTCGTTTGCGCTCGTTTGAATCGATCATTTACTATATAGAACCGGTTCGGAGCCGAATGTCGCAAAAGTTTGACTTTTGCTTTGACTTCAGTTCTGACCCGTTTTAGTGAGGTATAAATATACCTTAGGACTCTCTTAGGACCAGGTCACATGTTGGTATAAACCTCTGTGGTCGGTTCATGAGTTATCCGAGTCTTTTACGTATTTCCGTCATTCGCCTGAAAGTTGACCGTAACGACCTTTTAAAATTAAAACGAGTATTTCGGACACGTGAACGGACCAAAACCTTGCTTGTTAAATTATAAGCATGTCCTTAAAGTTTCACGTCAATCCGAGGCCTAGAATGAGAGTTATGCTAAAAGGCGCACTTTTAAGAAAGTTTTGTAATTAACGGCGCAATTAGCATAACGCCCATCTAACCCAAGTTTTCGTCACCAAAACTTTTACCCACTGTGGTAAAATAATATTTTGGGAATTTTAAAGATTTTTAATAAATTTTACCTTGCTCATAACCTGCGGTTATGGCTACGGTTCGGTAAATACCGAATATGCCCTTTTTGGCCAAAACGGGAGTTCTACAAGGTCTTTTGACCCGATTCCAGTTTCCACTGGTTTTAAATAATAAATAAAGTATTTAAGCTTTATAAGCTGTTCGGGAAACTCAGATTTCCTATAGAACTCGAAAAGCCCTTTTAAAGTCTTTAAAATGACCGAAAAGCCCCTACGGGGCATAATATAAACTTAAACTCGTTACGGGCATTACGGAAGGTATCCTACTGATACCAAAATACTTTTAAGGCATATTGACTTAGGAAATAAGCGTAGGACACTTATGGTTAACCGTTTCGCCTATTGCGCGCACGGTTCGGCCTATGAAACTGGTTTTCATACATTAGCCGATACGGGTCAAATTATACTATTTGAACCCCAAAATCCAAAGTATGGACTACAAACCCATATAAAACAAGTCACTGCACTTGTTGGGTTCAAATCATACCCCACTCTCGGTTTTCGCCGTTCCGTGCGAATTAACTATATCTATATATCGGAATCAACCGGTTTAAGCTACGGCTAATACAAGAACCGTTAGGATTCTAAGAGGTTAATTAAAACCTTCGTTCCAGATTAGGAGCCCCAGTAAAAGCTATCGGTGACTTGATCTAAATTAAGGATTTATACTTGCAAAGGTAAATACTTTAACTTATTTCCCCTATATGGGCTTGGGTTACGGTATATTAATACCGCTTGATTGAGCATTATATAATTCCATCGCTGAGGTGGTTAATTGATTAAATATGATCGGCTCATTTAAACAGTTTTGTTGCTTATAAGCCTTTGGGGGGTTTAATGACCGTTGTCTCGGATATCCTCGGCATCATTTTACGAAATGGCCACGACCATCGACATCCCGGTGTAGGCGTACACCCGGTATAAAGTGTCGACATTAAAATTAAAAGACGTAGCCGTTGGTTTTTATACTACGGTTTTACGCAAACGTGGTGTGTCTATAAATCTTTAACCCGGCACGACCCGGGCTACTGAACGCATAAAAGAACATGTAAAACGTTCACAAGATCATTATGAATTTTCCCAAGTTATAAAAGAGTTTGTGCCTTGTGCATTCAAATCAATTTTAATAAACATTTTCAAATGTGTCAGTTGAATGTATTTACCAGTGTAAACTGACGTATTTTCCCCAAAAAGATTAAGTGCAGGTACCTAAACGTAATTGGCTGGTATTAGCTCCCTAGCGTCGGGATAAGCCTCGCAAGCTTGATTGCAGTATCTAATGGAACAATACTTTACTTTTATTTACGATCCACTGTGGATATATCCAACCCCTGTAATACATTTTGATATTACAATCAGAGGTTGAAATTTATATATTTATCTTATGCTTCCGCTGTGCATTATATAATTGTGTGGTTTGACTATATTGTTGCCAACATCGTCACGGTAATCCCCCACCGGGCCCACCGGTGAGACACGTGGAAATCGGGGTGTGACAGGTTGGTATCAGAGCCAACATTGAGTGAATTAAACACTATCCTAATGTGTTTAATCTCAATGACACAATTGCACATACTTGAGTCTAGACTTAACATAGGAATACTCCCGATTCTAATCTAGAATTTACTGCTTCCAATTATTTTTATATTGGATACGTCGCCAAGCGAAGAAGCCATAATAGGAGTTCTCCACACCCGGGGTCCTGAGATGCTGAGCTTCCTACCGCGGTTAAAATGAAACGAACATCCAAGGAGAAAGTATTCAGAAATAAAATGAAGAAGGAACTCCTTATACTGAAGATCGTTTCCTTATTAGTCCTTATAAGGACATAATTATCTTTCAGTCCCTGCGAGGACAACATTATTCCTTTCAAGTCCCGCTTAGGGCAACTTTATACTTTCACTTTTATATAATGGAATGATTAAGTTAGACTTTCATTCCGAATAAGAAATATTAAATAAATCAAAACCATTCCTTTTTATTGATCTGCCTAAATAAAGAATCTTAAGGGGGTGAAACCTAGCTTGGGGTCTTTTAAGATCAGTCAAGATGGTACGACCTAGCTGAAAAGATTCTGATTCCCTGTTAACCTCTGTACGCATGTTAACATTCATGGCAGATGTGATTCGTTAAAATCACGCACGTCATTCTTATACAATAATCCTTTAAAGGATTTCAAAACCCAACTAAATGATATATAAATCGTGGGTTAAATCACCAATGAAGGTGATCAATATTATAAAGACATCCATTAGTGATGCAATGCCTACGGGCCAGTATTATAAAGACATCCATTAGTGATGCAATGCCTACGGGCCAGTATTATAAAGACATCCATTAGTGATGCAATGCCTACGGGCCAGTATTATTAAAACATCCATTAGTGATGCAGTGCCTACGGGCCAGAATTATTAAAACATCCATTAGTGATGTAGTGCCTACGGGCCAAACT
The DNA here is from genome assembly GCF_002127325.2 of Helianthus annuus. Classification (NCBI taxonomy): domain Eukaryota; kingdom Viridiplantae; phylum Streptophyta; class Magnoliopsida; order Asterales; family Asteraceae; genus Helianthus; species Helianthus annuus. The sequence goes on from NC_035448.2 coordinate 23,547,071, forward strand.
TATTAAACATCCATTAGTGATGTAGTGCCTACGGGCCAAACTTATTAAAACATCCAATAGTGGTGTAGTGCCTACGGGCCAAACTTATTAAACATCCAATAGTGATGTAATGCCTACGGGTCATACTAATTGTCATATAAGACAAAAGGCAGTGGTAGTCTATGACTCCCTGTCAGAAAAAGGTAATGAACTAAGTTCAAACCTCAAGGCTTTGATTCTCTGAAATCCTAGCTTATAAATTATAAATGTCCTAGTGACTAGGCCTATTGTGCCAGAATACCTTCATGCTGTGATTCTCTGAAATCATAGCTTATAAATTAAAACTTGTCCACGTGACTAAGCCTTTTGTGCTATTACTAAATGCCTCGATCCCAGACGGTCATGGCTTATAAATTAAACTGTCTACGCGACTAGGCCAATTGTGCTATTATTAACTTATAAACTAGGATTCGTGATAAGATCCTAAATAAAATAAATATTCTTCCTTCCCTGCCAGTAGGCATTATTTTTTCTAAAAAGAAATCTCAAGGGTAAACCTAGCCTATATGACGAGGCCAAGATGGTAGGACCTATTCAGGAGATTCAATTCCTTGTTAACATCCGTAAAATGTTAACACTCCTGGAGAACGTGGTTCGATAAAATCACGTAAGTCATCCCTAGATTGGGTTATTCCAAGCCTTCCTTATTAAAATAATCATCCCTTAAGGAGGAAGTGCCACGGGCTACAATACACTGTCCGATTGCGACATCGACAATTGTGATCTTTTGAGATTCCCCATCACTAAGGGGATGAGCTATGCTCAAAGCCCTCTAGACGATAATCCTGTCGCCATGTCATTATTATGACCACTGAACGACAATGGATTTAAATTAAAGTACTAATCCTGTCGTCATGTCATTATTATGACCACTGAACGACAGTTGATCAAATTAAGTGCTAATCCTGTCGTCATGTCATTATTATGACCACTGAACGTCAGTTGATTAAATTAAGTGCTAATCCTGCCGTCATGTCATTATTATGACCACTGAACGACAGTTGATTAAATTAATGGCACTGATCATGTCGTCATGTCATTACTGTGACCGCTGAACGTATCATCAGTGCAATGACTATATATCTTAACATCTTACGAGATGTTAATTGATAGGCCCCAGGCCAGAAATTTTAATAAAGACAGTCGTAACTTACAACTCCCTGTCAAGAAAAGGCAAGAACACGTTCAGGCCTAAATACCTTAATTCTACAAAATTAAGGTTGATAATATGAAGTTGTCCCTGTGACTTGGTCTCTTGTGCCATAATTATATTTTATTAAATTAGGATTTATGATAAAAATCCTGAATAAAATAAACATCCCTCTTTTCCCTGCCAGTATGCAGTTTAAAAAGAATCTTGAAGGTGAGACCTAGCCTACACGGCCAAGATGGTGAAACCTACTCAAGGGATTCAGATCCTTGTTAACACCTAAGCACGTGTTAACACTATTGACAAATGTGATTCGGGAAAATCACAAAAGTCATCCTTATATTGGATTCTTCCAATTCCCTTATCTAGGCTAATGATTTAGAAATCATGGCTTATATGGGATGATCATATCGTTAGTGATGAAATGCCTGCGAGCTAAGCTTGCTGTCCGATAAGACAATGACAGTGATGGTTTTTGACCGTCTGTCTAAGATATTGGACTATGTCCAAACATAATAGTCTATATGATCAATGCGATCATGACTAATATCATCTAATGCGATGATAATATTATTTAACATCCTTAGAAATGTTTTGCCTACGGGCTATAATATATTATCCATTTAGGACATGGACATTGTTATCTTTATGATTCCTTGTCTAAGGTGGTGAGCTATGCTCAAGCCAGAAATAGTCAATATAATTAACGCAATCATGACTTAAATCATCTAATAGGATAAACCTATTATAAACGGCCATTAGTGATGTTTTGCCTAAAGGGCCATATTATATTATCCAATTGAGACAAGGCAATCGTAATCTTTTGTGATTCCTTGCCCAAAGGAGTGAGCTATACTCAAATCCTATACTCTATACTATCATTGCAAACCTGACTAATAGCATCAATATGATGATCATAAACTCATGATATTGACATCCCTAGTGATGAAATCCCTACGGGCTATACTTTACTCTATTTCGATAAGACAAAATAGGGGTGATCCTTATGATCCCCTATTCAAAATGGTAGAATGATACCTAAACCTAATAGTCCACGCGATCTAAATGATCATGATTAATATCGGTAGATACAGTAATATAGATAGACATCCACGAGTGATGTTAATTGGTATTGCCTTCCTGTCAAGAAAATCGCCTGTCTAGACGATGACGGTGGTAGTCTATGACTCCCTGTCCAAAAGGTGAAGAACTGTGTTCAAGCCTTAAGACTCTTGATCTAATGAAGTTGCAACCTACGAATTGATGTCCTTGTGACCAACCCACAATTTATACTACAAGTCACCTACGACTAGCCTCCATGCTTTAATAAGTCGTTCGTGACAAGTTAACATATTAAATGTTAACATCACTGGTGACAGGTGTTAGTGCCATATCCTATAGACATCCTAGAGACAAGGCCATTTGTGCCACACCTAAATGTCATTACGACAAGGCCTTCGTGCCATATGATTACTTATATTCTTCAAGACTGGGCTTATTGCCATATCCTCCTACGTCCCTCGCGACAGTTTTCTATGCCATTTATGTATATACATATATATAACCAAGACCATGTAAGGATAGCCTTTGAGCTATTTATAAACGTCCTTGTGACAAAGACAGTTGTGGCATTATGGTCCCCTGTCAAACAGATATTGGACTAGCTCCAAACCTTAAAGGCCATTGATGATCCTTTTGTGACCTAAGCTAAATGTAATAGATATACATCCCGATAGCATTCACTAAGAATGTTCAGAACAAAATGACCCATACGGCTTATGAATGCCGTGGCTAATCTAAGTCAGGTCATCAGAATGATGACTAATAATTGTTAAATCTTAGTGATTAGTACCAAGTTTCGAGTATGGAAGACTCGGATGAGGTAGACAACAGTCGCAATACTATTAATGCGACGAAAGTTAATAAAAAACTACAAACATAAACCTCAATATTAATGGAGTTAATCTCCTGGATATGGTTGACGCAGCAGTTGAAAGGACCATGGAAAGTTCATGAAACAATCCAAGGGCCGAATGCTCCCCGCTCTGAATTTCATTCAAAACCATGTCCAATTGCTCATGAAAAGAGTTTGGTTCACACTTCGTATATGAAGGACGAACCAAAGGAGGAAGATAACTCCCATAAATCTAAGAAAGAGAGCGAATACAGACTTAATAAAAAGCAACGAAGGTTCGGTAAGAGCCTGTATGTAAGAATTGCTAGCAAAGACATTAGGGGCAGTGTCGAATAAAACCAAAACCCAGGCAGTGTGACATCTGCTAGGGAACAGGTCATCATTTCCTCGGAATGTAGGGACCTGGAGAATACATTCTATCATGACTGTGATGAGTAAGACCGTATTAGAGATAGATACCATAAAGCTGCCAAGAAGGTGCGGCTAAGCCTGGAAAGGGCTAAAAGAAGAAATGCCTGAACTCACCTAATGAACGCCAAAAGGCAGTCTACGATGTCGTCAAGTATGTTCATCATCTTTTACCATTAATAAATTCTGCTAAGTGTCCTGATTTAATACAGGCAATCATAAATCTTCATAAACCATAAGCTTAGCAAACTTTTATATTATCCGCAAGGTATAATTTACCAAGGGAACATTAGTAACCGATTTTTTTTCGTATCAGCAAGAAATCCTTTCGAAAAATCTAAAAAGTACTCTTCCTTCGCATAGAGTACAACAACATATGTTATTTTAATTATTTTCTTTTTTTCATTGTTCTTCTATCGCCTGCGAATGCCAAACTATGTTTGATAAAAGTACCATATGAGGATTGGCGTATCCTAATGTGTCCCATAGATTATTTCCATGCCTGATCAGTATGGAGGTTCAATACATGGAACCCCTGAGATATCCCAATGGTCATATTGTCCTAATGTCGACTAATAGTATTCGAAGAAGATATCCAGAATGGGATTGGCCAAGTAAATGTTCCCGAATTGGAATTTCGTGGACCTATATGTGTCACTTGTTTGGCACAAACAATAATGAATGAACTGGAGCCTGAGATATGAAAAATCTCTGTAGTCTCCCTGTATCTAGATTATCTTCTCATAAGTTTTCCCTGCTTACCTCCTGGAAGGCGGGTAGAATTAATATTAACATCCCGCTGTGGGCTGGAGTATTACGAAAACTCCATATTGCTTATAGAACAATCGAAACCTTGATTAAGTAGGGTTTAAGATATAGGCTCATATAGCCTGACTCAATATTCCGAAAGTTTTATGTTATTAAATAAGAAAGACGGTTCATATTGCTTATATATTAGTGACGCAACCCTAATTAAGCAACAACTGAGAATTGCCATAAGATGCCCAGGATCTAAAGGCAATTTGTTGGTGAATAGGCTTGAAAAAGTCTGTAGCCGCTTATGTAGCCAAATGCTTGACTTGTGCGCAAGTCAAAGCTGAGCATCAAAAGCCGTCTGGCATGCTACAACAACTTGAACTTCCCAAGTGGAAGTAAGAGATGGTAACTATGGATTTTATTGCCATGCTAACCAGGATGAGGAAAGGAAATGACACAATATGGGTTATAGTCGATAGACTGACTAAATCAGCTCATTTTTACCCATCAAAGAGACAAATAGCTCCGATGAGTTAGCCCAACTTTATGTTGATAAGATTGTAGCCTTACACGGCATACCTGTGTCTATTATCTCCGATAGGGATACTAGGTACACGTCTCATTTCTGAAAAAGTTTCCAGCAATCTTTGGGCACGCGTTTGAACTTCAGCATGGCTTACCATCCACAGACGAACGGTCAAAGTGAGCGTACTATCCAAACGCTAGAAGACATGCTTCGTGCATGTGCGATCGATTTAGGGGGTAACTGAGATAAGAACCTACCCCTAATCGAATTCTCCTACAATAATAGCTACCACACCAGCATAAAGGCTACGCCTTTTGAGGCATTATATGGTAGGAAATGTAGATCGCCTGTTTGTTGGGCGGAAGTAGGAGAGGTCCAATTATCGGGACCAGAGATTGTTTTCCAGACAACGGACAAGATTGTCCAGATCCGGGAACGTCTCAAGGCTGCCCGCGATAGGCAGAAGAGCTACGCTGATCCAAAGCGTAAAGATTTTCACTTCAAAGTGGGTAAAAAGGGTATTACTTAAGGTGTCACCCTGGAAGGGGGTGATGCGTTTCGGCAAGAAAGGCAAACTGAGTCCGAGATACATAGGGCCTTTTGAGGTCATTGAACGAGTCGGATCAGTTGCCTATAAACTGAACTTGCCTGAAGAGCTCAATGGAATTCACAATGTGTTCCACATCTGCAATCTCAAAAAGTGCTTCGCCGACGAGTCGTTGGTGATTCCACACACAGATGTGCATATAGACGAGAGCTTAAAGTTCATAGAAAAACCTTTGTCGATTGAAGATCGACAGGTGAAGAAGCTTCGCAGAAAGCACGTACCGATTGTAAAAGTCAAATGGGATGCTCGTAGAGGTCCTGAATATACGTGGGAAGTCGAAGCTACAATGAAAGAAAAATACCCCTATTTATTTGAGTAAATCTCGGGTCGAGATTTATTTTAAGGGGGTGAGGATGTAACACCTCGAATTTTTGTGTCCAATGATGTGTTAACACGTGTCATTTGTTTACACGTGGCATCTATAATAAATAAAGGACTAATTTTGACAAACCTTGAAAGTATATATAAATTCGAGGGTTATAAATGTCAACAAGGATAAATATACTGTATAGTATCCTTAAATAATGCTTAAACCTTCAAACGAATAAATTATAGATCGTACAAAAACAAAACGCGGAAGAAAGTGAGAGATTACAAACTACAGGGGTTAACTGTGTCAACATGTTTAATAATACCTCTGAGTGACCCTTTAACGTTCCAAAGACTTTGTAACGGTATTATACCCTCACTAAAATAATATATATGAATTTCGCGAAGTTTCGATATGAAACGAAAAAGTTACGATCGAATTCGTAGAAGAAGGGTTAAAAGCGTCAACAGTGAAAGTTAAGGCTTTCCAATATAATTAATAAATAAACCGGGGACTTAATAATTCACATAAATAACGCGAGGCCCCTAATCGTAAATAACCGAGGGCCAATTCGCAAAGTTACCCCTTCGGTTCCGAAAGGTCAGGTTATTAATTACAAAGATTCGGTAATCATTGCGAAAGATTTGGCAAGATTCTGATCATGATTACAAAGGATTTAAAAATCCTGAAAACATAACCTAACGCGACCCGCGTAAGGTTTCAAGGTAAGTTGAGGCGGGCCGCGAGCCTCCTCTTAAACGCGCCTGGTTAGTAAACTTCAGGCGACCCGCGTACAAAGTGCCTGGTTCCCCCATGCGGGCCGCGTCAGGCGCCCAGATGCAGAAACATGCTTAACTTGGCTGTTCAGCCTTCCAAGAGCCATGATCTGCATTTAAACACCTCCAAATGACCCCTAAACGACCCTTAACACTAAGGACAAGTGTTGATCAGTTGTGGTGTGTGCTAGACTTTGTTGTCAATCAATTGTGGTGCTTAAAACCACTATATAAAGCCTAAGTTGCAACCATAAGTTCACACCCCATCATCTGCATCATTTGGTCATTTCTGGAGCTCCAACTTCCTCTCAAGTGGTCACACTTGGTGCATAGGACCTCAGTAAGTGTTCCACTCCTTTCCCATTTGAGCTTTAACTTAGTTTTAGCTTAAAAGTCGATCCGTCGTAACTAACGGTCGACTTAGCGATAACTCACAAATGATTCAGTGAATTGTCGAATCAAGAATGGTTATTTGTTGGTAATTATGTGGGTAATAAACCTCTAAAAGGGTTCCCACTGATCACCACTCTAACTATGTCAAATGTCGAGTCAAACGTGCACCCAAAAAGTCAACAGAATGTCGTTTTGGCGAATCTTGCATAATCTGTAATGTATATACTATGGAACCTGTTTTGATGATCATAAAACATGATATTAAGTATATAAACTCGTTTGCGCTCGTTTGAATCGATCATTTACTATATAGAACCGGTTCGGAGCCGAATGTCGCAAAAGTTTGACTTTTGCTTTGACTTCAGTTCTGACCCGTTTTAGTGAGGTATAAATATACCTTAGGACTCTCTTAGGACCAGGTCACATGTTGGTATAAACCTCTGTGGTCGGTTCATGAGTTATCCGAGTCTTTTACGTATTTCCGTCATTCGCCTGAAAGTTGACCGTAACGGCCTTTTAAAATTAAAACGAGTATTTCGGACACGTGAACGGACCAAAACCTTGCTTGTTAAATTATAAGCATGTCCTTAAAGTTTCACGTCAATCCGAGGCCTAGAATGAGAGTTATGCTAAAAGGCGCACTTTTAAGAAAGTTTTGTAATTAACGGCGCAATTAGCATAACGCCCATCTAACCCAAGTTTTCGTCACCAAAACTTTTACCCACTGTGGTAAAATAATATTTTGGGAATTTTAAAGATTTTTAATAAATTTTACCTTGCTCATAACCTGCGGTTATGGCTACGGTTCGGTAAATACCGAATATGCCCTTTTTGGCCAAAACGGGAGTTCTACAAGGTCTTTTGACCCGATTCCAGTTTCCACTGGTTTTAAATAATAAATAAAGTATTTAAGCTTTATAAGCTGTTCGGGAAACTCAGATTTCCTATAGAACTCGAAAAGCCCTTTTAAAGTCTTTAAAATGACCGAAAAGCCCCTACGGGGCATAATATAAACTTAAACTCGTTACGGGCATTACGGAAGGTATCCTACTGATACCAAAATACTTTTAAGGCATATTGACTTAGGAAATAAGCGTAGGACACTTATGGTTAACCGTTTCGCCTATTGCGCGCACGGTTCGGCCTATGAAACTGGTTTTCATACATTAGCCGATACGGGTCAAATTATACTATTTGAACCCCAAAATCCAGAGTATGGACTACAAACCCATATAAAACAAGTCACTGCACTTGTTGGGTTCAAATCATACCCCACTCTCGGTTTTCGCCGTTCCGTGCGAATTAACTATATCTATATATCGGAATCAACCGGTTTAAGCTACGGCTAATACAAGAACCGTTAGGATTCTAAGAGGTTAATTAAAACCTTCGTTCCAGATTAGGAGCCCCAGTAAAAGCTATCGGTGACTTGATCTAAATTAAGGATTTATACTTGCAAAGGTAAATACTTTAACTTATTTCCCCTATATGGGCTTGGGTTACGGTATATTAATACCGCTTGATTGAGCATTATATAATTCCATCGCTGAGGTGGTTAATTGATTAAATATGATCGGCTCATTTAAACAGTTTTGTTGCTTATAAGCCTTTGGGGGGTTTAATGACTGTTGTCCCGGATATCCTCGGCATCATTTTACGAAATGGCCACGACCATCGACATCCCGGTGTAGGCGTACACCCGGTATAAAGTGTCGACATTAAAATTAAAAGACGTAGCCGTTGGTTTTTATACTACGGTTTTACGCAAACGTGGTGTGTCTATAAATCTTTAACCCGGCACGACCCGGGCTACTGAACGCATAAAAGAACATGTAAAACGTTCACAAGATCATTATGAATTTTCCCAAGTTATAAAAGAGTTTGTGCCTTGTGCATTCAAATCAATTTTAATAAACATTTTCAAATGTGTCAGTTGAATGTATTTACCAGTGTAAACTGACGTATTTTCCCCAAAAAGATTAAGTGCAGGTACCTAAACGTAATTGGCTGGTATTAGCTCCCTAGCGTCGGGATAAGCCTCGCAAGCTTGATTGCAGTATCTAATGGAACAATACTTTACTTTTATTTACGATCCACTGTGGATATATCCAACCCCTGTAATACATTTTGATATTACAATCAGAGGTTGAAATTTATATATTTATCTTATGCTTCCGCTGTGCATTATATAATTGTGTGGTTTGACTATATTGTTGCCAACATCGTCACGGTAATCCCCCACCGGGCCCACCGGTGAGACACGTGGAAATCGGGGTGTGACAGTCCATCAGAGGATTCATCACCAGACTATGGATATGAAATCATCGTTCCTCAAAAGTCTGCTTCAAAAGGGGGAGCATCAGTTGTTCAACATAGTTGTCAAATCTCAACCACTGCTACCTCAACAGTTGTTGACCAAAGTAGGCCCTTAACCACTGCTTCCACCTCATCAAACACTGCTGACAAAAGTCTTCAAACAGTGGATCAAAGTCAGCAGGTGTTCACACCTTTACCTCCAATGCCTCCACCTTTTGAAGCCACTGCTGGGTCATCAAAGTCACCAGCAGTGGTTAGCTCAGATGATACACATCTGCAACCTTCACCACAAAATGCCATCATTCCCTACCAAGGAGAGCTAATCTTCTTGAAATCTCATCCACCAGATCAGATAATTGGCAACATCAATGAAGGGGTGCTCACAAGAAAGCAGTCCCAAAACATTTGTCTTTTTGCTGGCTTTCTATCACTCCATCAGCCAGTCAAGTACCAAGAGGCACTGAAAGACAACAGCTGGGTAGAGGCCATGCAAGAAGAGCTCCAACAGTTCAGAAGACAACAAGTATGGGAGCTTGTACCACTGCCAGAGAATGTAAGTCCTATTGGCACAAAGTGGGTCTTCAAAAACAAAACTGATGAAAGGGGCATTGTTGTCAAGAATAAAGCCAGGCTTGTGGTTCAAGGCTACAGACAAGAAGAGGGAATTGATTATGATGAAACATTTGCTCCTGTTGCAAGACTTGAAGCAATCAGACTCTTTCTGGCCTTTGCTGTCAACCACAATATCAAGGTGTACCAAATGGATATAAAATGTGCATTCCTCTATGGTAAGATTCAAGAAGAGGTATATGTTTGTCAACCTCCAGGTTTTGAGGATCCATTTTATCCAGATCATGTCTACAAGCTAAACAAAGCTTTGTATGGCTTGAAACAAGCACCCAGAGCCTGGTATGAAACTCTTTCCACCTTTTTACTTTCCATTGGTTTCACCAGAGGCAGGATTGATAAAACACTGTTTTTAAAATGGAGAGGAAAGGATTTGATGATTGTCCAGATTTATGTGGATGACATCATTTTTGGAAGCACATGTAATAAAATGTGTGAAGAGTTCAGACAACTCATGACAGCTGAGTTTGAAATGAGTGCAATGGGTGAACTCCAGTGCTTTCTTGGTCTCCAAGTAAAGCAGCTGCAAAATGGCACTTTCATCCATCAAGGCAAATATGCAAAAGAACTTTGAAAGAAATTTGATATGGATGATTGTAAGCCATGTAGTACACCCATTGCAACCAACAAATTGGTCATGTCTGAAGAAAAGGATGATTTGGTTGATCAGACCTTATATAGAAGCATGATTGGGTCTTTATTGTACCTAACTGCATCTAGACCAGATATCATGTTTGCAACATGTGTCTGTGCAAGATCCCAATCATCCCCTAGAAAGTCAAACCTTATTGCTGTAAAAAGGATATTCAGATACCTCAAAGGTGCTCCCACACTAGGTATCTGGTATCCAGCTGATGGTAAAATTGAGCTTTCAGGTTTCTCAGATAATGACTTTGCTGGATGTGATAATTCAAGGAAGTCCACTTCAGGGGGGTGCCAATTCCTAGGCAATTGCTTAGTGTCTTGGCAAAGCAAAAAGCAAGCAGCTGTTTCCACATCCACTGCTGAGGCAGAATACATAGCTGCTGCAAGCTGTACAGCCCAACTGCTCTGGCTTCAAAATCAGTTACTGGATTTTGGTATCACTGCCTTGAAGACACCACTCATGTTGGACAGCCAGGCAGCAGAAAATATCATCAAAAATCCAGTTTCCTATTCAACCACCAAACATATCGACATCAGACATCACTTTGTGAGGGATTGCTATGAAAAAGGTTTGATTTCTCTGCATCATGTTCCAACTAAGGATCAGCTGGCAGATGTGCTAACCAAAGCATTAGACACATCTACCTTTGAAAGCTTGATCTCTAGGATTGGTATGCTCAACATGGAATAACAGGAAAAATCCTGTTTTTCTATGAATAAAAGCATTAAAATGTTTTCAGAAAATCAAAAATCCATCCTTAAAAATAGCTAAAAATGAATTTTTCATTAAAATCCTAAAAGTCTGCCATAACCACTGACGGGTTCAAAAGTCTGTGCTGCTACAAAAGTCTGTCCACTGCTGAAAGTCATCCCTTGTTCTCATTTTCTTTGGTTAACCACTGATGGTCAAAATCAGTGGTGCATCCACTGCTAGGCTATCTACTGATGGTAAAAAGCATCCACTGTCATTCATTATCACTACAACTACTGTCTTCACCAGTTGTTTTCACAACCTGTACTGTTTAAAAGTACTGTCCTTCACCTCACCAGGGGATGGCATGCGGGCGGTACTTAGGGGTCAGACCTTTTGTAACTGCTGCCACGTCAGCATTCACTCTTCTTCTATAAAACCCCCTTTTCAACACCCAAACAAGGTTTCACTGTCGAATTGAATTCTCAAAAATTCTCTTCTCAAAGCAGTTTCCATCATATTTCGTCAAATTCCTTCACAATTTCATCTTCGATTCTCATCTTCAAAATGACAAAATCGAAATCATCCGCAAAAGCTTCTAAAAGGGCCTCTCAAAAGGCTACCTCCACCGAAATCCCACACAAACCATCTCATAATCTACTGGGTCTTCTCACAAAACCCGGTACCATCGACACATTTGATTTCATCCTCGACCTGCTCAACGCCTCAAAGTACAAAAATTTGTTAACCGCTGATGCACTGATTTACCTGCAAACTCAGAGAGAGTTTTGGAAAAATTGCATCCTTGAAAAACAAGGAAAAGATGTCATATCCATTAACTCTACTCTGCATAAGAAAGCAGTCCGAATAACACCACAATCCATATCTGAAGTCTTTCAACTCGATGATCTGCAAGGTAAAGACTCTTTCCCTAAAAACGAGTTAAAAATTGACTTCATTGAGAGAGGGTATGCAAATACAATGAAGAGGGACACCTTACAAAAAGGTTTCTTCCCTTCTGCAACCAGATTTTTATTTCATACCCTTCTCATGTGTGTTTCAAACAAAACCACTTCCTTTAATGAAATACCAATGAAAATTCAAAACTTGGGGTATGCTATTTTACAAGGAGAAAATCTTAACTACTCCAAGGCAGTGTTCAATGATTTGGTTAAAAATGTTGAAACAAAATCATTCTTACTGTTCCCAAGATTTTTAAGTTATTATTTTGAGAAAAAGTTCAGTAAGGATGATATTGCGGTAATAAACCAAGGTGAATCTTTTCAAATAAACAGCTTAACTGCTGAAACATTTTCAAGAATGTTAGCACCTCGTAAAACACAAGCAGAGGTGCCTGAGTAGACTTTAGCAGCAAACACTGCTCCTCAGGTATCTGCTGCTGAGCCCACTGCTCAAGGTGATCAAGGTAGCCAAACAACTGTCTTGAAACCCACACCTAAAATCACCAAAAAACCACAGAAAAAGAAAACTCAAAAACCCCCCAAACCCATCAAAAAGGCAACTCTGGAGGATGAGATACCAGAGCAACTGCCTGTGATTGCACAAAAATCACAACAAACCACTGCTGCTACTTCCTCACAGCAGTTGGTAGAAATATCTCAACATATACCTGAAACTCCTCCTGTCTCTTCACAAAAAGAACAGGTTGTACACACAGGGTCACCACATCATGAGGCTCTGGAAGCACTCGTTTCCATCCTCCACAGCCCAATACCCGGGGCAATTCCGCTTTCTAAACCTACCTTCACATCCCCAATTCCACCAAACACCAAACTGCTGTTGGATGCAATTGATTTGAACCTAGCACAAACCAGTCCTTCTCAATCACCCGTTCATGAGAAAATACCTCAACAAGAGACTGGGCTTGATGTATCAATCTTTGCTAACCCACCAACACAACCTGAGGAGGTTACACCCCTTGAGTTACACGTAACTCTTGGTGGTATTCCAAGTGAAGCAGCCACTACAAGTGTTGACCTACAGGTTTACACTTGGACAGTGGTTACATCAATAAGACTTCCTTGGAGGCAATTCCTTCTATAACACCTCTGTTATCTGCCAGTGAGTTTGTACTAACCACTGGTAACATCAAACGATTATCAAGTGTTGAAGGAAGAAGACCCCAGTACCAAGAAAAAGGGGCATCAGTTGTTGATGTTTGGAGTACGCTCCCTACCTCCACTTCTGATAAAACCACTGCTAGTGGGAAATCAGATGATCCCATTAAATTGGGTGATGGTTTAAAGTACCAAGAATTGACGGAACGTGTTGAAAAATTGGATACATTTGTTGCAGAAATTAAAGAAATGCTGCAACAGTTGTTAATAATTCAAAAGGTACCATCCACTGCTGTTCCATCTCATACACCTGCTCCACCACCAGCAGATGTTACAAATGAGCTCTGGAACCTCTTTCAACCTTTTCTCCATTAACAATTTCAGTTGGCCGAGCAACAACATGAAAAACATGTTCAAAATCTCAAAAAGGCAATGGAGTCTAGGTTCAGGGATACAAGCGATGACATCAAGGCTCTTAAGGCCCACTTGTTGACAACCACTGGCACTACTCCTCTGACTGTGCTTTATATTGATGACCTCCCTGCAGATAATGCCAAAAAGGGGGAGAAAATTAAGGAGTGGACAAAGAAAGGGATTGAAAATGGGCTATATCTTGATACAGTAACAGGTGCAATGCTCAGAGATATTCCTTTGCCAGATGGTAGTAAAAAGGTTGATGTTACCCAGAATGCACTTGATGATGCTGTCATAAGTGTAAAAAGGGATAGAGCGGCAAAGGCCTTGTCAAGGTGGAATGAGGAGAAGAAAGCTTTCATGGAGCTGAATGCGCAGGCTTGTTCTGGTGAAAAGGATGATCAAAATCCGATTCCAAAAGGAAAACTTACTAGAAAAGTAAGGAAACCCAAATCCACACCATCCAGCCTTCCTAAGCACACTCCAAAGCCACTGTCCAAAAGCCACCAACATCAAACCTCCATCCAAACAGTTGTTACAACAACTGCTCCCACTTCAACACACACCACTTCAACACACACCACCACCACCACTGCTTTACCACCACCATCAGTTCCTGCCTTAAAGCAGAAGACAGCAGATGTCAAAACATCTGTTGTAATGACAACAGTGGTTGAAACACCAGTTGTTTCAACAGTTGTTAGTCAGTCACAAACCACTGCCATCCAAATCACTCCCACTGATCCACCCAGAACATCATTTGCCCTCTCTAAAATAAAAAGGAGAAGGGTTGTCATATCAGATGATGATTCTCCATCACCACCACCAAAAGCTTCAAAATCCCAAGCACTTGTCACAGTTTCAAAACCCATTCCTCTCTTTTCAGCTCAAATGTACAAACGCTTACCTCCTGCAGGTGTTCAATTTCCTCTTGAACTTGTAACAGTCAGAGATGAAATTAAGTCTTTCTACTATGAGGATGACCCTGCCAAAAGGAGCTTGCCATCGATTGAAGGATATCCCAGGCCAACCAATATTGAAGAATACTTGAAAATCAAGGCCAAGCAAGCAGAGGATATCTCAATCAAAAACAAACAAGGGAAATCTGATAGAGAGTATCAACAAAACTATCAGTTTCTACTTACACAGGTCAGAGCTTTGGAACAATTTGCAAAAAATGTATGTCAGCAAATCTCTGAAAGGGCAGATGAGTCCTTGAGAAAAGACTACATTGAAAATATAATGACCAACAAGACATACAAGGGGGAGAAACACATGTTCAGAAACTGGACCATTCCTGAGCTTGAAGAGGAAGTAGCCAGGATTCATGAAATGATCAAGAATAAGGTCGAGCAGACTCCCCCAGAAAAATTCAAAAATGTTGAAGCTGATAAGGCTTTAGAGCTGAAGAGAATGAAAGAGGAGCTGATAATTGCTGATTATGGGTCAAAGAACTCTGTGTCTAAGTGGGGAGAAGCGAGGTCAGGGCCACCTACAAAAGGTTGGAAGAGCTAAGGAAGAAAGATCCAACAGCTCCACAAAAGCCTGATTACTCCAAAGCAGAGGTTTCGAAAGGATCATCAAAGCCACATCTCAAAAGAACCACTGCTCCTGCTGGTACTGCCATCTACAAAAGAAGGAGACAAAGCCAGTTAGGTTCTGAAATAGTTCAAGAGATTCTTACTGGAACTGCCATTGTGAAAAAGGGCCTGTTGTTAATGTTGAAAGAAGAATCTGAACTGGAAAAATCTGCACATATTGCTCAGCCAGTTATGAATAGGCCAGCCTCACCAAACTCCTCAACAAATAAAAATCTCCCAAGAAACCCATCTCGCCTAAAAATACAAAACTGGATCACAGCAGTAGATTCAAAATAAGCAGATGTCTGATTGCAAGTCTCTCCACTTGAAAGTGGTGTCAACATCTGCTGACCTCCTATCTGCTGATCATGCAATCTGCTGACCTACAACTGCTGACCAAGACAAAGTCTGATAGAAGAACTAAAGCTCTGCTGCTCAATCTACTGCCTTGGTTAAAGCTCTGCTGATCATGACAAGTACTGCTGGGTTCATAGCAGTGGAAGGATGCAGCAGGAGTTTATGTTTAGTTTATGCATTGAAATGTAATATCAGTAGTTAGCATAGCAGTGTTTATATAGATCAGAGGTTAGAGTTTGTTAGGAGGTTAGATGTCACTTTCATGGTGACGTCAGCTTTGATGCTCAGTGGTTTGATGCTCACTTTCATGGTGAACAATACTCTGTACTGTTCTGTTTAGCTCATTCACCATCTTCTTTCTGCACGAACAAACACTGAGCTCAGGCTGAGCGGGAGTTTGCATATCATACACACATTGTAATCAGAGTTTAAAAATAAATTTAATCATTTGATTCAGTGTTAGAAAATGTATGATTGATAGCATTTCTTCTGTTTGATTGTGAAAAGTTTGGTTCCATTAAATTCCGCTGCACTACTCTTTCATTTGTTCATCTAAATTTAAACACAAATCACAATCAATCCAAACTCAGATCCTAACAGTAACAGAATCATTGTTTCACAACCATGGAATAAATAGTTTCGTTTTATTAAATCAAATGTATTACATTACATTAGAAATTGAAACAAAACATAAACAAATAGTCTTTCGTTGTTATTAAGTCACTAAGGCCTCGTCCATTCCTATGTGAGCATACACCAATATCATCATCAAATATCATCAACTATTGTACCAGAAACACATGTGAAAATACGTCAGCATAAAAATGCCGGCGAGTACATAGGTTTTATGTGAGTGTTAGATTCATAGCTCGTTTTACATGTTGCAATGCTTATTTAAAAACCTTATTTTGAAAAGTATAGCATTGCAGCATAATTAACCAACTCAAATCAAGTTGATTATAATTTATAAAATCTCGTAGCCATGCTTCTTAACTCCAAAAACATTTTTTTAATTAAACCCATATTGGAAATCATTTTTGAAATAAAAACTCGAATAGTATATATATATATATTGTTAGAAAAACCTTGTAGTATAACTTTGTTTTTGATAACCTTGCCCAAGTGATCCAGATAACGCAACGATATATAATGTGTTAAAAGCACTTATATATAGGAAGTACCAGCGGCGTATCCACCATGCTTTTAGCACATTACACCCGTCCCGTTACCTAATCACTTCCCTAACCCAACGATTCAAACAGATTTCAAACGGTTCATGTCAATCAACAGATACAAATGGTTCACACGGTTCAACAGTTACAAACGGTTCACATAATTCAATGGTTACAAACGGTTCACAACGGTTCACATAGTCAAATAGTTACAACGGTTCAAAATGTAATTCAATGTGTCCATATGTTGGATGAGCATATGCAGCAAAATGTAATGTAAAACAATGTACTAAGTATGCACACAATGGAAATACATAGCATAAAAACATAATGAAATCATGTACTAATAGTGTACTAATGAACATAGCAAGTATATGATATAAAAACGTGAAAACATGAAAGTAACAAGTAGGCACATGTGTTTCACCCCAAAACGTTTGAAAAACAGTAAAAGAGGGGTCTATGTACTCACTTTAGGGTGCTTAGAAGTCTTGAACAACAACCAAGCAAAGCTAGAGGGATCACGGAAATCAAACGACACCTAATATAGGTAACTACATTAATAACCGGACCTAACTTGGAAGATCGGATAGTTTGAGGTTTCGTAAACCAAATGAGTATTGGAACTCATATGATATGGTCTAACAAAGCCTACATACTAAAATGAAACCTAACCTAAGTGCTTACGACCCGATATGACCCGTTTAGGTAGCTTACGCTACTTTAACGCGTCGTTCGCGTAAAACGCATTCGGAACGCCTAACTAGTCCTATGACAAGTAATATATGCCTTAACATGTCTAATATTATTGTCTAATCGGTTTAGATGTCAAAATTTTAGGTTACATATGCTTAAAATGAATTTATGCGTAAAAAGGGTATTTTGGTAATTTTCCCAAGGCATATGAACTACCTATCATACGATTAATTAAACCTAGGTGACCATAAGGTATAACCTCGGAAGGTTATTCCCTATGCTACTATGGTCACTAAACATGTTTGGTCGGATCCTAATGATCGACCAAACGGGTCGTGTTGGAAAGTCTAAGCGGGTGTTTAGTCCGCTTGACTTACGACTCTACACAAGCACTAAACTAAAAAGTGACGAGCTAAACATGCTAAAACATGTTTAGTTAAGTTGGAAAACAGGTTTGGTATCAAAACAAACGGTTTTGATACCTATAAGTAGCTTGGTTACAAAATACGCGGGAAAACGCATTTTGCCCGAAACTACGACTCGTCACTAAGCCTAGATAACGTGGTAATCAGTAGGTATAGTCACTAGGGACCATAACCATCGTGATTACGCTCACGTTATGAAGTTCAAACGAACTTCGCATTGACCATAAACTGGTCAAAGCCGAAAGTCAAACGCAGTTTGAATTTAACAATAAAAACGAATGAAAAGAACGAAAGAATACTTACAAAAGCCCCCCCCCCCCCCCCCCCCCGCAAGCTATGATCCGATTTACTCTCATGTATGAAGCATAAACTTCAACTTAGAGAGCCAAAATCAGATCATTGTGGGTTTTGCAAGTGAAAGGAGGTGAGTATATATAGGAAATCTAGAACCGTTAGGATCGTTCATCGTAAAACGAGCTTCGATCTCATCCGTACACATGTGCCTATGGTTTTGTGAAACCATGGGAGCCCATAGTTTCATTAAAACCATGTCCAAATGAGGGGAACAGCTGGAACAAGCTGGAATTTAGATTTTTCATTTTGGTCCCTTCCTAAGATAACTATGGCAGAATGTCAATTTTGGTCCCTGAACTTCAGAATCTTGCATTTCGGCTCATTTTTGACACGTTTAAGCCCTGTTAACCTCATTTCAAGGCTCTAAAATGAAGTTAAAGTATAGGGAACTCAAAACATGTTCAAAAATATGTCGGATGTCGATTCGTTTGGTCGTACGGTTGCGTTGTTCGGTTAATTACGACGGAAGTCGTAACGAACGCAAAAACGATCCAAGTCAAGCGACGAATGGAATTTTCTTATGCCAAACACTAAAATAAAATATTTTAATGCTTACATAAATTTTTGGATGTCCGGATGTATTCAGAACGTAATATATGCGCGAAAATGAAAACTTATGCACTTTTTGACGCTTTTAGTCCCTGAATGAACATAAAGTTTATTTTTGCGCACAAAACACCTCAAAGCCTATTTCTAAGCTATGTAAAGGATATTTAGGGCATATTTAACTAAAGATCAAGTTCCGGATTGTTCGTTACAGTTCAAATCGGCATACTTTCGCAGTTTGTCAATTTTAGTCCCTGTAAGCGAACAAACTTGATTTCGGCATACCAAACCATCCAAAACTTATTTCTAAGTTATGTAAAAGTTATTTAAGGTATGTTAAGCCTATGTCACTATTACGGAGTGTTTGTTGCATTAAACTGGTTATATTTACGCATCAGATCGCGTATAACCTTCCAGAAAGCGATTGAAGGCCCGAAACCGAACAAGAATTGACATGTGCAAACGATACACATGTTTACACAAATCCCAAGTATGAAACCCATCTAGGATCGTTCTCGGCCCTGATTGAGTCAATCAGAAGAATTCCTATCCAAAACAAGAGGCGGAAACTAATGCTTTGGTGCAATCTCAGTCGTATTCACTATTAACTGTTGTATTATTGATCACTGAATTGATTACAAGCTCTGACAACACTTCGGCAGCACTTCGTGGCTTACCGGAAGAAAACACCTATATCTATGTCTATGATTTCGCTCCTGATACCCCTATATATAGGTCTTATAATTTCGCTCCAACATACACGAACCTAGGAGCGAAATCAGGAAAATTACATTATGGGCGAAATCAGATGTTTACACATACGGGCGAAATCAGAACAATGAGGTTTCACTCCAAATGACCACATGTCATTAGGAGCGAAATCACCTCCTAATACATGTCTCTTGGATTTCGTGCCCGATTCTATCCTATACGACACAAGACTCGATACAAGACGTAGGCGACAGACGGATGCACCAACAAACTCCCCCTCGGATGTTGACGGAGTCTTCAGTGTCGAGTCTTTGGTTGTCAACCTTCAGTCTTTATCAGTCTTCATTCTTTTCTGAAGTATATGTCATTGCAAGAATCCTCATTCTCTATCTCTCTCTCTCTAATGCAGTTCCAGGATCAATACTGGCTCTTACTGCTTTATCAACATTGTCTTCAGACTCCCCCTCTCAATCTGCTGGGATCTTAGTCTGGAATTCACAGCTTCAAGATTCATTCCAAGATCGTTATCAGGCTCTCATCTGGTTCAGGATCGTCACCTGGCACAAATTTACACCTGCACAATCTCTACCTAACACATAAGTTTCTTAAAAAAATTAAAACTTTTAACATTAGAAACTGTGTCAGAAGATATACACCATGATTTGTTCTTTAAACACCACTTGAAAATACATCACCTACACACACTCTCTCCCAAACCTGTTCTTCATGTTTAGCACTTGGAATTTCGAAAATCAGCTTTTCAACACCAGCTTTCTAAAATCTTTTTGAATTTTTCAAATTTATGCTAAAACACACTAAAATCTTTTTTGATTTTCTGAAAGAAAGTAAATGTAGAAACAAAATATTTACAGACAATATTTTTTGTGAGTTCGTGCAAGAGGATCATATCAGTCTTTGAGACACATCACCAACACCGTTAAGCTCGATTTCATTTTAAGTTCTAAACAATTCACCTAGATTGTCAGTATGTTTGTCCTCTTAAATTTTCAAACAAAATTCAACTGTTTCGAGATATTCAATTAGTGTCTTAATTACTTAAACTTATTCGTGTGTCCCACCACTTGAATATACTCCCGTATCCAGATCCCAATATTCAGTCTTACAGGTGAGTATACCACAAATGATATCTGTAAAGGGGTTAAATTGTGAGGGCCGTGAGAGCTCAGGTCGATACTTCCGTATACACAAAGAGATGACGGCTTCGACTTTCGGTGTGTCCCCTTTAGAGGATCTTTTTTGTTACAACAGCAGTGAGCATCAATTTTATTGTTTAATCAACTTGCTGAGGGCGATGCTGTGTTTCAAGTATTTGCAGAAAGCATTATACGGGGACTAGGTCAGTACTTCCATACAGCAGAAGTCCTGGTATAATACCCAGATATCACTGAGCATAAAGACCTAGTATCTCAGAATAAGGGACCTTTCAAACAAGATTTCAGGGGTTGCCTATATATTCAAGAAGTTGTTACCCACAGAATAAGTAAGTTTGAATTTTTTTAGGTTTATATCTCGTCACAATTTACTAAATGTGTAAAAACCTACTGACACATCCACATTGAGATTGTTTATCACATACTGACTTTCCATTTCTTTAGCGTATTGTGATAGTCCACTGATGTACTATCATTTCCTCTTTTATGCAACAAAAACTCATTTTTTCATTTTTATGTTTTTGGCTTTTTCAAATTTTCTAATGTTTTTGGATTTTCTGAAAATTTCTTACTCCCCCTAAAATTCAAAAACATTTAACAAAACTGAAAACAAACTGTACAGAACATGACAACTGATATCGAATTGCCTCAATTCTCCATCCTCTTGGCATAAACAATCAGAACTCCCCCTCTCAACAAACTATTTTCCCATTAAGATTTCAAAACACTTAAGTTTGTTTTAATCAGAATGTTTTTTTTAGAAAATATGTTCGTTTATCAACCACTTGTAGGTTATGGGGTCATTTCATCACATTGTTTACCAATCTTATGAATGATAGTTAAATCAAGTTCAAATTAATGACCTTGAATAACCGCTTGAAAAAACAATGATTGAACCATTTGAAGGATCAAAAACCAAACATTTCAAACCTGTTTTTCAACCAATTACCATCTGTTGGTTGAATTCTCAAGGTGCCGATTCCTACTCCACGATTACAAACCTGGGAGTTCCGGCAATTCCTGCTTTTCAAAACAAATTTTATAAGCATTTTTAAAGAATGATGCCGATTCATGCTCCGCGATTACCAACTTGGGAGCTCCGGCAAGTCAGGTTTTTACTCTTTGAAGAATATATCCACCCAAGCCTGACCTTCCTTGGGTGTAACAACATCTTCTTCTTCATCTTTCTTTCAACAGACTTGTGAACACGTCTTTTGGCAGCATAAAATTCTTTGACACTTTTGGCCTTACCATTGACCATTTTGCCAAAAATGTGTTTCACATTTCCGTTGAAAGTCTTTTCAACATTAAATTTCTTCTTATCAGAATAAAATTGATTTGAAATTTCTACTTTTCCAACTTTCTTCATAAAATTTTTAGCACGCAACGGTGGAAAATTTTCATCATTCATAGTTGGAACTGATCTTTCAACCTTTCTTTCAACACGTGGTGTGACAACCCTCACCAAATCAGGTATCCGTACGAATTAATTAATATTTAATTACTGTTTAATTACTGCTTAATTACTGTGCCTGCTTGCACTTGTGGATAAACTGCTACTTGGATACTGATACATGTACTTATTTGCATCATACTTTATTTGCTGTCACTCCATCATTTACATACCGAACTTTAGTGACAACCTTGATGCATAAAAACACAGTAGCACACTGAACGGATAACCTAATAAACGTGCTAACATAGCCAGCACCAGGCAGACACTGCCTCTAAGGCCTGTATGAGCCAGAGATGGTTTACTACACTAGTAGAGAGTGTAGGGATAAGAGGGTTGTAGAACTGCGTCACTAGGTGATAATTACAGTGACTGGATGTGCCTAAAACATACTTTAAGTACAAAATTCAGCACTTTAAATAAAAATTCAGCATTAAGCTAACTAATAAAGTGCCAAAACATGAGAAAAATATTACTAGACACTTTCCAAAGTGTCGGGAATAAATTGTGTCACTAAAAAAAATAATAATAACGACACTCTAAAGCTTTGTCAAGCACTTTAACGGATCCCTATCCAACCGAACAACCGGACTATACCCGGAACATAAAAATTTTGCCATCAACATTATTTTTCCTTGTTTAAGCTTGTTAGGGTCCCCGAATACCCTAACACCCGTTACAACTTACTACATGCTAGTAACTAAGTTAACCTCATAATTATCTAACTACATCTTAACTATATAGTTGAAATGGAACCGAATACCCCCCCCTCCAACGAAATCGTCCCCAAGGGGACACCCCTTGTCCTTTTTGATTAAATTAATCATTCTTGCTTAATATCTAGTTGACATTGGATCCAATGGTTAATGCAAATGAATGGTCTATAAGAAGACCCAATGATCACCTTAGTTCTCATAAATCACCACAACTAAAATCCACTCTACTCTCTCCCTCTCTTGACACTTTCGGCAAAGAGCCACCCCACACCCACATCCATTTTCGAGCTTTGATCAAGGCATTCCAAGCATCTACAAGGGTTAAGGATTGCGTATAAGGAGCCTCGGTGCACTCGGATTGCGAAGGACCTCGCTACATTGCTTTTATCCACTCGATTTCCGACTAGTTTCTTCCCTAGCCTTGTGCTAGTTGTAAGTGCTTCTAAACACTCTCTTGTTCTTATTCAAAGTGGTTAATAAGAGGTTTAACGGATAAAAATCGAGAACACTAAAGATCGAAACTAAAAGACTTGAAAGTATGATGAACTAGTTGGTTAAAAAGAAACTAGTGGTATAAATCATGATAAATCTGAAATAAACAAACCATAATCTGCTGTAACAGACTCATGATCTGATTTTAATCATATTAGAAAGGTTGGCGAACGTATGGGTGTGTTTTAGTAACATTTAACCTTCAATCAGCAAGCTGATCTGCACTTTCAGCCGACTGTAACTGGCTGTAACAGGTCCTTAACTAAATGAAAAATGTATTTTCTGAAGTCTAGATATATGTACTATGAAATACGGTTCGAATGGCACCAGAATCATAATTTTTGGACTTCGTTTACTATTTTTAAAGTGTCGTTTTCTAACAGCAACTAAAGCTGAATAATTACAGCAGAAAATGGGTGTTATATTTTCAGTCATAACTTGATTTTTGTGTAGAGTCAGATCATAAAATTTATACTGTAGATGAACACCGATGTATTCGTAACTCTCCCACAGGAATTTCGTAAATCGGACTCTGGATGAATTTTAAATAAATTATTCCGCGGACGGTGGTCAGAAAACGATAAATCTGGTTTCAGCCCGGAAAATGATTTTCTACAAAATATTGGTAATGATTTGGACCCTGATATTTTTACATAATAATCTTTGATTCGTATAAGACATTCTATAAAAATTTGGAAATTTTTGGAATAAGATAACTATTTTATTAAAATACTCGAAAACGGCCCAGTTTTGTATATTAAAACTGAAACGATATAAGTAGTGTTTTGCATGTCTAAATGTCGGGTTGGTTAATTGAGAACTGATTGAATGATTTTACAAAAGAAAATGATACGCTAGTAAGCGTGGACGCCTCCGGTTACAGAGGAAACTCTGTCGAAATTTTTCCAGAAAATATAACACTTAGAAATGGTTTTGGTGACAAGTGTTATAAATATATTTTTAACTTGTTTTCCCGAATAACTTTCGCCACGATTTTTATTACAAAACTTTTTAAGTGTCGGAGGTGGGATTTTCACAAAATAAACTTGCTAAAATATATATATTTAGAATATATATTTTCATAACAACACTTGCGTAAATTTTTGTGATTATTTTGCAAACCATCTAAATATTATTTTTTTAGAGTAAAAATAATATTACCAAATATTAACGACTCCAAAATATCACGAACGCCTTCACAATAAACATTAAGTTACAACGGTATTATTAATACCACCCGATCTTTAAACGTAACTTTTGCATTTTCAGAAAAATACTCATAAGTGTGTATTTTGACGAGTGTTATTTTGGGGAAAAATTATAGGGAATAAATATAACATTTTTGGGAAAGATATTTATAATTTGGAGATAGAATATTTTGGACAAAAGAATTAGAGTATATTTATTAAGTGGGACTTAATAAGAAAGTTTGGGAATTGTATAAACGCACATGTATTAAAACCCCCATCCTTGGGAAGGAATATATTTACCAAATAATTCCGAAGTGTAATTACGAAATAGTTGCCTAACTATTTCCCAAAGACATTAACCCTTAAGCTAAGGCACGGTCGTCCGTCTAATAGAAGTTAGTACGTGTAGGTCGTCGCACAACAGGTTGACTGGGAGATACTTTTTTAGAGACGCACTTCGGTGAGTTCATGTCCCCCTTTTCTCTTTACTGTTTTCAGTTTTCTAAACTGCGGGGGTGAAATACATGTTACTATGATTACAAGTACTTTTTACATGGTATGGATAGCGTAAGGAGGGTTATTACCTAGATCATGTGAATGGGTAGGCTATTATCGTAAGACCATTAATCCTTGTATAAGGACCGAGAGGCATGAGTGATAGATCTATCGGGTGTTGCGAGCCCCACACATGAGCCAGCGTGTGGTGACTATGTCGTTCCGCCGGAAGGACCGTATGAAATACGCGTTACAGGTTTGAGTGCTTCATAGGCCATTTCACTTATTAATGTATTAGCTACACATTAATTGATCTCTTTTTCCTTATTGCTACATACCAGGAATTTTCATACATACAGACATTTTACAAAGGTTTTACTTACTCACTTACACATGAACTCGCTCAACATTATTGTTGATTTTTCCAACTTACATGTATTTCAGGGAACTAAAGATCTGGCGCGGTATGTTACGTTTTCCCGCTGCATAAGGGTTATGAGGTCATCCAAGTTTAAGGGATGTGACTTTTTCCTGGACGAGTCACAGTTCTAAAACTGCGTTTATTTCGTATTGATGTTTGTGACTTCCAAACAATGTTTTATGTTATCAGGTTGTAGTTTCCGTTGCATGAGTCAACGCCTTAAGACAATGTTTTGTTACTTTTGTTTTAAAACTTAAATCAGTGGATGATCTTACATGGTTTTACTTTCATATAGCTTTGTGATGATTAAGCTATGGTATTAAGAAGTCACACCAAATTAACCACGCTTCCGCAAAGCCAGGGTGTGACAGCTTGGTATCAGAGCTCTGATCATAGCGAACTAGGATTCTTTCTCGAGTCTAGACTATGATCACTAGGGTTCTCACGAAAACATTTTTACATTGCATACCACTTAAGTCCAGATCCAAAACGTTTTTACAAACAAATGTTGAGCACATTTTATTTATTATTTATAGGTTCAGTCTGGGAGGCTGAGGCTCGGTCTGGGAGGCCGAGGCTCGGTCTGGGAGACCGAGGTAGTTGTCTAGTGGGACTAGGAAGAGCAGTCTGGGAGGCTGGGAGGCTAGTGGGACTAGGAAGAGCAGTCTGAGAGGCTGGGAGGCTAGTAGGACTAGGAAGAGCAGTCTGGGAGGCTGGGAGGCTAGTGGGACTAGGAAGAGCAGTCTGGGAGGCTGGGAGGCTAGTGGGACTAGGAAGAGCAGTCTGGGAGGCTGGGAGGCTAGTGGGACTAGGAGAACTATTTGATTGCGTATTGGTGGCTAATATGTTTATTTGACTATGTGATTGATTATTTGTGCATATGCGTGTTTGTATTACAGACGACCTGCCTTCATCCGGCCTTGGAGAGTCGGACACCACAGACCCCATGCCCATAGTATCAGACGACATAGTCTCATCATAGCACGAGGTGTATACCTCAGATACTACCAGCACGGACAATGATGATTTCCAGCCAATTGCGCTGCCCAAAGACGTGGCTGAGCCCGCTAATGGCCCTATCACTAGAGAGTTGTCGCTCGCGGTGATCCCTGCCCCTGTACCCCTTGCCGCTTACCCTATTGTTGATATGCCACTTGACGTAGGCGCTGACGACGATGTCGACTTGTTTGATGAGGACCCACTCGAGGATGACATGGAGGGCGAGGCCCTTATTGCTGACGGTGATCTCCTACTTCTCGCTGATGCTCCTGCGGAGGAGCCACCCATCCATTCACCTGTCCCAGATTCCGTTGAGTTTGTATCGTCTGCACCGTCACATGCGCTGGGAATGCAGCATCATTCGCGCGACACGAACCCTGATATGGCATCATCCGCTGCACCTGCCCCTAGCTTTGAGTTTGGTCATGACGTTGATGGCGATTCGGATCCTGTTTTCCCACCGGGCTTTGATCCCGATCATGACATTGAGTTTATTCACTTAGATCAGCCCATGAGGGACCCTGTTGACCCCATGTTTGCTGATCCCGCAGATTTTTGAGATGAAGTTTGACGATTCGGAGCCTGCAGTGGCCCCGAGCCAGTAGTTGCTCCAGACCCCGTATTCGAGCATGACCATATTCATGCTGATGTACCCGCTGTTGATCCTTTGATTGATGATGTACCTATTAATGATCATCCTATTGTTGCTCCACTGTTGGAGGATGAGCATGCTGTTGATGCTCATGTTGATGCCCCTCACATTGCTGATATTCCCGCTGAGCTTGTTGTTGTCGCCCCTCTTCCTGACCCTGTGCCCGTGCAGTTCGATCATGCACCTTTTTGGTCATCGACACGCGCACACCCGAAGTGAGTGGATAGACGATGCTAATGGTCACCCACCTTTCGAGTTCCTGTGACACCCCCCTTGTGACTCCTGTTTCAGCCCTTGTTTCAGTTCCTATGGAAGCACCTTTGTTTCCACACTCACCACTGATGCTCATTACACCGTTACATGACTCGGAGCCTGCACTCGAGCCAGCTGCTACACCATTTGGGTCAGCTTGATGTTGCGCCTGCTGAACCTACACCTTTACGTGATCACGATCCTGTTTCTTTTTGGTCTGCCATACATTGCACCCCTTATATCTACCTGCATCGGCCAATCTCCTCATTTGTGAGATGTTCATTTTTACACCCGCAACCGCTGACATTGCTCCTTTCCCCTATGAAGACCAACGTCCATTGCGCCAAGATGCCTATAGCTTCCTTTCAGAATATAACCGCACCTCGGGGAGGTACTTCAGGTCAGCACCCGCATAACGATTCATCTGCTACAACAGCATATTCCCAACTGCACAGGTCGCACCATTTGCTACATTCACGTCTACAACGTCGGACGAGCCATCTCGATGGTTCCTATTGTACACTGTGCTGAAGTTAGACCCTTACATTATAAAGGCCACACACGAGATGAGTGCTCCTGTAACATCAACTACAGTTAAGGATATGAGTCACAGAATGTTGGAGCTTGAGCTGACGCCACAATTGGCAACTTCAAATGCGAAACATTACATAACCGAAAACAGGACTTGAGTGTCTACATCACAAGACCACATATTGTCTGAAAAGTTTATGCAAAAATACCACATTCTCCAGCCTGTCTATCACCAGCATGCTTTGATCTGCCGCATACATCAAGACTCCTTTGTGCTCTTGACCTTTGTTCTTTCACCATTCCCGGGATTCTGATGTTCATTTCTAAACTATCGAGCGGCAGAGCAAATAATTACTTCAACGTATATACAAGCTCGAGGAGGGACTCACGCACATTAACAGTATACCTTTCTTTCCTCCTCCACCTCAGTCACCAGTATAGTTGATTTCTGGATTAAGCAGATTGCATTACGCTTGGGAAAAGACGCTAATGATAAGCGAGGATTTCGGAGACTTTTGAGGATCACTTCCGACCACGTAATTGTGATGCACTGATATACTTGTTGGACAAGGGTAGGGTGACCCTATGTCCCTTCTGATGTGATGCATTTTGGTAAGACACAGTGATTGTGGCCGGAGGATAATGAAAGCCGATCATCTTTAAACACGCGACAATACTTATGACTAATGACTGATGAAAAATATCGTCGCTATGCTCTCACTAAGCACGTTGATGATCTACATATTTGTGCTATAACTATAATACCACATGCTTACTTGCTACGTTCCTATTTGCAAGCTGTGCTATAACTGTGATGATATGTGATTAATTGTTAAACAACTGCGTATTTACGTAAACGTAATATACCTCTGAGGTCTTATTCGTTAAATAGGGATTTGTATGCTCGTGACCTTACTAAGACCCGACCTAACCGACTCTCTTCTAGGAAGATGTCGACTCGAGGGAACACCGATACCAACAACCCTCTGCCGACGACAGAGGCGGAATTTCAAGAACGCCTCTTATAGTTCATCGCACAGTACGAGGCCTTTCGCTCTGGAAATAAACCACCCATCGGCTGCACCTACAAGCAGTTCTTGGGCTGCCAGCCCCTACAATTCGACGGCACTGGGGGTGCCGTAGCCTTCATGCGCTGGATCGAGAAGAAGGATTCTGATTTGCGTGCGAGAAAATGCGCCCCAGAGGATCAGGTCACGTACATTTCCGGGCTGTTCCGAGATGGGGCTCTGTCATGGTGGAAACTCCAGGTTCAGACGATGGGCGAGGCTGCTGCATACGCCTTATCATGGGACGAACTGAAAGAGCTAATGCATAAAAAGTACTGCTCAAGAACAGAAAGCCAGAAGGTGGAAACTGAGTTCTGGAACTTGAAGATGGAAGGTCCAAAAATAGCTGAGTACGTGGAGAAGTTCCAAGTTCTGTCGCGTATTGTTCCATACATGGTAGATCCAGAGTTTAAGAAGATTGAGCATTTCATTTGGGGATTGGCACCTCAAATCATGAGCATGGTGACGACATCAAAGCCTGCAACGATCGCTGAGGCCATCAATCTAAGTGTAGCCTTGATTGAAGAGGCAATCGGGATGAACAAATTTTCAACCTCTGAGGAGAAGAAGGAGACTCATGTAGAGTCATCTGGGGATAACAAGAGAAAGTTAGCAAATTTCAAACAGGGTACCCAAATGGGTAGCGATAACAAGGCCAAAAAGAGAAAAGAGTACATGGGTAAACTACCTAAATGCGACAGGTGCCGACGCCATCATACTGGGCGATGTAAAAATGGGAAGTGTGACAACTGTGGCAAAGTGGGACACAACAGGGAAACGTGTTGGCGTGAGACGAAGCGTGGAAAGAAAGGAAAAGGAAAAGATAAGGGATGTTACAACTGCGGGGATATGAGGCACTATAGGAAAGATTGCCCAAGGGAGATTAAACAAAATTGTGGGAAAGATGTCTAACACCGGGCGAGGGAAGCACGCCAGGAATCCAAGCATGGATATCGGTACGTCCCATATTACTCAATGCATTTGCGCTACTTGATACTGCTGTAAATTTTAGCTTCGTATCTCTAGAGTAAGAGTATACTTGGTTTAGTAGCGAGTAAGATAAATAACCCGCACATGATAGTACTAGCTAATGGGAAGCTAGTGGAAGCCAACGAAGTAGGTGGAATTGGCAAGAGAGAACTTGGAGAGCGTAGGTTTACGCTAGATCTATTGCAGTTGAGTTGGGAAGCTGCAACGTGGTAACTGGGATGGGTTAGTTGCCAAGCGATCGAGCAAAGATGGATGTTCGCAACCAAATGACGAACGAAGAAACGATCGAGACTCACGAAGCAGGATACACCTCCACAGATCACGAATTGTTTGAAGGCACGAAAGATGTTGTAGGAAGGATGTGTTGTTCTCCGGCTCATGTCGGGGACAAGGGAGCCGAAGAATCAAAACTCGAAGATACCCCCGTGATCGGAGAATATCCTGAAGTCTTCCTCGAAGACTAGCCAGAATTATCTCCTCAACGACAAGTTGAATTTCGCATCGATTTAATTCCAGACGTAGCGTCTGCTGTTGATGCACTTTAGCGACATACACCTTCAGAGATGCAGGAATTGCCAGTGTAACCTCAGTGGTTGCTAGAGAAGGAAGATAACAGACCAAGACTCCCTGTTGGGTAACCCCATTTCTGCTCGTCAAAAAGAAGGATGATGATTTTCAAGTAAACGTCAACTACCAGGAGCCGAACGAGCTAACCCACCAGAGTTAGTGACTCTTGCTAAGGATTAACGAACCTCTTACATAACTGACTATGAGGACCCAACTACTACTACACGACTGATCGACGATCGAACATCGTTAGCGGAGAAATTCAGGGAGTATACCAGGATGAAATTGTGGGACAAAGACTGTGCTTAGACATAACCAAAATGGAGCTTCCTACATAGTGTATAAACCAGATCCGCAAGGGATGTAGAATCCGGAGAAACTAGAAGCCTTACATCTAGGAACCATATCTGTCAACTCAATCAAACATCATTAACTTGACCAACTTTTCATTGCAAGTTAACGAAACCGAAAGTACTTAAATTTTTCTTCCGTTGAAGTCTTCACTTTCACTTCTAACAAGTAGAAATTGCATTTCTACTCCCCTCAAGCAGTTGCATCACGTTGTTTTCCTTCGCTGAGAGCGAACGCACGATTGCTTCGTATATTTGGTCACTTCTTCGTTTTGGTAAGAACGCATCGCTTCATCACTTGAAAACCTATATATAACCCATGCACCATTTTCTACGCATGCGCTTTCATTTCGAATAAACGCTTCATGAATGTTCAGATATTACGTTGTCAAATCTAATTACTAGTTGTGATTCGAATAACCTACATTTTTGTCATTGATGACTCTGTTGTTATCAAGTCAACACACTTTTTTTTTGAAACCACTTTCTTTCAAGTTACATGGTTGCTATCATGCCAAGATTTCCTTGTTGATATGTATGTTTATTGTTTGGTTACGTTGAAACTAGGTTCAACTGCTTGAACTTATCCAGTTCACATGTTTGATTTGAGACACCATATGATGTATTGAGAGCATCATATTCTAATAATTTGGCACAGATTCTTTTGTTTCGAGTCGTAGTAGACTTGTTTGGTCTATGACTCCACTAAATCGTTGATAGATTTCGGCACCTTACGGTGATACTTTCACAGAATTGAAGCTTGCGCTAATTTGATTACGCACCTCATACCCGGATTTAATTGTTTGTTGACTCGCTCTAAATCCTTTTGCTTATCATGATTAAATCGGTCTCAACACAATTGGGTGTTAAAAATGGTACATAGATTCATTTCATAAGCCGCATGTACCTCCTAACGATTCTTTCATTGTCAATCAAATGCCTTGCGGTACTTGATACTTTTTTTTTCTTCTTCAATCAAAACAGTGGCTCTTTAATGATTCCGTGTTCAACTGAAAACTTTATAACACTGTGTAAATCAATGCTTCAGGCTTGTTTCGGTACACTTTCATTTGGTCTCAAACACGGTAAACTTGTTCATTCACCGCCATTATGGAATTATGTCATTGCGACACCTTGTGGTGTCATTACAAACTTGTAGCTTGTGCTAATCATGGTCAACCATTTCGCGTAAAACTATATCATCTTTTGTTGACTTATCATTTAAACATTTCTGATGCAACTACAAATCAAGGCAAGGATACACCAGATTCGCTTGTGTTCACTCGATGTATTCTCGCAATTCAAAATACTGAATCTTACCATTCGTCTACTCAGGAGTTGACAGATCATTTTATTATTTCAATGGAATTGTTGATTTTTGAATTTATATAGCGGGTGCTATGTTTCGTGAAAACTCGTCTGCATATTGCGATCGATCGTTTGAGAGTCTTCTTAGTCAAGGCTCCTCTTTGTGGAACCCCCTGCTAGCTGGGTTACATTAGGTTATACGTCAAGTACGTCTTGTACCTCTGACATCAACTACTATGCGCACACACCTTTTAACCCTAGAATTCAGGTTGATAGATTCTTGGACCCACCAAATGTGAGTAAGGTTTGATTTAGTTTGATGATTATCTACCTCGATGTTATTTATAAACATACATGTGTGACGTAACCATAAGGAGTTAAGGTAGTACAAATTTCGGGGACGAAATTTCTTTAACGGGGGGAGAATGTGACAACCCTCACCAAATCAGGTCTCCGTACGAATTAATTAATATTTAATTACTGTTTAATTACTGCTTAATTACTGTGCCTGCTTGCAATTGTGGATAAACTGCTACTTGGATACTGATACATGTACTTATTTGCATCATACTTTATTTGCTGTCACTCCATCATTTACATACCGAACTTTAGTGATAACCTTGATGCACAAAAACACAGTAGCACACTGAACGGATAACCTAATAAACGTGTTAACATAGCCAGCACC
This sequence comes from Helianthus annuus, assembly GCF_002127325.2. Classification (NCBI taxonomy): domain Eukaryota; kingdom Viridiplantae; phylum Streptophyta; class Magnoliopsida; order Asterales; family Asteraceae; genus Helianthus; species Helianthus annuus. The sequence goes on from NC_035448.2 coordinate 23,579,906, forward strand.
AGGCAGACACTGCCTCTAAGGCCTGTATGAGCCAGAGATGGTTTACTACACTAGTAGAGAGTGTAAGGATAAGAGGGTTGTAGAACTGCGTCACTAGGTGATAATTACAGTGACCGGATGTGCCTAAAACGTACTTTAAGTACAAAATTCAGCACTTTAAATAAAAATTCAGCATTAAGCTAACTAATAAAGTGCCAAAACATGAGGAAAATATTACTAGACACTTTCCAAAGTGTCGGGAATAAATTGTGTCACTAAAAAAATAATAATAATAACGACACTCTAAAGCTTTGTCAAGCACTTTAACGGATCCCTATCCAACCGAACAACCGGACTATACCCAGAACATAAAATTTTTGCCATCAACATTATTTTTTCTTGTTTAAGCCTGTTAGGGTCCCCGAATACCCTAACACCCGTTACAACTTACTACATGCTAGTAACTAAGTTAACCTCATAATTATCTAACTACATCTTAACTATATAGTTGAAATGGAACCGAATACCCCCCCCGCCCAACGAAATCGTCCCCAAGGGGACACCCCTTGTCCTTTTTGATTAAATTAATCATTCTTGCTTAATATCTAGTTGACATTGGATCCAATGGTTAATGCAAATGAATGGTCTATAAGAAGACCCAATGATCACCTTAGTTCTCATAAATCACCACAACTAAAATCCACTCTACTCTCTCCCTCTCTTGACACTTTCGGCCGAGAGCCACCCCACACCCACATCCATTTTCGAGCTTTGATCAAGGCATTCCAAGCATCTACAAGGGTTAAGGATTGTGTATAAGGAGCCTCGGTGCACTCGGATTGCGAAGGACCTCGCTACATTGCTTTTATCCACTCGATTTCCGACTAGTTTCTTCCCTAGCCTTGTGCTAGTTGTACGTTCTTCTAAAAACTCTCTTGTTCTTATTCAAAGTGGTTAATAAGAGGTTTAACGGATAAAAATCGAGAACACTAAAGATCGAAACTAAAAGACTTGAAAGTATGATGAACTAGTTGGTTAAAAAGAAACTAGTGGTATAAATCATGATAAATCTGAAATAAACAAACCATAATCTGCTGTAACAGACTCATGATCTGATTTTAATCATATTTGAAAGGTTGACGAACGTATGGGTGCGTTTTAGTAACATTTAACCTTCAATCAGCAAGCTGATCTGCACTTTCAGCCGACTGTAACTGTCTGTAACAGGTCCTTAACTAAATGAAAAATGTATTTTCTGAAGTCTAGATATATGTACTATGAAATACGGTTCGAATGGCACCAGAATCATAATTTTTGGACTTCGTTTACTATTTTTAAAGTGTCGTAACTAAAGCTGAATAATTACAGCAGAAAATGGGTGTTATATTTTTAGTCATAACTTGATTTTTGTGTAGAGTCAGATCATAAAATTTATACTGTAGATGAACACCGATGTATTTGTAACTCTCCCACTAGAATTTCGTAATTCAGACTCTGGATGAATTTTAAATAAATTATTCCGCGAACGGTGGTCAGAAAAAGATAAATCTGGTTTCAGCCCGGAAAATGATTTTCTACAAAATATTGGTAATGATTTGGACCCCGATATTTTTACGTACTAATCTTTGGTTCGTATAAGACATTCTATAAAAATTTGGAAATTTTTGGAATAAGATAACTATTTTATTAAAATACTCGAAAACGGCCCAGTTTTGTATATTAAAACTGAAACGATATAAGTAGTGTTTTGCATGTCTAAATGTCGGGTTGGTTAATTGAGAACTGATTGAATGATTTTACAAAAGAAAATGACACGCTAGTACGCGTGGACGCCTCCGGTTACAGAGGAAACTCTGTCGAAATTTTTCCAGAAAATATAACACTTAGAAATGGTTTTGGTGACAAGTGTTATAAATATATTTTTAACTTGTTTTCCCGAATAACTTTCGCCACGATTTTTATTACAAAACTTTTTAAGTGTCGGAGGTGGGATTTTCACAAAATAAATTTGCTAAAGTATATATATTTAGAATATATATTTTCATAACAACACTTGCGTAAATTTTTGTGATTATTTTGCAAACTATCTAAATATTATTTTTTTAGAGTAAAAATAATATTACCAAATATTAACGACTCCAAAATATCACGAACGCCTTCACAATAAACATTAAGTTACAACGGTATTATTAATACTACCCGATCTTTAAACGTAACTTTTGCATTTTCAGAAAAATACTCATAAGTGTGTATTTTGACGAGTGTTATTTTGGGGAAAAATTATAGGGAATAAATATAACATTTTTGGGAAAGATATTTATAATTTGGAGATAGAATATTTTGGACAAAAGAATTAGAGTATATTTATTAAGTGGGACTTAATAAGAAAGTCTGGGAATTGTATAAACGCACATGTATTAAAACCCCCATCCTTGGGAAGGAATATATTTACCAAATAATTCCGAAGTGTAATTACGAAATAGTTGCCTAACTATTTCCCAAAGACATTAACCCTTAAGCTAAGGCACGGTCGTCCGTCTAATAGAAGTTAGTACGTGTAGGTCGTCGCACAACAGGTTGACTGGGAGATACTTTTTTAGAGACGCACTTCGGTGAGTTCATGTCCCCCTTTTCTCTTTACTGTTTTCAGTTTTCTAAACTGCGGGGGTGAAATACATGTTACTATGATTACAAGTACTTTTTACATGGTATGGATAGCGTAAGGAGGGTTATTACCTAGATCATGTGAATGGGTAGGCTATTATCGTAAGACCATTAATCCTTGTATAAGGACCGAGAGGCATGAGTGATAGATCTATCGGGTGTTGCGAGCCCCACACATGAGCCAGCGTGTGGTGACTATGTCGTTCCGCCGGAAGGACCGTATGAAATACGCGTTACAGGTTTGAGTGCTTCATAGGCCATTTCACTTATTAATGTATTAGCTACACATTAATTGATCTCTTTTTCCTTATTGCTACATACCAGGAATTTTCATACATACAGACATTTTACAAAGGTTTTACTTACTCACTTACACATGAACTCGCTCAACATTATTGTTGATTTTTCCAACTTACATGTATTTCAGGGAACTAAAGATCTGGCGCGGTATGTTACGTTTTCCCGCTGCATAAGGGTTATGAGGTCATCCAAGTTTAAGGGATGTGACTTTTTCCTGGACGAGTCACAGTTCTTAAACTGCGTTTATTTCGTATTGATGTTTGTGACTTCCAAACAATGTTTTATGTTATCAGGTTGTAGTTTCCGTTGCATGAGTCAACGCCTTAAGACAATGTTATGTTACTTTTGTTTTAAAACTTAAATCAGTGGATGATCTTACATGGTTTTACTTTCATATAGCTTTGTGATGATTAAGCTATGGTATTAAGAAGTCACACCAAATTAACCACGCTTCCGCAAAGCCAGGGTGTGACAGCTTGGTATCAGAGCTCTGATCATAGCGAACTAGGATTCTTTCTCGAGTCTAGACTATGATCACTAGGGTTCTCACGAAAACATTTTTACATTGCATACCACTTAAGTCCAGATCCAAAACGTTTTTACAAACAAATGTTGAGCACATTTTATTTATTATTTATAGGTTCAGTCTGGGAGGCTGAGGCTCGGTCTGGGAGGCCGAGGCTCGGTCTGGGAGACCGAGGTAGTTGTCTAGTGGGACTAGGAAGAGCAGTCTGGGAGGCTGGGAGGCTAGTGGGACTAGGAAGAGCAGTCTGAGAGGCTGGGAGGCTAGTGGGACTAGGAAGAGCAGTCTGGGAGGCTGGGAGGCTAGTGGGACTAGGAAGAGCAGTCTGGGAGGCTGGGAGGCTAGTGGGACTAGGAAGAGCAGTCTGGGAGGCTGGGAGGCTAGTGGGACTAGGAGAACTATTTGATTGCGTATTGGTGGCTAATATGTTTATTTGACTATGTGATTGATTATTTGTGCATATGCGTGTTTGTATTACAGACGACCTGCCTTCATCTGGCCTTGGAGAGTCGGACACCACAGACCCCATGCCCATAGTATCAGACGGCATAGTCTCATCATAGCACGAGGTGTATACCTCAGATACTACCAGCACGGACAATGATGATTTCCAGCCAATTGCGCTGCCCAAAGACGTGGTTGAGCCCGCTAATGGCCCTATCACTAGAGAGTTGTCGCTCGCGGTGATCCCTGCCCCTGTACCCCTTGCCGCTTACCCTATTGTTGATATGCCACTTGACGTAGGCGCTGACGACGATGTCGACTTGTTGATTTTTCCAACTTACATGTATTTCAGGGAACTAAAGATCTGGCGCGGTATGTTACGTTTTCCCGCTGCATAAGGGTTATGAGGTCATCCAAGTTTAAGGGATGTGACTTTTTCCTGGACGAGTCACAGTTCTTAAACTGCGTTTATTTCGTATTGATGTTTGTGACTTCCAAACAATGTTTTATGTTATCAGGTTGTAGTTTCCGTTGCATGAGTCAACGCCTTAAGACAATGTTATGTTACTTTTGTTTTAAAACTTAAATCAGTGGATGATCTTACATGGTTTTATTTTCATATAGCTTTGTTATGATTAAGCTATGGTATTAAGAAGTCACACCAAATTAACCACGCTTCCGCAAAGCCAGGGTGTGACACTTGGCTCCTCTGATTTTGTGGAATCAGATTCATCACCAGAGTTTTTATCTGAACCTTTCACAACCCATTTTTGATTTTTTACATTTTCTTTACTTTTCAAAACACTCTTTGAACATTCTCCCTTCTCAAAGATTGAATTTTCAAAGCCTGTAAATTTTCGGGTTGATAGTTCAGTTTTCTCAACAACTTTCTCTTTCAATTTACCAGAGACTTCCTGTTTTGGTTTAAATGTTTTCGGACAGTTCCTAGCAACATGACCAACATTTTTACACTAAAAACAGGTTCTCTTTTCAATCTTCTTTTGAACAACATTCTTTTTCAACTCTTCTTGCTTCTTGGCAAGGAATTCTTGATTCGTCTGTTTTCTGAATGCTTGTTCTTTCTCAGCCTCTGATGTTTTTCCTGAAACAAACACAGTTTTTGGTTTATAAATTTTTTCATTTTTATAGTTTTTCGGTTGATTAAAACCTAATCCTTTCTTTTTGAAATTACGATTATGGTTTGGTTTCTTTTGGAAACTATAACCACAATTGTAACCCATTTTCTTGTTAATTCTTTGTTGTTCTCTTGAAGTGTATTGTTTAGGTTTTCCAGAAAGATTTAAATCCTTTATTTCAGAAATATTAATTTCTGTGATTTTGAAAACCTTGTTAATCATTTCAAATTTAACACTTCTTATTGGAAAAGTTTCATCAGAATATAATTTGTCAGAATCTTTCAAAGTATATGCTACTTTGAATGGTTCATCATTCAAATTACATTTTGATAGCAAAAACTCTTTATTATAAACCCGTTTGTCCTTTTTGATTGTCGGCTTTGACGTATCAGACTCAGACTTTGACTCTGGTTTGGACTCCGGTTTTGACTCCTCAATGTCATCTTTATCTAACACCTGATCGACCACACTTTTTATCAACTTTCACTCATGATCAGTGTCAGACGACGTGTACGTGACATCAATATTTTCTGGCAAGTTATCCGATGGCCCAGACTCCCATTGCAAATTAGTTGCCTTTGTGACTCTTTCTGAATTTGGATTTCGAGGCGAATATCCATTTTCGACCGGGGGCGTACATCTATTGTAGACCACACTTGGTTTCTTACCAGAAATTTCCACTTCATCTTCGTCTTCTGTCACAGATTTCTTTTCTTCTGAAGTCTTTACTTCTTCAAATGTCTTCAATTCCTCGACAATTGGATAAATCCTGTCAACAACAAAAGTAGAACATGAGTAACTTTCTAATAACTTGTTGACTCTTTCAGTTTCGATTCTTTGTGTTTCCAGCTTTAATTCCAGCTCAGCACACTTCTTTATGTGAAAGTTAACATTATCAAGCTGTCTGATATATGCTCCTTTGAGTGTATTCATAGCTACAGCTTGTTCCCAGTTTGAATCAGTGTACTTGTTGATCTCTCTGTTCATTGTATCATATGATTCTTTTAATCTGTTTATGTTGTGCAACAACTCATTGTTTTGCTTGATCAAAGAATCACAATTCTGACACTTTTCAGGAACTTTGACTGGTTCTGCATCAACTTTGACTTCAAATTCAGGAACAACTTTGACTGTTCTGTTTGTTTGGAAAAACTCATTTCTTCTCTTTCTCTCTGCTTCTGCTTCAGCTTTTAACCTTTCCTCTTATTCTTCCTCTTCTTCAATATGTCTCTGTCTTTCTTCTGCAGCTTCCATTACTTTTCTGCACTTTTCTGCCCATTTTAGATCGTAGGCATTTGCAATGAAAGCTTTAACATTTGAAGTGTATTTGGACATCTCTTTGGCCATGTATTCTTGATCTGGGCAAAAATTGTCCCAACAGAAACCTTCAGCCAATTTTTCATCATCTTGTTCTGCCAAACACACTTTGCTGTTTATTGGAAGATATTTATCCCAGCTAAACTTATCATATTTGCCCTGATTAACTAGACACGCTCTTTTTGAATCTTCAATCACACCTCTCCCATGTGCAGTTTGTGCCTGATGCTGTGCTTGTGGTGTGATTTGATGATAAATCGCCTTTTTATGATAATCGTTGTTTCCGAAAGGGTTCTGAGCTCCACTCGCTTCTCGATTTGTGCACTCTCTCTTGAAATGCCCCTTTTCCCTGCAACGAAAACAAGTAACTTTAGATTTATCAAAACCTAAAGTTGAAACATGAGCTTCATGAAAATCATCTCGGCCTGTAATTTGTTTAAATTTTTCGGCCCGTCTCAACACACTAGCCATGCACCATTTAATATCCATCAATTCCATTTCCTCGGCATCGATTTGATCGTAATCCTCTTTCGTGAGCATTGGATTACCGATCTTTCCGGCCACAAAACTACTATAGGATTCCAACACCATTCCCAACAAAGACATTTGATTTTTAGCAACTTCCTCAGAATAATCTTGATCATTCTCAAGATTTAATACAATATTGCATTGAAGTTTTCTTCCATTCTTTGTTGCAGAAATGTTTGGATCGAATGATGAAAATCTTGTGCTGCTTGATCCCTGGGATTTCTTTTCAGAAGAGTCTTTCGCACTGAAAGCAGTTTCAACTTTTGGAGAAAGATTTGTCGTTCCAGTAACACCACTCTTGTAGTACAAGCTGATGTCCTGTTCTCCATCATAATTCTTCATCCTGGCGATCTTCCTCTGCTCCATCTCTTGAGCTTCCAGGTGTTTGATGAAATCTCCTAGTGTCATCTTTTTATAATCTTTTCTGTTGGATCTCAACATCATCAGAAAAGTTCCCCAGACTTCATGTGGTAGCGCATCTGCAAGTTTTTCAATCAATTCATCAGTATCCTTTTTAATACCAAGTTTTGACATATTTCTCACCAAGTTACAATATCTTTCAGTTATTTGCTTGGTGTTTTCAGATTTTAAACCACGGAATAAATCAAATTCTTTCTTCATGAGCGACATTTTGTTTTTAAGCATATCATCGCTTCCTACAAACTTTGCTTCCAATGCAGTCCAGATCGAAAAAGCAGTTCCGTCATGTTGAAGCAATATCAAAATGTCCTCCTTGATTGCTTGCTGAAGCAGACTCACCATCAATTTTTCATCTCTATATTTCTTTTTCTCTTCAGTACTCATTTCTCTAATTGTTTGCTGCACACCATTTGTTGTGGGTCTAACATATGGTTCTTCAGTGTGTTCCCACGCATCCAAATGATAAGCTTCAACCCAATTTCCAAACCGTCCGGACCATGCATTGTAATCATCAATATCCATGAGCTTAGGCGGTTTCTGAGATGTCCTGGTTTCATTTTCAAGTAATGCATTCTGAGTGATCGTAATCGGACTAGCAAAGGCATTGTAAAATTCGTTGTCCATGTTTAATTGTCCAAAAAATCTCAAAATTTCAAGTTCTAGCGAAATTAAGGTTCTGGAGCGGAATAGTAATAATGCAGTTTCAGGGGAAATCAGCTTTTGAAGCGAAATCCCAATAACCCAATCGAGCGAAATCAATTTATGTAGCTTTCGAGCGAAATCAATTTCTTGAGCGAAATTACACGTAAGTCTCGAGCGAAATTAAGTTCTTATCAGCTGGAGTGAAATCAGACTAATGCTTGGAGCGAAATTAAACTGGATGACTGTAGAAGCGAAATTAACCCTGAGCCATGGAGCGGAATCACGTTCTGAGCGAAATCAAGTGTCAATTATGAGCGAAATTACCATGACGTCACTATTTGCACGAACAGTTTCAAGCGAAACCCTCAAAATCCTAAGTTTTACTTTGATTTTAGCCTTGAAACTTTCAAGGGTTTATTAATACATGATTGCGAGTGCTGTGTGTGAAATTGAGCCGATTTTACCAAGAAAAATTTTCAAATTTGAAGAAGGTGTAGAAAATCAGATGAAACACAGCTGAAATGGCAAGAACTCTTCCTCCTGAGCTCTGATACCACTTGTAGGATCGTTCTTGGCCCTGATTGAGTCAATCAGAAGAATTCCTATCCAAAACTAGAGGCGGAAACTAATGCTTTGGTGCAATCTCAGCCGTATTCACTATTAACTGTTGTATTATTGATCACTGAATTGATTACAAGCTCTGACAACACTTCGGCAGCACTTCGTGGCTTACCGGAAGAAAACACCTATATCTATGTCTATGATTTCGCTCCTAATACCCCTATATACAGGTCTTATAATTTCACTCCAACATACACGAACCTAGGAGCGAAATCAGGAAAATTACATTATGGGCGAAATCAGATGTTTACACATACGAGAGAAATCAGAACAATGAGGTTTCGCTCCAAATGACCACATGTCATTAGGAGCGAAATCACCTCCTAATACATGTCTCTTGGATTTCGTGCCCGATTCTATCCTATACGACGCAAGACTCTGATGCGTGCGAAGTGTAGTATATTTTAGATGTATATTTTAAGCCCTTTTTACACTTTTAGCCAAGTTTTAAATTTATAAAACACGATATTTATTAACACTAAACACACATATGGGCAAGTGCACCCATCGTGAACGTAGTATAGTGTTGGTAAGATACCGAGGTCGTCCAAGGACACAAGAGCTTTTAGTACCGGTTTATCCTCAACGTCTAATCAAATCAAAAAGTCAGAAAAGATTTTTAAACTAAGAAAATAAAAACTAACTAAATCCTGAAAAATAAAATAAAAATAAAAACAGATAGACAAGATGAATCACTTGGATCCGACTCGTGTATTAGTATAACCTTTGATTATTTTCGCACTTTTGCACTTGTTTAAGAGATTATCTTAGTTATTGTAGTAGGCCCCTCTTTTGAAGGCGACGTTACCCTCAACCCAGTAGTTTGAGTCAGCAAGGATACAATCCTAAAGGGTTGGATTACTAGAAGATAATGAATTAAGTTATTAATGCAAATTATGGTAGGCCTCGCTTTTGGCGGTGACGTTACCCTCGACTAAGTAGTCTGAGTCAGCAGGGATACAGTCCTAAATAGCCGGGTTATAGTATTAATAGTAGTTAACTTATGAGGGGGTCAAAGAGTTTGGATCCCCGCCATCCAATACCTATGGGTATTGAAGGAGATCCTACTAAATTTGACCCAGGTCCCTTGCAGGACCTCTAAACGCTGAACAAGGGCAAGACCCTTACCAAACCGTTCCCTTAACCCCCGACCAGGTAGCCAACATACCTCCATATAGGCCGTGGAGATATGAATGGTGAAAATCTTTTATTTTATATAGACAGTAAAATAATGCCAAGACACCACGGACAAACGATAAGGAAAGATCACCTTCAACATAAGCAACTAGTTATTAAAGTCATTAATACAAAACCAAATAAAAAGTGCAAAAGATTAAAAATAAAAAGTATTATACTAAACACTTGTCTTCACCAAGTGATGTAAGAGACTTAGGCAAACATGGCCTTGATTGTCAAGAACTCTTACGATCAATCTTGGATCCCGAGACGACTCACACACTCTATGATGGACAATGGATGATGGTGGTGGATGATGGTGTTGTGATGGTGGTGGGTGGTGGATGAAGTGTGAGAGAGGTGGTGTGCCAAGGGATCAGTTGAAATGAAGCCAAGCACTCCTATTTATAGGCTGAACAGAAGGCTGGGCACGGCCCCGTGTCCGCTGGACACGCCCCCGTGCCCGTCTGACACTCTCTCTCTTCATTAATTGTAATTCGCAATTACAATTAATGCGCCTGCTGTACTTTCGCCACGCCCCCGTGCTCACTGGACACGGCCCCGTGGTGGGCAATAGAAGCTTCTATAGGTTTGTCTTTTCTGCTGCTTCTTGGGCACGGCCTCGTGCTGGCTGAGCACGGGGCGTGTTCAGTCTTCTGCCTTCTCTATTTTGCTTGGGAAGATGCCGTTGAGGGGTCGGGCAATCCACTTGTGTTCCTTTTCTTGTATTTATGTTAGATTTAGCTGTCTTTTTGTTTCTTTTGTGAATTTGAGCTCATTTAATCCTGAAAATACAAAAGGAAGACAAAAACACTCTTTTTCCAACATTAGTACTTAAAAAGGGTTAGTTTTATGCCTCATTTGATGTAATTTATATGTTGCATTTTACACACATCAAATACCCCCACACTTGAACTTTTGCTTGTCCTCAAGCAAAACTCTTTAATATGTGACTTACACTCCCAAATGGAATGGGTAGAAGAGAAGGTTTTGGCTTGTCATAGAGTGTTGAGAATCCAAGATTTTTTTGGGTTTTATTTTTATTTATTTACAATCCTATTCGTTATGATTTATTTAGAACGTTTCATAGGATAAATTACTTATTTGGGCATAACATGCCTTTTTAAAATTCCATTTATATACAAGTTCACATACCTCACAGGAGAAATCACTCACACTCGGCCGAAGGTGTATTTTTAGTGAATCACTCGAGGGCGGCATGGAACTTATTCCTACCATAAGCTTGCCAAGCAATCAATCCTCCTCCTTTTTAACTTGTTACCTTTGTAAATATCAAGAGGACTTTTTGGGTATAGGCTTGTGCTAAAGGTGGGTGAATGGGTTAGTAGAAAAGGGCGAAAAGCGTAAAAAGCGTCGGTTTTCATAAAACACTTTGTTTTAGTGACTTTTTATTTTGAAGTATTTTTCCAAACAAGCTTTTTATTTTGAGAGCTTTGTTTGTTTATTTCTAACTTCATCAAATTTTTTTTTGTCACACGAAAAACCGAGCTTGTTACTAAAATAAAGGGTGAAAAAAAATAAAAAGGGTTTTTGGTGGGTAAAAAGGTTTTAGGGTAAAGAAATGAAAGGTTTAGGCTCAAAGGGGTTAACTAGGGGGATTTTTGGGTAGGTGGTAAAAAAATGAAAAATAATGGTGTAGAAAGAAAAATGGTTAGTCCTAATGCCTCCATCATTTACTTACTTGGGTTTAAGTTGGTAAGGACCGGGAATGAATCGTCGTGGCAAGTTCTAGAGTCGTAAGAACCAAGCGGCTATTCACACAAGAAACGAAAAATGAGCATTTAGTCTAAAGATGTAAATTTGTATGCTCAATAAAGGCTCAAAACTCACTTTTTGTGGGAATGGGTTTTTTATGTGATCAAGTATATATAATCAAATTTTAACTAAGCTTGTCATGCCGTTTCATAATTTTCTTATGTCGGTTCTTATTATCACCGCGCTCTCGGTTGTAAATTTGTAAAAATATAACCTTATTAATCTTAGGATTCCTAACTTAAACTTTAGACAAGTAAAAAAAATAATGAAAATTTTTTTTTTTGAAAAAAATTTGGGGTGTTTAGCGGTTTCAATAGAGTTTTGTGTAAGGCTTGTTATTAGGACTTGCAAAATTTCAAGATTTTAGCATCCCCCCCCCCCCACACACTTAAATTACAATTGTCCTCAATGTGTCCCAAAAATAAATTTTTAGGTTGATTAGATGTGTAATATGGTGTTAAGAGCAAAGATTTATGTTACTGGCAGTCTGGACACGGCCCCGTGGGGACCGGACACGGCCCCGTGTTCAGGTGCCAGTAACGAAAATTAAAGAAAAAAAACAGAAGCCTGGACACGGGGGCGTGACTGGTGAACACGGCCCGTGTCCAGTTACCTGAACTGGGCATTTTTCTGCAGGGGGTTCAGCACGGGGCCGTGTTGGTTGGACACGGCCCGTGTTGAACCTTCTGTATCGGAGAAATTGATGTCGGTTGCCTTGTTCTTGTGCATGGGGTCATTTTTCTCGTTCCCCTTTTCATCCATTACCACCACGAGTGTGTTTTATTTATTATGAACCATCCAATCCTTAAAACCATCATTCCATTTAATCAATAGAGAAATACATATAATTCCTAAATAAAATAAAATTAAAACTTAACTAACTAGGTTAAGAGGGACACGAGGTTATCATAAAGGGTTCTACTTTTTAAGAAAATTTCGAGAATAGTCTCCCAATATAGTAGGACCTTCGGCCGATGGTTCCCTAGATGTCGTTTAAAGCCATTCTTCTATCTCCCTTCGAAGGAAGAAGGCAGCTTCATTTTCCTCAGCAACTTGTGGCTGAGGGGGAACATTCACCGGGATTCCTTGCACCACCCTTTGCGGACGCTCAGGGTGCATGGCGTACCATTCGGTCGGAATGATGACTTCGGGCACCACGTTCCACGCCCTTTGGGTTATCACAGGCACTAAGGGCAGGGAGGCGAGAAGGTTTAACCTCTGGTGCAAGAGGTTCACCTCTCGGAGACAACCCTCCAGTCCCACCGTCAGATGGTTGATACGGTCCACCAATGCTTCCTCCGCTCCCGTCATTTCATCAATAGCCTCCCTTAGGGCGTAAACATAGTTTACAAGAGAGTCTTCTGCTGTTGATGATCTCCTCCCTTGTCGGTTACTTCTTGAAGATGATCCGCTTATTCTGCTTGCCATTTTCTGTGAAAGAAACCGAAGAAAGCTAAACTTTCACAAAACAGTGCCTCGGACACGGCCCCGTGCTGGCTGAGCACGGCCCCGTGTCCATTTGTCTGCAGGATTTTAGGCTAAGGAGTCTTGGAGTTTTAAATTATTTTCATGGTTTTTAACTGTGTTTTAAGCTTAGATAATTTAAAACAAAGTTATACAACTAACTTTAAACAAGAATCCCTAGCAAATAATCTTACAAACTTCACATAGAGGGTTGGAATCATGGAGTTTCCAAGCTTCCATGGAGGAAATGTTGAAAAATTTTTGAAAGAAGAGGAAATGAATAAAAGAGGAAGGGACAAGATGGTCCTTGGGAACCTTCTTTTAGCACTTACCTAGGATGGTATGAGTGAAGATCCCAGGAATCTCTGTCTATTGAAGTGGTCAAAAATGAGCAGGAATCAGGCTGCAGTTAAAGAAAACGACAGCGCACTGGACACGGCCCCGTGTGCAGAGGAAATCCTGACACATTTTGTCCGTATTCTGACAAAATAAGCAGAGAATCTTTTGGGTGAGCACGGGGGCGTGTTGACCTGGACACGGCCCCGTGTCTGGAGGCTGTCTTATGGAGTTTTGTCACTTCTAAGGATTTCGTTGATATCAGGTGGTTCCTTACTGGTTGGGACAACCCCAAAGTACCTAAGATACCTTAATTGTCCTAGACTAAGGCGAGAACGCAAGAGGTTGTCGGTGAGGGTAATTCCTATTTTCATTCTAGGTGGACAAGTCTAACCCTTTCCCGGGCTCTCGTTAAAGAAGGTGTATGCCGAATCGCTCAGGTCTATGTATGCACCGAACGAAGTCGATGGAGAGTCCTTCACGGCACAATCGGCACAGGGACGACTATCATCCAAGTCTTCGCTAGGTATGAAGGTATTTTTGGGAGCAACGAGGTTGTCTGAATGCGGTCCCAACATTTCTTCATGGTCATCGTCTTGGGGCGGATCAATAAAGTCCTTCCTAAGCTCTTTTGACCAATTTAGAATTAGCTCTTCTAGTTGAAATAACTCATCAAGGAGCATTTCCCCTAGAATATCTGGCTGGGCGCATTCGAGGGAGAGATAGTGCTTATTTTTACTTTCGCCCCTCTTAAGGTTATAAGGAATCGGTGGGTCTATGTAGTGGGGCCTATAATTTAGAAAGTAACATTCTACTTCTTTATGTTCGTCTCCACATAATTGACACCACGTACCATAAGAGTGCCGAAAGTAAAAAGAATTACTATCACTCATGTTTATGTCAGAAATTAGCAACCGCCAGGATCTAACGGTTCTGTTTTCAGTAAGTGAATCTTGGGCACGGGGGCGTGTTGAGCGAGCACGACCCCGTGTTCAGCTTACTGTCTGACTTAAAACAGGATTGCCAGTTCCAATGATTGAGCACGGGGGCGTGTTCAGCGGGCACGACCCGTGCTGAGCTCTGCAGAAGCTGAAAAACTAAGAAAATCCTAAAAAATTAAAAAGAAAAATAAAAATATGATCGGGATCCAAGATTGATCGTAAGAGTTCTTGACAATCAAAGCCATGTTTGCCTAAGTCTCTTGAATCAACGTTGATTCCTAACTTTCTTAAAATCCTTGTGTCCCCGGCAACGGCGCCAAAAACTTGATGCGTGCGAAGTGTAGTATATTTTAGATGTATATTTTAAGCCCTTTTTACACTTTTAACCAAGTTTTAAATTTATAAAACACGATATTTACTAACACTAAACACACATATGGGCAAGTGCACCCATCGTGGACGTAGTATAGTGTTGGTAAGATACCGAGGTCGTCCAAGGACACTAGAGCTTTTAGTACCGGTTTATCCTCAACGTCTAATCAAATCAAAAAGTTAGAAAAGATTTTTAAACTAAGAAAATAAAAACTAACTAAATCCTGAAAAATAAAATAAAAATAAAAACAGATAGACAAGATGAATCACTTGGATCCGACTCGTGTATTAGTATAACCTTTGATTATTTTCGCACTTTTGCACTTGTTTAAGAGATTATCTTAGTTATTGTAGTAGGCCCCTCTTTTGAAGGCGACGTTACCCTCAACCCAGTAGTTTGAGTCAGCAAGGATACAATCCTAAAGGGTTGGATTATTGGAAGATAATGAATTAAGTTATTAATGCAAATTATGGTAGGCCCCGCTTTTGGCGGTGACGTTACCCTCGACTAAGTAGTCTGAGTCAGCAGGGATACAGTCCTAAATAGCCGGGTTATAGTATTAATAGTAGTTAACTTATGAGGGCGTCAAAGAGTTTGGATCCCCGCCATCCAATACCTATGGGTATTGAAGGAGATCCTACTAAATTTGACCCAGGTCCCTTGCAGGACCTCTAAACGCTGAACAAGGGCAAGACCCTTACCAAACCGTTCCCTTAACCCCCGACCAGGTAGCCAACATACCTCCATATAGACCATGGAGATATGAATGGTGAAAATCTTTTATTTTATATAGACAGTAAAATAATGCCAAGACACCACGGGCAAACGATAAGGAAAGATCACCTTCAACATAAGCAACTAGTTATTAAAGTCATTAATACAAAACCAAATAAAAAGTGCAAAAGATTAAAAATAAAAAGTATTATACTAAACACTTGTCTTCACCAAGTGATGTAAGAGACTTAGGCAAACATGGCCTTGATTGTCAAGAACTCTTACGATCAATCTTGGATCCCGAGACGACTCACACACTATATGATGGACAATGGATGATGGTGGTGGATGATGGTGTTGTGATGGTGGTGGGTGGTGGATGAAGTGTGAGAGAGGTGGTGTGCCAAGGGATCAGTTGAAATGAAGCCAAGCACTCCTATTTATAGGCTGAACAGAAGGCTGGGCACGGCCCCGTGTCTGCTGGACACGCCCCCGTGCCCGTCTGACACTCTCTCTCTTCATTAATTGTAATTCGCAATTACAATTAATGCGCCTGCTGTACTTTCGCCACGCCCCCGTGCTCACTGGACACGGCCCCGTGGTGGGCAATAGAAACTTCTATAGGTTTGTCTTTTCTGCTGCTTCTTGGGCACGGCCCCGTGCTGGCTGAGCACGGGGCGTGTTCAGTCTTCTGCCTTCTCTATTTTGCTTGGGAAGATGCCGTTGAGGGGTCGGGCAATCCACTTGTGTTCCTTTTCTTGTATTTATGTTAGATTTAGCTGTCTTTTTGCTTCTTTTGTGAATTTGAGCTCATTTAATCCTGAAAATACAAAAGGAAGACAAAAACACTCTTTTTCCAACATTAGTACTTAAAAAAGGTTAGTTTTATGCCTCATTTGATGTAATTTATATGTTGCATTTTACACACATCAACTCGATACAAGACGTAGGCGACAGACGGATGCCCCAACAACCCAATATTTCATTGATTTGGTTTTTGTTTGATGGTCGCAGAGGCACAGGTGTCACAGTCTCCCCTACTTTAGGAAATTTCGTCCCGAAATTTATTCATAGGAGTCTGTCTGTGACTGTGTCAAATAACCACCAGATATATGCAAGGCATAATCCTGCCATTTCCTTAACAGACATTCTTCAGAAACAAAAATTAACGGACGGGGTCATTTTCCTCAACGAGTATTCTTCAGAAGTGGAAATGAAGGAATAAACAAACAGAGATTCATTTCCTCAACGGACAATCTTCAGAACGAAAATGAACAGGCGGAGTCATTTTCAACGGGTGCTTCATCAGAAACGGAAATGAAAACGATGAACAAACGGATATTCATTTCCTTAACAGACAATCTTCTGAAACGAAAATGAACGGACGGAGTCATTTTCAACGGTTGCTTCCTCAGAAACGGAAATGAAGGAATAAACAAACAGAGATTCATTTCCTCAACGGACAATCTTCTGAAACGAAAATGAACGGACGGAGTCATTTTCAATGGTTGCTTCCTCAGAAACGAAAATGAAGGAATAAACAAACAGAGATTCATTTCCTCAACGGACAATCTTCTGAAACGAAAATGAACGGACGGAGTCATTTTCAACGGTTGCTTCCTCAGAAACGGAAATGAAGGAATAAACAAACGGATATTCATTTCCTCAACGGACAATCTTCAGAAACGAAAATGAACAGACGAAGTCATTTTCAACGGTTGCTTCCTCAGAAACGGAAATGAAGGAATAAACAAACGGATATTCATTTCCTCAATGGACAATCTTCAGAAACGAAAATGAACGGACGGAGTCATTTTCAACGGTTGCTTCCTCAGAAACGGAAATGAAAAGGATAAACAAACGGATATTCATTTCCTCAACGGACAATCTTCATAAACGAAAATGAACGGACGGAGTCATTTTCAACGGTTGCTTCATCAGAAACGGAAATGAAAAGGATTAACTCTAGACACTTGACAAAACTTGCTGTGGTTTCTGTGCACTAAATTCCATAATTATGTACGCGTCCATAATTACGTGATTCCTTGCATAGTCCGCACAGTGTGTTTCATAATGTCTAGGGGAATAAAATCAAACCTGTGATGAGTGTGACTAAACCACCATAGGGTCCTTTTAATTAGATCGATAAATGATCTCTTTAATTAGACCACCTATGGAGTCCTTTCAGCTATATTATCACATGATATTCCTAACCAGATTTTTGGATCAATCTGTTTAACTAGACCACTCAAGGGGTCTAATTATGGAATAGTACTTTATAATCCAAGGGACTTAACTACAACGTAGAAGCCCATTAAGGATTTAAGGTAGTATTTTTGGGTATCCTACTATGCATTTCCTTATATGAAGATATGGAAGATTCTACGAGGATTTGGATAACAAAAATTTGGATCACACAAAAACATACATAAACACATAATCACATAATTTGTTTAACTTGACATTTAACTTGTTATTGTCTTGTCATTGATTGCTATTAACTTGACGACGATTTGAACATGGGTATTCAAGGTATACCAGGAACCCAGTCGATGGACTTCAACGTCCTCAAGCATCTATCTGAAAGATAGGATAATCTTCCAAAATTCGATTTTTTTGATTACAAGGAATCATCACATTCGAATTAAGGTATACAACAATTAAGGACATACGGAAATACCCTTAGGTAGCCTATCAAGGATTGGGTATTCGTCCAGAGTTGTAACTTGCGCCTTGTACTTCATTTTCCTTGGAGGAAACGGGTACTTATGATTTTCGTGGAAAACGCAAGAGATCATAGGGTGGGAGAATTTTTTCTTTGGGGGTAGTCTGTTCTTCAAGGAATACGATTCCTTGATTGTCGGTATTGTAGGGGATATGTTGTTTATACATGCAACCACATCAATATATATATTGCGATGTAAGATAAAAGATTTATTTATAAACAACAATTACAACTGTTTCATGGACCATGACCACAAAAGAAAATAATACATAAGGCTTGATTATTTCTAAACAGTGTTGTCTTCCAATTGGTTAGATGCTCATTCCTGCGCTGGATTCGCATTAGCAAGCTTTGGGCAATTTCTTTGGAAATGGCCCATCTCGCCACAATTGAAGCAAGAACCTGGTGGAAAACGACCTTGAGCGGGATTGTTGCTAGCTTGATTTGGTGCAGCTGCAGCTGGGCAAACTCTTGCTGTATGGCCTATGAGTCCACAAGTTTGGCATTTGCGGCACTTTACATTGGCATGATGATGGAGGCTACATTGGTTGCACAAGGGTGCAGTTCCGTTGTAGGGCTTTCTAGCTGGGGGTTGAGCTGGTTGGTTGGGGACGGCTTGATCATTGTGAGTGACCACGGCGAAGTTCTGAGAAGCCTTTCGCTTCTTTGACTTCTTAGGGGATCCAGTCTGTTCCTCGTTGGGTTACGATTCCTCGATCAGTTTCTTGTCACTTTTTCGAAAAAAGTTTACCTTTCCTGATCTGAGATTCAGTCAAGGTAGCGGATAGCTCAATGGCCTGTCTAACTGTAGTGGGATTACTACCAGTCACAATGTCTTGTACTGAGTCAGGGAGGCCATCAATATACTTTTCGATTGCCTTATCCAAAGGCGTGACCATGTTTGGGCATAACAGACTTAACTCCTCATAACGATCCGTGTAAGCTCGATGCTCACCGCTATCTTGCTTAAGATCATCAAATTCCTTTTCCAAGGCCCTGATCTCGTGACGAGGACAGAATTCCTTCATCATCAGAGCTCGAAGCTCTTCCCACGTTTGAGCCAGTGCCACATCGGCACCCCTATCTCTCATCACACCGTTCCACTACATCAAAGCTCGCTTCTCAAACACACTAGAAGCAAAGTCTACCTTTCGCTCGTTTGGGCATTGAACATGTCTGAACGTGCTCTCTAGACTCTCGAACCATTGCAGAAGTGCAGTCGCTCCTTGAGATCCAGAAAACTTTGAAGGCATAGCCGAGTTGAACGTCTTGAAGTTGCAGGGGCATTGTTGTTGTTGAGAGCTTGGTTACATTGAGCAATGATGTTCGGTATAATTTAGGTTGTTGTTAACAGTTTCTTATGACTCCTCCATGAGATAGATTTGTCTGCAGACATAAGGATTACCCCAAATTGACTTTTATTTCTTTTTATTATTACAAAATCAAGATAAGAATAATCAACCTCTTCTTATAGTCTTTCTCGTTTCTTAAAGATATCGTAAGATGCTTCACAATAATCTAGAGTGGTCCTAATATTCATCAGCGTGAGCAATATCTAAACGAGTATAGACATGAACCTTCGTAAGGCTTCTAATTAACAAAGCATAAGGAAGTAATCTCAGTTATCATTTTATCCTCTAAAGGAGTGCAATATTGTTTGTTAGACATGTAAGAGCCCGCTTTAGAGTAAAGCTTATGGGACGAAACTAATGTCCCGTTGGATCTATCTCGGTATATTTTGATATCTCTCACGTAAGTGGTATCTCCGAGATTCATTATATCAAAATATGTATGAGAAATTATTTGACTTGTGTAACATATACTTATCCGAAGAGTGCCATCTATATAAGGACAAGTTTACATTAGTTGCTCCCACTCATCTTGAGGTAGGTACATAAATACACTTAACTCTTGATGAAAAGGATTGCATTAATATTTCATCGTATTTTGATGCTTGCTTCAACTCATACATGGAAGTTATTGACATACAAAGTAAGTGTTATTGACCTTCAGTTTAGAACTTTCAGGTTGTTTTATGAACACGTAAGTCTTTTAAGGAAAGTTGTTTTAATGTTCATATAATGTAGCTCTAAATGATTATGAGCCACTAGAACAACAATGATCCTCAAAGAAACATCTTGTAAGAACGATAAGATGATTCTTTGATAAATAATTCTCTTCTGAGCATAACCACAATCAATCATACTTTTAGTGTCTTAACGTTTGCATTCAGATTTTGTTTAGTGATGAACACCCTTAGGTAATTCAACCAAATCCCAAACGTTATACTAACAAATAAAATCAAATTTGCTAATAACAATTCTTATTCCATGTCACACCCAGACCACGTAAAACAACAAAACGTGGCGGAAACGTCGGGGAGTGTTGTAACAGAATCATTGTTTCACAACCATGGAATAAATAGTTTCGTTTTATTAAATCAAATGTATTACATTACATTAGAAATTGAAACAAAACATAAACAAATAGTCTTTTGTTGTTATTAAGTCACTAAGGCCTCGTCCATTCCTATGTGAGCATACACCAATATCATCATCAAATATCATCAACTATTGTACCTGAAACACATGTGAAAATACGTCAGCATAAAAATGTCGGCGAATACATAGGTTTTATGTGAGTGTCAGATTCATGGCTCGTTTTACATGTTGCAATGCTTATTTAAAAACCTTATTTTGAAAAGTATAGCATTCCGACATAATTAACCAACTCAAATCAAGTTGATTATAATTTATAAAATCTCGTAGCCATGCTTCTTAACTCCACAAACATTTGTTTAATTAAACCCAGATTGGAAATCATTTTTGAAATAAAAACTCGAATAGTATATATATATTGTTAGAAAAACCTTGTAGTATAACTTTGTTTTTGATAACCTTGCCCAAGTGATCCAGATAACGCAACGATATATAATGTGTTAAAAGCACTTATATATAGGAAGTACCAGCGGCGTATCCACCATGCTTTTAGCACATTACACCCGCCCCGTTACCTAATCACTTCCCTAACCCAACGATTCAAACATATTTCAAACGGTTCATGTCAATCAACAGATACAAATGGTTCACACGGTTCAACAGTTACAAACGGTTCACATAATTCAATGGTTACAAACGGTTCACAACGGTTCACATAGTCAAATATTTACAACGGTTTAAAATGTAATTCAATGTGTCCATATGCTGGATGAGCATATACAGCAAAATGTAATGTAAAACAATGTACTAAGTATTGACACAATGGAAATACATAGCATAAAAACATAATGAAATCATGTACTAATAGTGTACTAATGAACATAGTAAGTATATGATATAAAAACGTGAAAACATGAAAGTAACAAGTAGGCACATGTGTTTCACCCCAAAACATTTGAAAAACAGTAAAAGAGGGGTCTATGTACTCACTTTAGGGTGCTTAGAAGTCTTGAACAACAACCAAGCAAAGCTAGAGGGATCACGGAAATCAAACGGCACCTAATACAGGTAACTACATTAATAACCGGACCTAACTAGATCGGATAGTATGAGGTTTCGTAAACCAAATGAGTATTGGAACTCATATGATATGGTCTAACAAAGCCTACATACTAAAATGAAACCTAACCTAAGTGCTTACGACCCGATATGACCCGTTTAGGTAGCTTACGCTCCTTTAACGCGTCGTTCGCGTAAAACGCATTCAGAACGCCTAACTGGTCCTATGACAAGTAATATATGCCTTAACATGTCTAATATTGTTGTCTAATCAGTTTAGATGTCAAAATTTAGGTTACATATGCTTAAAGTGAATTTATGCGTAAAAAGGGTATTTTGGTAATTTTCCTAAGGCATATAAACTACCTATCATACGATTAATTAAACCTAGGTGACCATAAGGTATAACCTCGGAAGGTTATTTCCTATGCTACTATGGTCACTAAACATGTTTGGTCGGATCCTAATGATCGACCAAACGGGTCGTGTTCGAAAGTCTAAGCGGGTATTTAGTCCGCTTGACTTACGACTCTACACAAGCACTAAACTAAAAAGTGACGAGCTAAACATGCTAAAACATGTTTAGTTAAGTTGGAAAACAGGTTTAGTATCAAAACAAACGGTTTTGATACCTATAAGTAGCTTGGTTACAAAATACGCGAGAAAACGCATTTTGGCCGAAACTACGACTCGTCACTGAGCCTAGATAACGTGGTAATCAGTAGGTATAGTCACTAGGGACCATAACCATCGTGATTACGCTCACGTTATGAAGTTCAAACGAACTTCACGTTGACCATAAACTGGTCAAAGCAGAAAGTCAAACGCAGTTTGACTTTAACGATAAAAACGAATGAAAAGAACGAAAGAATACTTACAAATGCCCCCCCCCCCCCCCCGCAAGCTATGATCTGATTTACTCTCAGGTATGAAGCATAAACTTCAACTTAGAGAGCCAAAATCAGATCATTGTGGGTTTTGCAAGTGAAAGGAGGTGGGTATATATAGGAAATCTAGAACCGTTAGGATCGTTCATCGTAAAACGAGCTTCGATCTTATCCGTACACATGTGCCCATGGTTTTGTGAAACCATGGGAGCCCATATTTCATTAAAACCATGTCCAAATGAGGGGAACAGCAGAAACAAGCTGGAATTTAGATTTTTCATTTTGGTCCCTTCCTAAGATAACTATGGCAGAATGTCAATTTTGGTCCCTGAACTTCAGAATCTTGCATTTCGGCTCATTTTTGACACGTTTAAGCCCCGTTAACCTCATTTCAAGGCTCTAAAATGAAGTTAAAGTATAGGGAACTCAAAACATGTTCAAAAATATGTCGGATGTCGGTTCGTTTGGTCGTACGGTTGCGTTGTTCGGTTAATTACGACGGAAGTCGTAACGAACGCAAAAACGATCCAAATCAAGCGACGAATGGAATTTTCTTATGCCAAACACTAAAATAAAATATTTTAATGCTTACATAAATTTTTGGATGTCCAGATGTATTCAGAACGTAAGATATGCGCGAAAATGAAAACTTATGCACTTTTTGACGCTTTTAGTCCCTGAATGAACATAAAGTTTATTTTTGCGCACAAAACACCTCAAAGCCTATTTATAAGCTATGTAAAGGATATTTAGGGCATATTTAACTTATGATCAAGTTCCGGATTGTTGGTTACAGTTCAAATCGGCATACTTTCGTAGTTTGTCAATTTTAGTCCCTGTAAGCGAACAAACTTGATTTCGGCATACCAAACCATCCAAAACTTATTTCTAAGTTATATAAAGGTTATTTAAGGTATGTTAAGCCTATGTCACTATTCCGAAGTGTTTGTTGCATTAAACTGGTTATATTTACCTTCCAGAAAGCGATTTAAGGCCCGAAATCGAACAAGAATTGACATGTGCAAACGATACACATGTTTACACAAATCCCAAGTACGAAACCCAATATTTCATTGATTTGGTTTTTGTTTGATGGTCGTAGAGGCACAGGTGTCACATTCCATTTGGAAAATTGATTAATGCTAATGACTTAATTAGAGGAGGTAGGACCGGTAGACTTTCCAATATCCATTTCAACTTCAGTCAAGGAGGATACATAATCATCAAAGTTAAACCTAGATGACCTCTGTAGTTGATTATTAGGTTTTAGTATGAGTTTCAGTTTTATGGATTAACTCTTGATTAAGTTGCTATCACTTTCAAGATTCTAAGTGTGTAAGAGTTGGTAGAGTATGGTGTACAAGATGTGTAATCAGAGTAAAATTTAATAAGTCTCTCCCCCCGCCTCTTGTACTTCTTGCAAGTCATGATAAGGACTTTTACTACTCCCACTAATTTTAGAAATCATTAGAAATTTAGCATGGTTATGGTCAACATTAGAAGACCAATAGATTCTTATAGAGAAACTAGTTAATGATGTAACTCATTGTAGTTTCTCTGTTTGAGGATTATAATTTTGGTAAGAAATCTGAGGGTGCCCACGTTTAGGCAAAAATGAAACTTTTGTTAGAGTAGCAGTAAATACTTAAAGAGGAAATTTGTGAAGGATCAGTGTCTTGTACAAGATGTACAAATTGAGGTAACAACAAGTTTTCACTCCCCTACCTCTTGGAACTCTCGCAAGTTAAGATTAAGACACTTAATGCTCCCACTAACCTTTTAGATCTCTAGGAATGCTACAAGATAAGTTTCAACGTTGTACGTGCTATGGGAACATGTCATATATGTTAGACTTGATTTCCTTAACGTCCAGATGTTTAAAAAATTTGAGGGACATACTTAGAAGGAATCATAGTATATATGAATTAATTTCTTTAATACCTTGATCCATAAGGGACATATTAGACACAAGTAAATATTATGATAAATGAACAATGTCTGAATATTCCATTTTGGGATAAGTTCTAATGGAATATAATTTCTTATTGAACTTGATTTATTCCCTTAGCCATTTAATTATTAGGGCTTATGACACATGCTCATAAGTCACTAAGAATGAGTTTTGATAATATTTCATCCTTCATTAACCTAGTCATGATTTCTCATGAAATTTGGTCTCAATAGATGAAATTTGTAGGTCTCATTTTTCTTTTGTTAAATTTTCATTTTCATGATAACAAATGGTTATGAAAAAGTGTAGCATCATCTAGCTCTATCTTATAAGGTTTTTATCCAGATTGAGATGACAAATAATATGAGAGTTTAAGGTAAGAGTGACTTTGTTTTAACCATGAAAACCTCACAACTTTCATAATGTAGCTTTTATATTGATACTAAATTATGAATAATCTACAGAATATATAAGGTATCATAAAGTCCAATTATAAAACAGTTTATTATGTTTCTTATAGTCTTAACATAAAATTTTGCCACTAACTCTCATATTAATTATTTGTTGATTTCTGGTAAGTAAACGTATAGAACTAGACTTAACCCATCATGTGTTAATTGGAATATTATCATTCGCAGACTTAAATATCATAAATATCTAACTACTTATCTTAGCCAGATGTCCCATTGAATTATGGATAGTCTTGATGCTCATGCCTAGTTAATGGCATAAATTTGCAGTGAGACTTTCCTTTGAAGAAACTTATAGCTGGAAGTAGTACTTGTACACTATCTCTGAATCTTAAAAGTATCCTCCTTTTAGGTTTAGTGGATAGTCGCGGTGAGACGAACAACATCTAATTTTCCAGTTTCATGCATTCCTTTTCCTGTACATATGTTGCTAATCAACACACTCATTTTCCTTTGGTACTCTTGAGTGGTATAGTTGATTCTTAAGGTAACTTATGGTATTGGTGAAGTTATATGTAATGCATTGGAAAAGTGTACTGATTTCCATATGTAAACCTTTAAGTAATGGGTCATGGTATTGTACATCATGATATGTTCACATATACCACTAACTTTATAGTAAGAAACTAGAGTAATGCATGCGTCTTAGGAGTTATTTTGATTCTTCCAAAGAAAACATATTCGTATTGGGAAATTTAGAATATGGAATAGCTCCCATGATAGCAATAATGAAATGAGTTCTTGATTATCATAAGAGATATAATGGTTGACTTATCCCACTAGTCATGCTCTAGTTTTCTTCTGTAACACTTTTATCAGAAAAGAGCAGCAGGATCGTCATGTCTCAACAGATAATCAACAATCCAATTAGAGCAAATTTTGTAGAAACTCTTTAGTAAGCAAAACATTGTAGGTTTTTGAAATTAGAGTAGATGAAATAGATGAGATACGAACTTAAAATAAGCTTGGAGTGATTTACATTATGGGGTATATTAAAGATATAGTCTACTATAACACCAAAATAACAGACTAACTTAAGGTTCTACCTGAATTTTGGCTTCGCTTTGACCAAAATTCAGATATTATGAACGTACATGAATAGCAGTTTGTATTGATGTTCTACATAAATTTGGCTTCGCTTTGGCTTTGACCAAAATTTATGTATTATGAACATACATAATTGACTAACTTATTGTTCTACATGAGCTTTGGCTTCGCTTTGGCTTTGACCAAATTTCATGTATTATGAATGTTATGGGCCATTTTCTGAGCTAATATATATATGCTGACTAATATCTTGCTTTTGACTGTTTGTTTGTGATCAGGATACCAAATCGGGATAATGGTAGCATCCCGGGCGATATCCTGGTGTTAACTTAATAATTCACGTGCAGGTAAGAGGCTACAAGTCACTAACGGTCAGATGGACTTCTTCTCCTCAAGACTCGGGCGTATCTGTTATGTGAGAGATGTTGAGCCCGAAAGACCAGGTCTACAACGTTCGAGTGGGGAATATTCGCCGGATCCCGGTTATTTAGGATAGTTTGTTGCATTTCTTTTACTATAAATAGATGGGGGCGGATCAGATTAAGGCACGCAATCTTTCACATACACTCTCGAACACTTTTGCTCTCTAGCTCACTGTAAACACCATACACAAACACTTGTATTCGAATTACCTTGTAAACACTTAGTTGATCCGCACCACATCCTGCACTGTATCCTGATGTTTGAAGTAATAGAAGAATAAGGCAGCTGCGATTGTCAGCTCCCGAGGTTTTGTGCCGGCGATCTAGATTGATCAAGGGCTTTCCTCGTACATCACGTGTCAACCTTTACTTTTTTACTCATTGTTTGATCATAGATACAGCTCTATATCCTGAGCCGTATCCTGAAACTGTTTTTGTAATTAACTTGGCTAACATATTTTTCACACATATTTCTAGCACACTACCTCACTTAACTAATTTGATCACTTAATTACTTCGGTAATTTTTTACCAAAACAATTTGGCGCCCACCGTGGGGCAAGTGGTGCTATTTCTACTAAAAACTTTTGCAAAATCATTACATGGTTTTCTATTTTCAAAACTTTTTGCTACACTATTTTCAATGGCCTCGAGATCAAGCATGAGCTCCTCCACTGTGTCTGCTACGGCTTCTGCTACTACTGGTTCGGTGCTTCCACCACCTCCTCCAAGGATGCCCGCTCCTTCACAACCTCAGGATGTTATCCCTGTTAGGGCTGGATTTTTATTATAGGTGATCCTTATACGTGATCCTAACCAGTGATCCTTGTTTCTTTGGCAGACAGTGATCCTCAGCAGGACTTCAGGATCAGGATCATGGGACATTATAGTGATCCTCATACTAACGGCCACTTCCGCTTAATACAACATTGTTTTGCAGGAACATCTAGCAGGATACGCTCTAGGCATCATGATCAAGGGACGCGTCTTCACAATTATGGCAAGAGCTTAATTGAAGATAGACGTTGCACAGGATATGGAAACTTGGCTTGATTTATGGGCGGCTATTTAGGCTAGATTGTATCTCATTTCTAAAGGGGTAATGAGCTGAATATTAGTTTAGCTACCTAAAATAGGTCACCTACACACGTATAAATACCACTCTTCCTCATTCGGAAGAACACACACGACATACAACGCAACTCTCACACACTTAGACACTCGAAACGATAGTGATCCTTGTACTCAGCTCATTATCATCCAAAGTTGTAATCATATTTTTCTTATATGGAAGTTGGTGATCGGTAGTTGCCATCACCCGAGGTTTTTTATGCCGGAGATCATACATTGATCAAGGGCTTTTTCCTCGTATAAATCATTGTGTCTTTGCATCTTTTATCACAGAAGTGATCCTTTACTTTCATAATTAACCAAGCATCATACCCCGTTTACATAAAGTTTTGTTACATTATCCTTGTGTGATTTTTGACCAAAACAGTTTGGCGCCCATCGTGGGGCAATTGGTGCTTCATTCATAAGAAAATCTTTTGTTCGAAATCATTTCAAAGAGTTACATGGCTTCATCATTGAAGAACACATCCACGGCGATGTCTGCAGTCACCTCATCACAGACCACTTTGCCTCCTCCACCGGCAGGATCTCAGAAAAATACTGAGAAGAGATCAACTCCCACTTTCTCTAAACCTCCATCTTCTTCTGCTATGAATTCTTCTATTCCCAGTACTAGTGATGTATTTGCTTTAATTTTGCAGATGAAGGATCGTATGCAGCGGCAGGATGAGACTAATGACAGGATCCTCAGGGAAATTGGAGACCTCAAAAGACAAAAGAAAGCGGCAGAGGATCATTCCCCACTGATGCCCAAATCCTTGAGCTTCGATACTCCAATGATCACTTCCCAGCCATCAGGAATCCCGGACGTGCAAATCATAGGGGAGTCAAGAGGATTACATCTCAACTCGGCAGCAATGACTCAGACATCAGGCTCACATTTTCGGCCAGTAGGATCCTATCCTCAGTACATGGGATCCTTCATGAATTCGGGAGCCTATCCGGGGGCACAGCAGTTTCAAGGATCCTACTTTGTTCCAGGATCATTCCAGGGCCAAGGATCCTCCTTTGTTCCAGGATCATCCCAGGTTCAAGGATCCTCCTTCGTTCCAGGATCATTCCAGGGCCAAGGATCCTCCTTCGTTCCAGGATCATCCCAGACACCAGGATCCTTACAGATGCCAGGATCCCTAAAAAGTTTGCAAACAGGAAGTCTAGATGTCCATCAAGGGGACTTCATTCCAATGCAGACCATTGCTTCCACTGGTCCCTCCGTTGTTCCAGAATCCCAGCAATATGGATTCCCTAACTTGAACCCAATGGGAGGTAACACTTTAAATAATTATCCTACCACTAACCATGGATTCATGCAGGATACAGGTACCAATCATGCTATGGCCAGGGAGTTGCAGAAGCTAAAGGATATGATTTCAAGTGTTCCAGGGGTAGTCAAACCTATCCCAGAGATTGCAGATGGAAGCCACAAGGTATCTCGCTTTGCACCACCAATTTGTGATGCAGAGGTACCCAAAAGATTCCATGTCCCTACCATGAAGCTGTATGATGGCACAACGGATCCAGAGGAGCATATAGCACAATACAGGGAGAGGATGGAGATCAATCCTATCCCAGAAAAGTTGAAGGAAGCATGCCTATGTAAAGGATTTGGATCCACTCTTACTGGATCAGCTCTTAAGTGGCTGCTAAGTCTTCCCCCCTACTCTATTACTTCATTTGCTAATTTAGTTAATTTATTCAATAACCAATTCTCTTGTAGCAGAAAATTTGAAAAATTAACTAGTGATTTGTACAGGATAACTCAAAATCATAATGAATCATTAAGGGATTATATAACTAAATTTAGTAAAGAATCCTTGGACATTCCCAACTTGGATATGGCTACGGCTGTTGAAGCCTTCAAAATGGGACTGCTTAAGGATTCATTATTCTATGATGATCTTGTTATGACACCATGCAGGAATCTAGATGAAGTAAGAACTCGAGCACTCAGGTTCATCCGGCTAGAGGATGACAAGAGGATCCAGGAGAGACAAGTAGGATCCTCAAAACAGGAGAAGCAAGGATCCTCCTTCAAGAACAACAAATTCAAATCCTACCATAGAAATGAGAACAAGAATGTGCATGCTGTTGACCAGGAAGAGGATGATGAAGATTATCCTCCAATCTCAGAATATTGTTTCTCCGTTGATAATCATGAACTGATCCTTGCAATGCAGAATCTAGGTGAAAAAGCTAGATGGCCCAGGAAGAATGATAAACCATCCGGGACTAAAGACAAGTCAAAATGGTGTGCATACCATGAGGATTTCGGGCATCTAACTGAAGATTGCATAGCCTTAAGAAAAGAAATTGGATACCTGCTAAGCAAGGGGCATCTAAAAGAATTGTTGGGGGAGAAAAAAGCAAAGGACCCAGGATCCTGAAAGGATCCCTGAAAAAGCTCCAGCACCTCCGGCAGATGCACAAGTGATCAACTTTATATCCGGAGGATCAGACATCTGTGGTACATCCTTCTCGGCGGCCAAAAGACATGCAAAAGAATCAAAAATGGATAATGGAGAAAGGCCTATTAGAACATCAAGTGTCTCAGAAGGGAAGATGATAACATTTGATGAGGATGATCGCATCAACATTCAGGATCCTCATCATGATAGTTTAGTTATTACTCTCTTTATCTCTAACCATTTTGTACGCAGGATCCTTATCGATGGAGGAAGCTCAGTGAACATTATCCAGCTTGATGTTCTGAAGAAAATGGGTATCCCAGAATCAGACATCACACCGAGATCCTCCGTGCTTGTAGGATTCAGTGGAGAAACGAAGAAAACTCTGGGGGACATCAAACTCCCAATCTACGTGGAAGGATTACATAATTATCAGAAATTTTGTGTTACTGACTGTTTATCTTGTTGCAACGTTATCCTTGGCAGGCCTTGGATACACGATATGAAAGCAGTCCCATCTACCTACCATCAATGTGTGAAGCTCCCTAGCCCATGGGGGATAATCAAGATCGACAGTGATCAGCAGGAGGCTAAGGATTGTTATACCTCATCCATGAAGCCAACCTTGAAGCCAAGGGAGCAATAGCAATTACAGTATCCTCCGAGGAATGTCTTGGAGGCAAGGGAACAAGATGTGGATGAAATCCTCTTGGATCCTAGTGATCCTGAATCAAAAATCTATATCGGATCAGGGATCCTTGGCAAGATGAAAGAAGACATGATATCCTTCCTCAAAAGAAGAAAATCTACCTTTGCTTGGAAACATGAAGATATGACAGGTATATCTAAGGATATTATTACTCACAAACTTGGCATTGACAGGTCTATCAAACCAATCCATCAAAAAAGGAGGAAGTTTGCACCAGAAAGAAATGCCATTATCCAAGAAGAAGTAGAGAGACTACTTCGAGCAGGTATGATCAGAGAGGTAAAATATCCAAAATGGTTAGCCAATGTGGTCGTTGTCCAAAAGAAAAATGGAAAGTGGAGGGTATGTGTTGATTTCACTGATTTGAATAAGGCATGTCCCAAGGATCCTTTCCCATTACCCCACATTGACTCCATGGTGGATGCAACGGCGGGGCATGAACTGTTAACCTTCATGGATGCATCATCTGGATTCCAACAAATTCAGATGGAACCATCTGACCAAGAGGATACAGCCTTTATGACCCCAACCGGTCTATATTGTTATATTGCCATGCCTTTTGGACTAAGAAATGCAGGTGCAACATATCAAAGGCTGGTGAATATGATGTTCAAAGATCAAATTGGAAAAACTATGGAGGTGTACATAGATGACATGGTGGTCAAATCAAAGAAAGCTGAGGATCACCTAAAGGATTTGGAAGA
This sequence comes from Helianthus annuus, assembly GCF_002127325.2. NCBI lineage: Eukaryota > Viridiplantae > Streptophyta > Magnoliopsida > Asterales > Asteraceae > Helianthus > Helianthus annuus. The sequence goes on from NC_035448.2 coordinate 23,611,207, forward strand.
AGCATTCGATATCCTTGATAATTACAACATGAAACTTAATCCTTCAAAATGCCATTTTGGTGTTAAGGCAGGAAAGTTCCTAGGATACATGGTAACTCAGAGGGGCATTGAAGCTAGCCCGGAACAAATCAAAGCATTAGTAAATATCAAACCTCCTGCCAATGCCAAGGATGTTCAAAGACTGACAGGCAGGATAGCAGCTCTGAACAGGTTCATATCGAAATCCTCAGAAAAATGCAAAGAATTCTACGATATCCTAAGGAAGAATAAGAAGTTTGAATGGACTGAGAAGCATGAGAACGCTTTACAAGCCCTTAAAGAATATATGTCCTCAGCACCAGCATTAGCAAAACCGGAAAAAGGAGATGTGTTATCCTTATACCTGGCGGTATCCTCAACCGCTGTAAGTGCTGTCCTTGTCAAGGATCACGAAGGTACACAATATCCTATCTACTATGTAAGTAAAAGTCTACTTGATGCCGAATCCAGGTACTCACACCTCGAAAAACTTATTCTTGCATTAATCATGGCATCCACTAAGTTAAGGCATTATTTTGAAACCCATACTATTGTTGTTAAAACTAATTTTCCAATTAAGAATGTCCTCAGGAAACCGGAGATGTCAGGGAGAATGGCTAAGTGGGCAGTGAAGCTTAGTGCCCATGATATAAGATACGAACCAAGAACAGCCATTAAATCACAAGCCTTAGCCGACTTTGTGGCTGATTTCAGTAGTGATCTACAAAAAGAAGCAGAATTGGAGGTCCAGCAGCTGGATGAAACCAAGGATCCTTGGATACTACACACTGACGGATCCTCAAATGTCAAGGGCACAGGGCTTGGGATCCTACTAAAATCGCCACAGGGGGACATAATACCCCACTCCATAGCCTGTGAGTTCCAAGCAACTAACAATGAGGCTGAGTATGAAGCCTTGATTGCTGGCTTGCAAATTGCTAAGGATATGGGGGTAAAATATCTTAAAGTATATGTAGACTCATTATTAATCACCAATCACTTTAATGGATCCTATGCTGTTAAAGGTGAAAAACTAATCAAATATTTAGAGATAGTCAAAGAATTGGCACTCTCTTTTGTTTCTTTTAGCTTAACACAGGTACCAAGGGAGGATAACACGGAAGCTGATGCATTGGCCAACTTAGGATCATCCTTAAAAATCCCAGAAGACATAAGTATCCCTATCATCCATATCCTGGCTCCTGCTATTAAAAATCAAGTGGCCATGGAAATAGAAGAGGATACTGCAGTAATCCCTAGTGAAGAAGCTCAATCTTATTCAGGATCATGGATCCCACCAATCATGAAATACTTGCAAAGCGGAGAGATTCCAATGGGAGAAAATCCTAGAGCTTTCAGGATCAAGGTATCTCAATTTACAATCCTAAATAATGTGCTATATAAACGATCCCTTGCAGGACCATATTTAAGATGTATCGAGGATCCTGAAATTGAAGAAGTGTTGAGAGACTTCCATGAAGGAGATTGCGGAAACCACACTGGGGGCAGGGCATTATTCTCAAGGATCCTTAGAACAGGATACTACTGGCCAACCATGAAAAGGGATGCTGTAGAGTATGCTAAGAAGTGTGATCCTTGCCAAAGACATAGCAATATCCTCCATCAGCCAGCTGAATTTTTACACCCAATACCATCCTCTTGGCCATTCATGAGATGGGGGATGGATATAGTTGGCAAGCTCCCTAAAGCACCTGGTGGAAAAGTATTTATGCTTGCTATGACTGACTATTTCTCTAAATGGATAGAAGCTGAAGCTTTTGCTCAAGTCAGAGAAAAAGAAGTTATATCCTTTATCAAAAGAAACATTATAACTAGATTTGGCATTCCCTCTGAAATTGTATGTGATAATGGTTCCCAATTCATTGGAACCAGAACTACTAACTTTTGTGACAGTTGGGGAATCAAGATGATCACATCAACACCAGTTCACCCACAAGCCAATGGTCAAGCAGAATCATCCAACAAGATCATCATCAACAATCTGAAGAAGAAGCTAGGATCCAAGAAGGGGAAATGGGCAGAGGAGTTACCTTATGTGCTATGGGCTGATAGGACAACTCCCAAGAATGCCACTGGTCAAACACCCTTCTCTTTAGTATTTGGGGCAGAAGCAGTGATCCCAACAGAAATGGTGATCCCAACTGCTAGAACAAGTGCTCGTGATCCTGAAGAAAATGCTACAATCTTAGCTCAGGATTTGGATACTATCGAGGAAATCAGGGATCTAGCTAGGATAAGGATGGCAAGCTACCAACAAAGAATGGCTGGTGCCTACAACAAAAATGTCAGAATAAGGAAGTTCCAAGTCGGAGACATGGTGTTGAGAAAAGCATTTCAAAATACTATCAATCCTGCTGACGGGAAGTTAGCACCAAAATGGGAAGGTCCCTACTTGATTGAAGCTGAAGCAGGAAAGGGGGCATACAGGTTGCTAACCATGGAAGGAAACTTGTTGCCAAGAGCCTGGAATGCTGTTCACTTAAAGAAATATTTCATGTGAACATGATCCTCCGTGCACGTGATCCTTACAGTATCCTTAAAGGATCCCGGTGATATCAGTGATCCCTACTCTGGTAATATGCTTATCCTAGAAACTATTGCACTTTCTTATTTTTTACCTAAGGATAAGGATCATGTATCCTTCATCCTCTACTCACGAAACATTTGAGTTATGATAAGTTCAGGTATCTTCAGCATACCGTCAAAGATCTTCAAAAGCACCGCAGATCCTTGGGTCCAACCCCAGTTATCCTTGGGATTATCCCCAGTTTCCGCCAGCAGCGCACGATGATCCTGATATAGTTCACGTCTTTGGGACCAGTACCCACTCCCGGGGCTGACAACCTCATCGTACTGGCTATATTTAGGATCCTCCGTATAATGGTAGACGTACCATACATCCGTTCCTAAGGTTTCTAACGTTTTCACGTTAGCTAAGGTTTTGACATTTTCATGTCACTAAGTTTGGATAGTCGCCAGTAAGGGCCATACTCCAGTTTACATACGATCCTTTGGGCTTTTCCCCAGTGATCCTCCGGGATCATCCCCAGTTATCCTTTGGGCTTGTCCCCAGTGATCCTCCGGGATCATTCTCGGTTATCCTTTGGGCATGTCCCCAGTTGCTAATTTATCTCTTACATTGGCTTAGTCCCAAGATATGTTCCATCTTTCAGGTTCTCGAAGTTAAACAAATAAGGATCCTTAATCCTTATTATCCATTAAAGTTTTACTTGTGGTTATCCCGATTGAAGGTTAGGATCCTAACTTGGATCCTCAGGTATGATCCTTGACTATTTTGATTATACTCATTATCCTAACCGACCCTTATACTTTGACAACCAAACCTATGATCCTTGAACTAAAATACTTTGAATATTTTCAATATCAGGATATTTGATCTAGGATCATATCCTAAATTTATTAAAACATATTTTCAACTCTTGCCACTTTAAACAAATATACTACAAAAACAACTAAGAAACAAGAAGATAAGGATAACAACACGAGATAAGCCAGAAAAGTTAAGTTATATTATTAAACAAAAGGATCATTAACCCTTTCAAGAAAGTTGTCAAAATTGCCAACCCACATTTCTACCAGCAAAACGTGGCCCGTCCACATGGGTTGGCAAAGGGTGTCCATTGTCTATGCGGTCTTAGCATTGTGCAGGAAAGTAAAAGCGGCAGGATCACAAAGGCTTCATCCCCCAAACAGAGGATCCCTCCACCTTTTGTAATCCTACCTATTGTTCAAAAGGATCCAGGATCCTTAACCCTAAGAAACTATTGTTCAGAGACTACAGACCATAATTGTTTCAAACACCACAAACTACTATCAAAATTTAAAAAATTGGGCTCCGGCTATGTCTAGAAATTTCCATCATTGCCCAATCTTGCAGCTCAAACCTTCGCTGCACCATCACCACCAGCTCCACTTGCCTCCCCCTGATCCTTACCAGCATCTCCACCTTCAAGCATAGGGATATCCTCAACATCATCGTCATCCTCCAACTCTGCTAGCCTTGCCTTCCAGCCTTCAACATCCCATGTGCTCTTATCAAAGGAAGAATCCTGAGCCTCCGTGGCCATCTGCAGTTGTATCTTGTACATAGCTATCGCGGCAGAGACTTTAGCATCCTGAGTAATATCATGCTTCTCATAATCAAACTTGATCAATGCTTTGACAGCCTCATCCTTAACAGCCCGGATCTCCTTCTCAAGATCAGTGATCTTGAGATCCTTCAGCACACCCATTTGATGAAGGTCGGCAATCTGGCGATCCTGATCTTCAACGTGGCTAACATTAGATTCTATTTCAGTAAGTTTCTGCAAGAACAACAGGATATAACGTCAGACACGGGTGATCCTCAAAAACCATCAGGATAACCAACAGGGGCAGTGATCCTAACCTCGTTGACAGAATCAAGAAATTGCTGACGGAGGAGGGGAAATCCTTGTAGATCCTCAGTAGTCTTCCTCTTCTTCCCCTTGCCTCGGATAGGTGCTTTGGGAGCTGATACTGAAGGACTGGCAGCAGGAGCCTTCTTCTTTGAAGATGTGACATTGGCAAGATCACTTACCCCAAATTTGGAGGCAGATTTGACAGACCTGGCAGACTTTCCAGCACCTACACAATCAAAAACAAGATAAGTCTCCTAACTAATTTAATATTTCTTGCATAGAACTTACTTTTTGGTAAGGATACTTACTTGACATTGTGGCAGATGCGGAGGATACTTCTTGTGAATCTCGGATGGTGACTTGGAAACTTCTGATTTCAGGATTAAGCTTTTTAAAAGCTAAGACTCTCTCTTTTGCAGCAGGGCTTAATTTCAGATGAGCAATGGATATAGCTGCACAAGAGATAAAAAGAGATATTAGTGATCCTCATTATATGAGACAGGGCTGATAGTGATCCTTCGAGGATCCTCTATCCTACCATGAATGGCCCATTCCTTGGGCAGATCCTTCCCATCTGGGATGGAATCCCTCCTGACAAAGAAAAAGCGACGCTTCCAGTTTGTATCGTTCTTAGTGACCTTGAAGACAGGATGATCCTCCCCGGCTTTCCATTTCAACAAATACCGGTGAGAACCGAATGTGGTGAGATCATAAAACTCAGCTAACTCCGCCATCCCCAGATCAATCCCTTCCTGCTCGATGATCCTCTCAAAGGTATACAGAACCCTCCAAATCATCGGCATAGCTTGGATATATGAGATGCCGGTTAAGGAAAAGAAAGATTGGGTGAACGATGGGAAAGGATATGAATACCCTATGGTGAATGGAGTAGCAGGAAAAGCCACCCAGGTATTCGAAACAAAGTCACTCAGAGCGGTAGGCGTGAAGGATTTGAAAACAGTATTCGCTGGAAAGCAGTGACGAATTCTGTCTACATGAGCGTCAGTGAAGCAACATCGCTCCGTAGGGGAATCCTTGATAATCCCCTGGCCTTTTAGGGGACTATCCTTCTTGGAATCCTTGTGTGGAGAATTCCGGAGCAACATGTTTGTGACGGAACAGAAACAGAGACGGAGCAGAAAAAACAGAGCAAAGAGAAGGAAGAAAGGAAAGAGAGAAGAAGAGGATACCTGATCAGTCTTCGGTAGCGATTATAAAGGGAAGATATCTCGAATTTAAATGCAGAGTGATCCTAACCCTATCTCCTATTTATAATCATGATTTGCAGGGATTGTCACATCTATGACGTAATGATCGCAACGGCTAGCCCATAAGTAACGGCTAGTTATTCGGAGTGGCCCGTTGAAGATAAGATCAAAACAAAATATAACTCGTCTATTTACAATAAACTCCTTATATTTTGGGGGCAATTGTTAGGGCTGGATTTTTATTATAGGTGATCCTTATACGTGATCCTAACCAGTGATCCTTGTTTCTTTGGCAGACAGTGATCCTCAGCAGGACTTCAGGATCAGGATCATGGGACATTATAGTGATCCTCATACTAACGGCCACTTCCGCTTAATACAACATTGTTTTGCAGGAACATCTAGCAGGATACGCTCTAGGCATCATGATCAAGGGACGCGTCTTCACAATTATGGCAAGAGCTTAATTGAAGATAGACGTTGCACAGGATATGGAAACTTGGCTTGATTTATGGGCGGCTATTTAGGCTAGATTGTATCTCATTTCTAAAGGGGTAATGAGCTGAATATTAGTTTAGCTACCTAAAATAGGTCACCTACACACGTATAAATACCACTCTTCCTCATTCGGAAGAACACACACGACATACAACGCAACTCTCACACACTTAGACACTCGAAACGATAGTGATCCTTGTACTCAGCTCATTATCATCCAAAGTTGTAATCATATTTTTCTTATATGGAAGTTGGTGATCGGTAGTTGCCATCACCCGAGGTTTTTTATGCCGGAGATCATACATTGATCAAGGGCTTTTTCCTCGTATAAATCATTGTGTCTTTGCATCTTTTATCACAGAAGTGATCCTTTACTTTCATAATTAACCAAGCATCATACCCCGTTTACATAAAGTTTGGTTACATTATCCTTGTGTGATTTTTGACCAAAACAATCCCTGCTCGGAGTATTCAGGGATCTACTCTCGTTTTAGCTTCTAATGATGAAATTCTAACCTTATTCGGAAGTGTGCAGGAATAAATGAGGCAGCAACAGGAAACAAACCAAATGTTGTTAAGGGAAATACAACTCTTAAAATCCGGTTCAAGCAGATCCACTGAAGATATCGTCACTCCTCTATAGCCCAGGGCTTTGAACTTCAGTTCTGCAGTTTACACTGAGGATAACCGAGGAAATATTGTGCCTAGCCATCCCCAGAATGCTACTCCTGAGATGCCCTCTTCGATTAGAGTGTCAACTATGAGGAGCCCAGGATATGCTTCAGGATATGGCCAAAATCCTCAGATTGGTAAGGTGTCTAATAATAATAATACTCTTGCCACTAACAGTGTTGGATATTTGCAGGATACAGGTGTGACATCGGCATTATCTAGGGAGCTTCAGAAGCTAAAGGATATGATATCCAGTGTACCTGGGGTGGTTCAGCCGATCCCTGAAGTATCCCAGGATAGCCACAGGATATCTCGGTTTGTGCACCCCATTTGTGATGCTGAAATCCCGAAAAGATTCCAAACTCCCAACATGAAGCTTTATGATGGAACCACGGATCCTGAGGAGCATATCGCCCAATATAGGGAACGGATGGAAATCAACCCTATCCCTCCAGAACTTAAGGAAGCATGCTTATGCAAGGGTTTTGGTTCTACCCTAACAGGATCAGCCTTAAAATGGTTGTTAAACGTTCCTCCTCACTTAATTACTTCTTTTGCTCATTTGGTTAACTTATTTAATAGTCAATTTTCTTGCAGCCGGAGTTTTGAGAAATTAACCAGTGATCTTTACAGGATAACTCAAGGACCTCAGGAATCCTTGAGGGACTATGTGAATAAGTTTAGCCGGGAATCCTTGGATATCCCGCACCTTGATGTCGCAACATCTGTGTAGGCTTTCAAGATGGGATTGTAGAAAGATTCCCAGTTTTACAAGGATCTTGTTATGAATCCTTGCAGAAACCTGGATGAAGCTCGTAACAGGGCATTGAGATATATCAGGCTGGAGGATGATAAGAAAATGCAAGAGAGGATGAATGCATCCTCAACATATGAGTCAACTAACAGGAAGTCAGAATCCTCGTACAAACCATACTGTTTTGGTCAAAAATCACACGAGGATAATGTAACCAAACTTTATGTAATTGGGGTATGATGCTTGGTTAATTATAAAAGTAAAGGATCACTTTCGTGATAGAAATGCAAAGACACAATGATTTATACGAGGAAAAAGCCCTTGATCAATATATGATCTCCGGCATAAAAAACCTCGGGTGATGGCAACTACCGATCACCAAACTTCAATATAAGAACAAAATGGTTACAACTTCGGATGATAATGAGCTGAGTACAAGGATCACTATTGTTTCGAGTGTCTAAGTGTGTGAGAGTTGCGTTGTATGTCGTGTGTGTTCTTCCAAATGAGGAAGAGTGGTATTTATACAAGTGTAGGTGTCCTATTTTAGGTAAAAAGACTAATAATCAGCTCATTACCCCTTTAGAAATAAAAGACAATCTAGCCTAAATTGCCGCCCTTAAATCAAGCTAAGTTTCCATATCCTTTGCAACGTCCATCTTTGATTAAGCTCATGCTATAATTGTGAAGACGCGTCCCTTGATTATGATGCTAAGAGCGTATCCTGCTAGATGTTCCTGCAAAATAACATTGTTTCAAACGAAGGTAACTGTTAGCATGAGGATCCTTTGATGGTCCATGATCCTGATCCTGAAGTCCTGCTGAGGATCACTGTCTGCCAAAGAAACAAGGATCACTGATTAGGATCACGTAAAAGGATCACGTATGATAAAAATCCAGCCCTAACAATTGCCCCCAAAATATAAGGAGTTTATTGTAAATAGACGAGTTATATTTTGCTCTGATCTTATCTTCAACGGACTATTCGGATAACTAGCCGTTATAAGCGGACTAGCCGTTGTGATCATTACGTCACAGATGTGACAATCCCTGCAAATCATGATTATAAATAGGAGATAGGGTTAGGATCACTCTGCATTTAAATTCGAGATATCTTCCCTTTATAATCGCTACCGAAGATTGACCAGGTACTCTCTTCTTCTCTCTTTCCTTTCTTCCTTCTCTTGCTCTGTTTTTTGCTTCTATTCTGTTTCTGTTCCGTCACAATCATGTTGCTCCGAAATTCTCCACACAAGGACTCCAAGAAGAGTAGTCCCCTAAAAAGCCAAGGGATCATCAAGGATTCTCCTACGGAGAGGTGTTGCTTTACTGATGCCCATGTAGACAGGATTCGTCATTGCTTTCCGGCGAATGCTGTTTTCAAATCCTTCACATCTACTGCTTTGAGCGACTTTGTTTCAGACGTTTGGGTGGCCTTTCCTGCTACTCCGTTCACCATAGGGTATTCGTATCCTTTTCCAGCCTTCACCCAATCCTTCTTTTCTTTAACCGGCATATCTTATATCCAAGCTATGCCGATGATCTGGAGGGTCTTGTATACCTTCGAGAGGATCATCGAGCAGAAGGGAATTGATTTGGGGATGGCAGAGCTGGCCGCACTTTATGATCTTACCACGTTTGGTTCTCATCGATACTTGCTGAAGCGGAAAGCCGGGGAGGATCACCCTGTCTTCAAGGTCACTAAGAACGATACAAACTGGAAGCGTCGCTTTTTCTTTGTTAGAAGGGATACCATCCCAGATGGGGAGGATCTGCCCAAGGAATGGGCTACTCATGGTAGGATAGAGGATCCTGGAAGGATCACTATCAGACTTGCCTTATGTGATGAGGATCACTAACGTCTCTTTTCTTTTGTCTTTTGTGCAACTATTTCCGTTGCTCACCTAAAATTGACCCCTGCTGCAAGAGAAAGAGTCTTAGCTTTTAAAAAGCTTGATCCTGAGGTCAGAAGTTTCCAAGTCACCGTCCAAGACTCACAAGAAGTATCCTCTGCATCTGCCACTATGTCAAGTAAGTATCCTTATAGAAAATAAATTATATGTAAGATTGTTTGATTAATAAGGCAACTTATCTTGATTTTGATTGTGTAGGCGCTGGGAAGTCTGCCAAATCTGTCAAATCTGCCTCCAAATTTGGGATAAGTGATCTTGCCAACGTCAAGTCTTCGAGGAAGAAGGCTCCTGCTGCTAGTCCTTCAGCTTCAGCTCCTAAGGCACCTATCCGAGGCAAGGGGAAGAAGAGGAAAACTTCTGAAGATTTCCAAGGATTTCCCCTCCTTCGTCAGCAATTCCTTGATTATTTTGACGAAGTTAGGATCACTGCCCCTGTTGATTGTCCTGACAAGTTTAGGGATCACCTATGTCTGATGTTGTTTTCCTGTTTTTCTTGTAGAAATTCACCGAAATGGAGACTTATGTTAACCAGGTTGAAGATCAAGATCGTCAAATTGCCGATCTCCAACAGATGGGTGTGCAGAAGGATCTCAAGATTGCTGATCTTGAGAAGGAGATCCGGGCTGTTAAGGACGAGGCTGTCAAAGCATTGATCAACTTTGATTATGAAAAGCATGACATCACTCAGGATGCTAAAGTCTCTGCCGCGATAGCTATGTACAAGATACAACTGCAGATGGCTACGGAGGCTCAGGATCCTTCCTTCGATAAGAGCACATGGGATATTGAAGGCTGGAAGGCAAGACTGGCGGAACTGGAGGACGAGGATGAAGCCGAGGATATCCCAATGCTGGAGGGTGGTGATGCTGACAAGGATCAAGGCGGAGAAGCTGGTGGTGACGAAGCAGCGAAGGTGTAGGCTGCATGATTGGGCGATGATGGATATTTTTTACTAGGCCGGAGCCCAATTTTTTAGGTTTGGTAATAGTTTCTTGTGGTTGTTGATGGTTTGTGAACAATTTATGGTCTGTAATCTTTGAACAATAGTTTTTAGGGTAAAGGATCCTGGATCCTTGAACAATAGGTAGGATTACAAAAGGTGGAGGGATCCTCTGTTTGGGGGATGAAGCCTTTGTGATCCTGCCGCTTTTACTTTCCTGTACCTGCTAAGACCGCATAGACAATGGACACCCTTTGCCAACCCATGTGGACGGGCCACGTTTTGCTGGTAGAAACGTGGGTTGGCAATTTTGACAACTTTTTGCAAGGGTTAAAGATCCTTTTGCTAATAATATAACCTTAATCTTTCTGGCTTATCCTGTGTTGTTATCCTTTGTTTATCTTTTTAGTTTCCAATTGTTTTAGAAATATATTTGTAACAATAATTAAGCAAACCATGTTCAAGAAATATAGGATATGATCCTGGATCAAATATCCTATAATCGAAAATTTTCAAGGTAGTTTATTTTAAGGATCATAGGTTCAGTTGTCAAGGTCTAAAGGTTTTTCAAATGAATAATGAAATTAAAAATAGTTAAGGATCATACCTGAGGATCCAAGTTAGGATCCTAACCTTTAATCGGGATAACCACAAGTAAAACTTTAATGGATGATAAGGATTAAGGACCCTTATTTGTTTAACTTCGAGAACCTGAAAAATGGAACATATCTTGGGACTAAGCCAATGTAAAAGATAAATTAGTAGCTGGGGACATGCCCAAAGGATAACTGAGGATGATCCCGGAGGATCACTGGGGACAAGCCCAAAGGATAACTGGGGACAAGCCCAAAGGATAACTGAGGATGATCCCGGAGGATCACTGGGGACAAGCCCAAAGGATCGTATGTAAACTGGAGTATGGCCCTTACTGGCGACTATCCAAACTTAGTGACATGAAAATGAAACCTTAGCTAACGTGAAAACGTTAGAAACCTTATGAACGGATGTATGGTACGTCTACCATTATACGTAGGATCCTGGGTATAGCCAGTACGATGAGGTTGTCAGCCCCGGAAGTGGGTACTGGTCCCAAAGACGTGAACTATATCAGGATCATCGTGCGCTGCTGGCGGAAACTGGGAATAATCCCAAGGATAACTGGGGTTAGACCCAAGGATCTGCGTTGCTTTTGAAGATCTTCGATGATATGCTGTGGATACCTGAACTATCATAACTCAAATGGTTCGTGAGAAGAGGATGAAGGATACAGGATCCTTATCCTTTGGTAAAAAGTAAGGAAATGTAACAGTTTTAAGATAAGGACATTACCAGAGTAAGGATCACTGACATCACCGGGATCCTTCGAGGATACTTCAGTGTAAGGATCACATGCTTGAAGGATCATGTTCACATAAAGTATCTCTTTAAGTGAACAACATTCCAGGCTCTTGGTAACAAGTTTCCTTCCATAGTTAGCAATCTGTATGCCCCCTTTCCTGCTTCAGCTTCAATTAGGTAAGGGCCTTCCCACTTTGGTGCTAACTTCCCGTTAGCAGGATTAATAGTGTTTTGGAATGTTTTTCTCAACACCATATCCCCGACTTGGAACTTCCTTATCCTAACATTTTTGTTGTAAGCACCAGCCATTCTTTGTTGGTAGCTTGCCATCCTTATCCTAGCCAGATCCCTGATTTCCTCAATAGTATCCAAGTCCTGAGCCAGGATTGTAGCATTTTCTTCAGGATCACGTGCACTTGTTCTAGCAGTTGGGATCACCATTTCTGTTGGGATCACTGCTTCTGCCCCAAATACTAAAGAGAAAGGTGTTTGACCAGTGGCATTCTTGGGAGTTGTCCTATCAGCCCATAGCACATAAGGTAACTCTTCTGCCCATTTTCCCTTCTTGGATCCTAGCTTCTTCTTTAGATTGTTGATGATGATCTTGTTGGATGATTCTGCTTGGCCGTTGGCCTGTGGGTGAACTGGTGTTGATGTTATCATCTTGATTCCCCAACTGTCACAAAAGTTAGTAGTTCTGCTTCCAATGAATTGGGAACCATTATCACATACAATTTCAGAGGGAATGCCAAATCTAGTTATAATGTTTCTTTTGATAAAGGATATAACTTCTTTTTCTCTGACTTGAGCAAAAGCTTCGGCTTCTATCCACTTAGAGAAGTAGTCAGTCATGGCGAGCATAAATACTTTTCCACCAGGTGCTTTAGGGAGCTTGCCAACTATATCCATTCCCCATCTCATGAATGGCCAAGAGGATGGTATAGGGTGTAGCAGTTCAGCTGGTTGATGAAGGATATTGTTGTGTCTTTGACAAGGATCACATTTCCTAGCATATTCTACAGCATCCCTTTTCATGGTTGGCCAGTAGTATCCTGTTCTAAGGATCCTTGAGAATAATGCCCTGCCCCCAGTGTGGTTTCCACAATCTCCTTCATGGAAGTCTCTCAACACTTCTTCAATTTCAGGATCCTCAATACATCTTAAGTATGGTCCTGCAAGGGATCGTTTATATAGCACATTATTTAAGATTGTAAATTGAGATACCTTGATCCGGAAAGCTCTAGGATTTTCTCCCATTGGAATCTCTCCGTTTTGCAAGTATTTCATGATTGGTGAGACCCATGATCCTGAATAAGATTGAGCTTCTTCACTAGGGATTACTGCAGTATCCTCTTCTATTTCCATGGCCACTTGATTTTCAATAGCAGGAGCCAGGATATGGATGATAGGGATACTTATGTCTTCTGGAATTTTTAAGGATGATCCTAAGTTGGCCAATGCATCAGCTTCCGTGTTATCCTCCCTTGGTACCTGTGTTAAGCTGAAAGAAACAAAAGAGAGTGCCAATTCTTTGACTATATCTAAATATTTGGTTTGTTTTTCACCTTTAACAGCATAGGATCCATTAAAGTGATTGGTGATCAATAATGAGTCTACATATACTTTAAGATATTTTACCCCCATATCCTTAGCAATTTGCAAGCCAGCAATTAAGGCTTCATACTCAGCCTCATTGTTAGTTGCTTGGAACTCACAGGCTATGGAGTGGGGTATTATGTCCCCCTGTGGCGATTTTAGTAGTATCCCGAGCCCTGTGCCCTTTACATTTGAGGATCCATCAGTGTGTAGTATCCAAGGATCCTTGGTCTCATCCAGCTGTTGGACCTCCAATTCTGCTTCTCTTTGTAGATCACTACTGAAATCAGCCACAAAGTCAGCTAGTGCTTGGGATTTAATGGCTGTTCTTGGTTCATATCTTATATCATGGGCACTAAGCTTTACTGCCCACTTAGCCATTCTTCCTGACATCTCTGGTTTCCTGAGGACATTCTTAATTGGAAAGTTAGTTCTAACAACAATAGTATGGGTTTCAAAATAATGCCTTAACTTAGTTGATGCCATGATTAATGCAAGAATAAGTTTTTCGAGGTGTGAGTACCTGGATTCGGCATCAAGTAAACTCTTACTTACATAGTAGATAGGATATTGTGTACCTTCATGATCTTTCACAAGGACAGCACTTACAGCGGTTGAGGATACCGCCAAATATAAGGATAACACATCTCCTTTTTCGGGCTTTGACAATGCTGGTGCTGAGGACATATATTCTTTAAGGGCTTGTAAAGCATTCTCATGTTTCTCAGTCCATTCAAATTTCTTGTTCTTCCTTAGGATATCATAAAATTCTTTGCATTTTTCTGAGGATTTTGATATGAACCTGTTCAGAGCTGCTATCCTGCCTGTTAGCCTTTGCACATCCTTAGCATTGGCAGGGGACTTGATGTTTACTAATGCTTTAATTTGCTCCGGACTTGCCTCAATGCCCCTCTGAGTTACCATATATCCTAGGAATTTTCCTGCCTTAACACCAAAGTGGCACTTTGAAGGATTAAGCTTCATGTTATAATTATCAAGGATATCAAATGCTTCCTCCAAATCCCTTAGGTGATCCTCAGCTTTCTTCGATTTGACTACCATATCATCTATGTATACTTCCATAGTTTGTCCAATTTGATCTTTGAACATCATATTCACCAGCCTTTGATATGTTGCACCTGCATTTCTTAGTCCAAAAGGCATGGCAATATAACAATACAAACCTGTTGGGGTCATGAAGGCTGTATCCTCTTGGTCAGATGGTTCCATCTGAATTTGTTGGAATCCAGATGATGCATCCATGAAGGTTAACAGTTCATGCCCCGCTGTTGCATCCACCATGGAGTCAATGTGGGGTAATGGGAAAGGATCCTTGGGACATGCCTTATTTAAATCAGTGAAATCGACACATACCCTCCACTTTCCGTTTTTCTTTTGGACAACAACCACATTGGCTAACCATTTTGGATACTTTACCTCTCTGATCATACCTGCTCGAAGTAGTCTCTCTACTTCTTCTTGGATAATGGCATTCCTTTCTGGTGCAAACTTCCTCCTTTTTTGATGGATTGGTTTGATAGACCTGTCAATGCCAAGTTTGTGAGTAATAATATCCTTAGATATACCTGTCATATCTTCATGTTTCCAAGCAAAGGTAGATTTTCTTCTTTTGAGGAAGGATATTAAGTCTTCTTTCATCTTGCCAAGGATCCCTGATCCGATATAGATTTTTGATTCAGGATCATTAGGATCCAAGAGGATTTCGTCCACATCTTGTTCCCTTGCCTCCAAGACATTCCTCGGAGGATACTGTAATTGCTATTGCTCCCTTGGCTTCGAGGTTGGCTTCATGGATGAGGTATAACAATCCTTTGCCTCCTGCTGATCACTGTCGATCTTGATTATTCCCCATGGGCTAGGGAGCTTCACACATTGATGGTAGGTGGATGGGACTGCTTTCATATCGTGTATCCAAGGTCTGCCAAGGATAACATTGCAACAAGATAAACAGTCAATAACACAAAATTTCTGATAATTATGTAATCCTTCCACGTAGATTGGGAGTTTGATGTCCCCCAGAGTTTTCTTCGTTTCCCCACTGAATCCTATAAGCACGGAGGATCTTGGTGTGATGTCTGATTCTGGGATTCCCATCTTCTTCAGAACATCAAGCTGGATAATGTTCACTGAGCTTCCTCCATCAATAAGGATCCTGCGGACAAAATGGTTAGAGATAAAGAGAGTGATAACTAAACTATCATGGTGAGGATCCTGAATGTTAATGCGATCATCCTCATCAAACGTTATCATCTTCCCTTCTGAGACACTTGATGTTCTAATAGGCCTTTCTCCATTATCCATCTTTGACTCCTTTGCATGTCTTTTGGCCGCCGAGAAGGATGTACCACAGACATCTGATCCTCCGGAAATAAAGTTGATCACTTGTGCATTTGCCGGAGGTGCTGGAGCCTTTTCAGGGATCCTTTCAGGATCCTGAATCCTTTGTTTTTTTCTTCCCAACAGCACTTTTAGGTGCCCCTTGCTTAGCAGATATCCAATCTCTTTTCTTAAAGCTATGCATTCTTCAGTTAGATGCCTGAAATCCTCATGGTATGCACACCATTTTGACTTGTCTTTAGTCCCGGATGGTTTATCGTTCTTCCTGGGCCATCTAGCCTTTTCACCTAGATTCTGCATTGCAAGGATCAGTTCATGATTATCAACGGAGAAACAGTATTCTGAGATTGGAGGATAATCTTCATCATCCTCTTCTTGGTCAACAGCATGCACATTCTGGTTATCGTTTCTATGGTAGGATTTGAACTTATTGCTCTTGAAGGAGGATCCATGCTTCTCCTGTTTTGAGGATCCTACTTGTCTTTCCTGGATCCTCTTGTCATCCTCTAGCCGGATGAACCTGAGTGCTCGAGTTCTTACTTCATCTAGGTTCCTGCATGGTGTCATAACAAGATCATCATAGAATAATGAATCCTTAAGCAGTCCCACTTTGAAGGCTTCAACAGCCGTAGCCATATCCAAGTTGGGGATGTCCAAGGATTCCTTACTAAATTTAGTTATATAATCCCTTAATGATTCATTATGATTTTGAGTTATCCTGTACAAATCACTAGTTAATCTTTCAAATTTTCTACTACAAGAGAATTGGTTATTGAATAAATTAACTAAATTAGCAAATGAAGTAATAGAGTAAGGGGGAAGACTTAGCAGCCACTTAAGAGCTGATCCAGTAAGAGTGGATCCAAATCCTTTACATAGGCATGCTTCCTTCAACTTTTCTGGGATAGGATTGATCTCCATCCTTTCCCTGTATTGTGCTATGTGTTCCTCTGGATCCGTTGTACCATCATACAGCTTCATAGTAGGGATATGGAACCTTTTGGGTACCTCTGCATCACAAATTGGTGGTGCAAAGCGAGATACCTTGTGGCTTCCATCCGCAATCTCTGGGATAGGCTTGACTATCCCTGGAACACTTGAGATCATATCTTTTAGCTTCTGCAACTCCCTGGCCATAGCATGATTGGTACCTGTATCCTGCATGGATCCAAGGTTAGTGGTAGGATAATTATTTAAAATGTTACCTCCCATTGGGTTCAAGTTAGGGAATCCATATTGCTGGGATTCTGGAACGACGGAGGGACCAGTGGAAGCAATGGTCTGCATTGGAATGAAGTCCCCTTGATGGACATCTAGACTTCCTGTTTGCAAACTTTTTAGGGATCCTGGCATCTGGAAGGATCCTGGTGTCTGGGATGATCCTGGAACGAAGGAGGATCCTTGAACCTGGGACGATCCTGGAATAAAGGAGGATCCTTGGCCCTGGAATGACCCTGGAACAAAGTAGGATCCTTGAAACTGCTGTGCCCCCGGATAGGCTCCCGGATTCATGAAGGATCCCAAATGTTGGGGGTAGGATCCTGCCGGCTGGAAGTGTGAGCCTAATGCCTGAGTCATTGCTGTCGATCCGTGGTGCAATCCTCTTGATTCTCCCATGATTTGCACGTCTGGCATTCCTGATGGCTGAGAAGTAATCATTGGAGTATCGAAGCTCAAGGATTTGGGCATCAATGGAGAATGATCCTCTGCCGTTTTCTTCTGTCTTTTGAGATCTCCAATTTCCCTGAGGATCCTTTCATTAGTTTCATCCTGCCGCTGCATACGATCCTTCATCTGCAAAATCAAAGTAAATACATCACTAGTACTGGGAATATAAGAATTCATAGCAGAAGGGGATGGAGTTTTAGAAGTAGTAGGAGTTTGTCTCTTCTCAGCATTCTTCTGGGATCCTGCCGGTGGTGGAGGCAGAATGTTCTGGGACGAGGTGACTGTAGACATTGCCGTGGACATGTTTTTCAATGATGAAGCCATGTAATTCTTTGAAATGATTTCGAACAAAAAGGTTTTCTTATGAATGAAGCACCAATTGCCCCACGGTGGGCGCCAAACTGTTTTGGTCAAAAATCACACGAGGATAATGTAACCAAACTTTATGTAATTGGGGTATGATGCTTGGTTAATTATAAAAGTAAAGGATCACTTTCGTGATAGAAATGCAAAGACACAATGATTTATACGAGGAAAAAGCCCTTGATCAATATATGATCTCCGGCATAAAAAACCTCGGGTGATGGCAACTACCGATCACCAAACTTCAATATAAGAACAAAATGGTTACAACTTCGGATGATAATGAGCTGAGTACAAGGATCACTATTGTTTCGAGTGTCTAAGTGTGTGAGAGTTGCGTTGTATGTCGTGTGTGTTCTTCCAAATGAGGAAGAGTGGTATTTATACAAGTGTAGGTGTCCTATTTTAGGTAAAAAGACTAATAATCAGCTCATTACCCCTTTAGAAATAAAAGACAATCTAGCCTAAATTGCCGCCCTTAAATCAAGCTAAGTTTCCATATCCTTTGCAACGTCCATCTTTGATTAAGCTCATGCTATAATTGTGAAGACGCGTCCCTTGATTATGATGCTAAGAGCGTATCCTGCTAGATGTTCCTGCAAAATAACATTGTTTCAAACGAAGGTAACTGTTAGCATGAGGATCCTTTGATGGTCCATGATCCTGATTCTGAAGTCCTGCTGAGGATCACTGTCTGCCAAAGAAACAAGGATCACTGATTAGGATCACGTAAAAGGATCACGTATGATAAAAATCCAGCCCTAACACATACCGCTCTAAGTCGTATGGTAGAAATGATAACAAGAAAGTGAATGCTGTTGAAGAAGAGGATCCTAAGGAGTATCCTGAGTTATCTGAATATTGTTTTTCTGTTAATATACCTGAACTAATGTATGCTATGCAGGGTTTAGGAGACAAAGCCAGGTGGCCTCGGAAGAATCAACAAAAGGCTGATTGGAAGGATAAGTCCAAACGGTGTGCCTTCCATGAAGATTTCGGACATGTTACGGAGGATTGCATTGCTCTAAGGAAGGAAATAAGCTATCTCTTAAGCAAAGGTTATCTGAAGGATCTCCTGGGAAGAAAGAAAAACAAGGGTCAGGATACTGAGAAGGATCTTGAACGTGCAGCACCACCTCCTGCGGATGCCAAGATAATCAACTTTATTTAAGGAGGATCCGACATTTGTGGAACTTCATATTCGGCGGCCAAGAGGCATGCAAAGGAGGCTAAAGCCGAAAGAGGGGAGAGACCGACCAGGATGACAACCCTCACATTTGATAAAGTGATCACTTTTGATAGCGATGACATGGATACTGTCCAGGATCCTCACCATGATGCTCTGGTAATAACATTATATGTGGCTAACCATTTTGTACGCAGGATATTGGTGGACAATGGAAGCTCTGTCAACATAGTCCAATTGGAGACGTTGAAAAGGATGAATGTATCCCCAATGGATATTACTTCAAAATCCACTGTACTCGTTGGCTTCAGTGGAGAAGCTATGAATACCGTGGGAGAGATTAAATTACCAGTATATGTTGAAGGGGTCAATTCGATACAACGCTTCTGTGTGATAGACTCCCTATCCTGCTATAATATTATATTGGGCATGCCATGGATCCATGATATGAAAGCTGTGACATCGACTTATCATCAATGCATCAAAATCCCTACACCTTGGGGGGTTGTCAAAGTAGATAGTGATCAGAAGGAAGCGAAGGAGTGTTACTCATCCTCCATGAAATCCTCTACCAAGCCTAATGCAGCATAGCAATTAAAGATACGGGCCCAGGATATTGCGGAAGCTTCGGACCTAGAGGATACTGCCTTCATGACACCAACAGATATTTATTGCTATACTGCTATGCCTTTCGGTTTGAAAAATGCAGGTGCAACATACCAAAGATTGGTGAACATGATGTTCAAAGATAAGCTGGGGGACACAATGGAGGTATACATCGATGATATGGTGGTGAAATCTAAAAAAGCTAAGGATCACCTCCAGGATATCAAGGGGGCATTTGATATCCTGGATCAGTATAACATGAAGCTGAATCCTGCTAAGTGCCATTTCGGAGTGGGGGCAGGAAAGTTTATAGGATATATGGTAACCAAAAGAGGAATAGAGGCAAGCCCGGAGCAGATCAAAGCCATCTTGGATACCAAATCACCTTCAAATATGATGGACGTTCAACGGTTGACAGGCCGAGTAGCAGCATTGAATAGATTTATCTCAAGGTCCTCAGAAAAATGCAAGGAGTTTTATGATATCCTGAAGAAAAATAAGAAGTTTGAATGGGGGGAGAAGCATGAAGCAGCCTTGCAGGATTTGAAGCAGTATCTTTCAACCGTACCTCTACTGATGAAGCCTGAGGATGGTGAACCATTATCCCTGTATCTTGCAGTATCAGGGAATGCAGTAAGTGTTGTCCTTGTAAAGGATCATGAAGGTCAACAGTATCCAGTTTATTATGTTAGTAAAAGTTTGTTAGACGCTGAAACTAGGTATTCTCACCTAGAAAAGTTAATATTAGCCCTAGTTATGGCATCAACAAAGCTTAGACATTACTTTGAGACACATAGGATTCATGTTAAGACTAATTATCCTGTTAAAAATGTGCTTACGAAACCAGAAATGTCCGGTAGAATGGCTAAATGGTCAGTGAAACTGAGTGCTTATGACTTAGTATATGAGCCTAGAAATGCCATAAAGTCTCAGGCTTTAGCTGACTTTGTGGCTGATTTCAGTAGTGACATTCAAAATGAAGTAGATTTAGAAGTATAACAGCTAGGAGAAAACTTAGAATGCTGGACATTGTATACTGATGGTGCATCTAATGTAAGAGGTGTAGGTCTAGGAATACTACTAAAATCGCCACAGGGGGACATATTACCCCAGGTTATTAGGTGTGAATTTCCTGCTACTAATAATGAGGCAAAATATGAGGCTTTAATTGCAGGATTAGAACTGGCTAAGAATATGGATATTAAGAATTTGCAAGTATATGTTGATTCTTTATTAATCACTAATCATTTTAATGGAACCTACGCAGTTAAGGGAGAGAAGTTAATCGAGTATCTTGAGATTCTCAAAAAATTAGCAGGATATTTCGATATTTTTACACTTGAACAGGTACCAAGAGAGGATAATGCTGAAGCTGATGCCTTGGCAAATCTGGGATCATCGGTTAGGATACCGGAAGGAACCCAAATACCAATATTACATATCCTGTATCCTGCGACGAATCCTCAGGATAAGGAAGTAATAAGTATTCAGGATCCTGAGGACAAGTATCCCGACAGGGATCCTAAGTCCTGGACGGCTCCAATCATAAGATATCTCAAGGATGGACATATCCCCAAAGATGAGAATCCTAAGGCCTTTAGGATGAAGGTTTCACGATTTACTATTATAAATAACGTTTTGTACAAGAAATCTCTTGCAGGTCCATATCTGAGGTGCCTGGAAGATCCCGAGACCAAAGAGGTACTCCAAGATATACATGAAGGGGATTGTGGTAACCATACTGGGGGCAGGTCATTATTTTCGAAAAATATTAAGGACAGGATACTATTGGCCGACAATGAAGAAAGATGCTGCGGAATATGCTCGAAGATGTGACGCATGTCAGAGGCATAGCAACATTCTGCACCAACCTGCTGAACCATTGTATCCTATAGTCTCCCCTTGGCCATTCATGAAATGGGGGATGGACATTGTTTTGGTCAAAAATCACACAAGGATAATGTAACCAAACTTTATGTAAACGGGGTATAATGCTTGGTTAATTATGAAAGTAGAGGATCACTTCTGTGATAAAGATGCAAAGACACAATGATTTATACGAGGAAAAAGCCCTTGATCAATGTATGATCTCCGGCATAAAAAACCTCGGGTGATGGCAACTACCGATCACCAACTTCAATATAAGAAAAATATAGTTACAACTTCGGATGATAATGAGCTGAGTACAAGGATCACTATTGTTTCGAGCGTCTAAGTGTGTGAGAGTTGCGTTGTATGTCGTGTGTCCCCTTCCAAATGATGGAGAGTGGTATTTATACAAGTGTAGGTGACCTATTTTAGGTAAAAGGACTAATTATCAGCTCATTACCCCTTTAGAAATAAAAGATAATCTAGCCTAAATTGCCGCCCATAAATCAAGCCATGTTTCCATATCCTGTGCAACGTCTATCTCCGATTAAGCTCTTGCCATAATTGTGAAGACGCGTCCCTTGATCATGATGCTTAGAGCGTATCCTGCTAGATATTCCTGCAAAAATAACATTGCATTAAGCGAAGATGATCGTTAGTATGAGGATCCTATAATGTCCCATGATCCTGATCCTGAAGTCCTGCTGAGGATCACTGTCTGCCAAAGAAACAAGGATCACTGGTTAGGATCACGTGTAAGGATCACCTATAATAAAAATCCAGCCCTAACAATTGCCCCCAAAATATAAGGAGTTTATTGAAAATTGACGAGTTATATTTTGTTTCGATCTTATCTCCAACGGGCGACTCCGAATAACTAGCCGTTACACACGGACTAGCCGTTGCGATCATTACGTCATAGATGTGACAATCCCTGCAGATCATGATTATAAATAGGAGATAGGGTGAGGATCAGTTTGTATTTAAATTCAGGATATACTCCCTTTATATTCTCCACCGAAGATTGATCAGGTATTCTCCTCTTCTCTCTTTCCTTTCTATATTCTCTTTGCTCTGTTTTTTGCTCCGTCTCTGTTTCTGTTCCGTCACAAACATGTTGCTCCGGAATTCTCCACACAAGGATTCCAAGAAGGATAGTCCCCTAAAAGGCCAGGGGATTATCAAGGATTCCCCTACGGAGCGATGTTGCTTTACTGACGTTCACGTAGACAGAATTCGTCATTGCTTTCCGGCGAATACTGTTTTCAAATCCTTCGTTCCTACAGCTTTAAGCGACTTTGTTTCAGATGTTTGGGTGGCTTTTCCTGCTACCCCGTTCACCATAGGGTTTTCATATCCTTTTCCAGACTTTACCCAGTCTTTCTTTTCCTTAACCGGCATTTCTTACATCCAAGCTATGCCGATGATCTGGAGGGTTCTGTATACCTTCGAGAGGATCATCGAGCAGGAAGGGATTGATCTGGGGATGGCGGAGTTGGCTAATCTTTATGATCTCACCACATTTGGTTCTCACCGGTATTTGTTGAAACGGAAAGCCGGGGAGGATCATCCTGTCTTCAAGGTCACTAAGAACGATACAAACTGGAAGCGTCGCTTTTTCTTTGTTAGGAGGGATTCCATCCCAGATGGGAAGGATCTGCCCAAGGAATGGGCCACTCATGGTAGGATAGAGGATCCTCGAAGGATCACTATCAGCCCTGTCTCATATAATGAGGATCACTAATATCTCTTTTATCTCTTGTGCAGCTATATCCATTGCTCATCTGAAATTAAGCCCTGCTGCAAAAGAGAGAGTCCTAGCTTTTAAAAAAGCTTAATCCTGAAGTCAGAAGTTTCCAAGTCACCGTCCAAGATTCTCAAGAAGTATCCTCTGCATCTGCCACTATGTCAAGTAAGTATCCTTATAGAAAATAAATTATATGTAGGATTGTTTGATTAATAAAGCAACTTATCTTGTTTTTTGATTGTGTAGGTGCTGGAAAGTCTGCCAGGTCTGTCAAATCTGCTTCTAAATTTGGGATAGATGATCTCACCAACGTCAAGTCTTCGAGGAAGAAGGCTCCTGCTGCCAGTCCTTCAGTTTCAGCCCCCAAGGCACCTATCCGGGGCAAGGGAAAAAAGAGGAAAACCTCTGAAGATCTCCAAGGATTTCCCCTCCTCCGTCAGCAATTCCTTGACTACGTGAATGAGGTAAGGATCACTGCCCCTGTTGGTTATCCGTTTCGAATATCCTGTTTGTGTATCCTGTTTCTTTGAGGATCATCCGGTTCTGAACTTACCTTATTTCCCTCTTTGCAGAAACTTGCCGAGATCGAGACCTATCTTGGCCATGTTGAGGATCAAGAGAGCCAGATTGCCGACCTTCAACAAATGGGCGTGCTTAAGGATCTCAAGATAGCAGATCTTGAGAAGGAACTCCGGGCCACGAAGGATGAGGCTGCTCAGAGGTTGATCGATATGGATAACGAGAAGCAGGAGATCACCCAAGATGCCAAGGTCTCCGCGGCAATTGCTATGTACAAGAT
Organism: Helianthus annuus; assembly: GCF_002127325.2. Taxonomy (NCBI): domain Eukaryota; kingdom Viridiplantae; phylum Streptophyta; class Magnoliopsida; order Asterales; family Asteraceae; genus Helianthus; species Helianthus annuus. Next base: position 23,635,161 of record NC_035448.2, read on the forward strand.
ACAACTTCAGATGGCTGAGGAGGATCAAGGTGGAGATGCTGGTGGTGATGGAGCAGCAGAGGTGTGAGCTGCTGGATTGGGCGATGATGGAAACTTCTAGACATAGCCGGAGCCCAGTTTTTTTGAATTTTGATAGTAGTTTGTGGTATTTGAAACAATTATGGTCTGTAATCTCCGAACAATAGTTTTTAGGGTTGAGGATCCTGGATCCTTCGAACAATAGGTAGGATTACAAAAGGTGGAGGGATCCTCTGTTTGGGGGATGAAGCCTTTGTGATCCTGCCGCTTTTAATTTCCTGCACAATGCAAAGACCGCATAGACAATGGACACCCTTTGCCAACCCATGTGGACGGGCCACGTTTTGCTGGTAGAAACGTGGGTTGGCAATTTTGACAACTTTTTGCAAGGGTTAAAGATCCTTTTGCTAATAATATAACCTTAATCTTTCTGGCTTATCCTGTGTTGTTATCCTTTGTTTTTAGTTTCCAATTGTTTTAGAAATATATTTGTAACAATAATTAAGCAAACCATGTTCAAGAGATATAGGATATGGTCCTGGATCAAATATCCTATAATCGCAAATTTTCAAGGAAGTTTATTTTAAGGATCATAGGTTCAGTTGTCAAGGTCTAAAGGTTTTTCAAATGAATAATGAAATTAAAAAATAGTTAAGGATCATACCTGAGGATCCGAGTTAGGATCCTAACCTTTAATCGGGGTAACCATAAGTAAAACTTTAATGGATGATAAGGATTAAGGATCCTTATTTGTTTAACTTCGAGAACCTGAAAAATGGAACATATCTTGGGACTAAGCCAATGTAAGAGATAAATTAGTAGCTGGGGACATGCCCAAAGGATAACTGAGGATGATCCCGGAGGATCACTGGGGACAAGCCCAAAGGATAACTGGGGACAAGCCCAAAGGATCGTATGTAAACTGGAGTATGGCCCTTTCTGGCGACTATCCAAACTTAGTGACATGAAAATGTCAAAACCTTAGCTAACGTGAAAACGTTAGAAACCTTAGGAACGGATGTATGGTACGTCTACCATTATACGTAGGATCCTAAATATAGCCAGTACGATGAGGTTGTCAGCCCCGGAAGTGGGTACTGGTCCCAAAGACGTGAACTATATCAGGATCATCGTGCGCTGCTGGCGGAAACTGGGGATAATCCCAAGGATAACTGGGGTTGGACCCAAGGATCTGCGGTGCTTTTGAAGATCTTTGACGATATGCTGAAGATACCTGAACTTATCATAACTCAAATGTTTCGTGAGTAGAGGATGAAGGATACATGATCCTTATCCTTAGGTAAAAAGTAAGAAAATGCAATAGTTTCTAGGATAAGCATATTACCAGAGTAAGGATCACTGATATCACCGGGATCCTTTAAGGATACTTCAATGTAAGGATCACGTGCATGGAGGATCATGTTCACATGAAATATTTCTTTAAGTGAACAGCATTCCAGGCTCTTGGCAACAAGTTTCCTTCCATGGTTAGCAACCTGTATGCCCCCTTTCCTGTTTCAGCTTCAATCAAGTAGGGACCTTCCCATTTTGGTGCTAACTTCCCATCAGCAGGAATGATAGTATTTTGAAATGCTTTTCTCAATACCATATCTCCGACTTGGAATTTCCTTAATCTGACATTTTTGTTGTAGGCACCAGCCATTCTTTGTTGGTAGCTTGCCATCCTTATCCTAGCTAGATCCCTGATTTCTTCAATAGTATCCAAATCCTGAGCTAGAATCGTAGCATTTTCTTCAGGATCACGAGTACTTGTTCTAGCAGTTGGGATCACCATTTCTGTTGGGATCACTGCTTCTGCCCCAAATACTAAAGAGAAAGGTGTTTGACCAGTGGCATTCTTGGGAGTTGTTCTATCAGCCCATAGCACATAAGGTAACTCCTCTGCCCATTTCCCCTTCTTGGATCCTAACTTCTTCTTCAGATTGTTGATGATGATCTTGTTGGATGATTCTGCTTGACCATTGGCTTGTGGATGAACTGGTGTTGATGTTATCATCTTGATTCCCCAACTGTCACAAAAGTTAGTGGTTCTGCTTCCAATGAATTGGGAGCCATTATCACATACAATTTCAGAGGGAATGCCAAATCTAGTTATAATATTTCTTTTGATGAAGGATATGACTTCCTTTTCTCTGACTTGGGCGAAGGCTTCAGCTTCTATCCACTTAGAAAAATAGTCAGTCATGGCAAGCATAAATACTTTTCCACCAGGTGCTTTAGGAAGCTTGCCCACTATATCCATTCCCCATCTCATGAATGGCCAAGAGGATGGTATAGGGTGTAGCAGTTCAGCTGGTTGATGAAGGATATTGCTGTGTCTTTGACAAGGATCACATTTCCTAGCATATTCTACAGCATCCCTTTTCATGGTTGGCCAGTAGTATCCTGTTCTAAGGATCCTTGAGAATAATGCCCTGCCCCCAGTGTGGTTTCCACAATCTCCTTCATGGAAGTCTCTCAACACTTCTTCAATTTCAGGATCCTCAATACATCTTAAGTATGGTCCTGCAAGGGATCGTTTATATAGCACATTATTTAAGATTGTAAATTGAGATACCTTGATCCGGAAAGCTCTAGGATTTTCTCCCATTGGAATCTCTCTGTTTTGCAAGTATTTCATGATTGGTGAGACCCATGATCCTGAATAAGATTGAGCTTCTTCACTAGGGATTATTGCAGTATCCTCTTCTATTTCCATGGCCACTTGATTTTCAATAGCAGGAGCCAGGATATGGATGATAGGGATACTTATGTCTTCTGGAATTTTTAAGGATGATCCTAAGTTGGCCAATGCATCAGCTTCCGTGTTATCCTCCCTTGGTACCTGTGTTAAGCTGAAAGAAACAAAAGAGAGTGCCAATTTTTTGACTATCTCTAAATATTTGGTTAGTTTTTCACCTTTAACAGCATAGGATCCGTTAAAGTGATTGGTGATCAATAATGAGTCTACATATACTTCGAGATATTTTACCCCCATATCCTTAGCGATTTGCAAGCCAGCAATTAAGGCTTCATATTCAGCCTCATTGTTAGTTGCTTGGAATTCACAGGCTATGGAGTGGGGTATTATGTCCCCCTGTGGCGATTTTAGTAGGATCCCGAGCCCTGTGCCCTTGACATTTGAGGATCCGTCAGTGTGTAATATCCAAGGATCCTTGGTTTCATCCAGCTGCTGGACCTCCAATTCTGCTTCTTTTTGTAGATCACTACTGAAATCAGCCACAAAGTCAGCTAAGGCTTGTGATTTAATGGCTGTTCTTGGTTCATATCTTATATCATGGGCACTAAGCTTCACTGCCCACTTAGCCATTCTCCCTGACATCTCTGGTTTCCTGAGGATATTCTTAATTGGAAAATTAGTTTTAACAACAATAGTATGGGTTTCAAAATAATGCCTTAACTTAGTGGATGCCATGATTAATGCAAGAATAAGTTTTTCGAGGTGTGAGTACCTGGATTCGGCATCAAGTAAACTTTTACTTACATAGTAGATAGGATATTGTGTACCTTCGTGATCCTTGACAAGGACAGCACTTACAGCGGTTGAGGATGTTTTGGTCAAAAATCACACAAGGATAATGTAACCAAACTTTATGCAATCGGGGTATGATGCTTGGTTAATTATGAAAATAAAGGATCACTTCTGTGATAAAGATGCAAAGACACAATGATTTATACGAGGAAAAAGCCCTTGATCAATGTATGATCTCCGGCATAAAAAACCTCGGGTGATGGCAACTACCGATCACCAACTTCAATATAAGAAAAATATGATTACAACTTCGGATAGTAATGAGCTGAGTACAAGGATCACTATTGTTTCGAGTGTCTAAGTGTGTGAGAGTTGCGTTCTATGTCGTGTCCCCCCTTCCAAATGATGGAGAGTGGTATTTATACAAGTGTAGGTGACCTATTTTAGGTAAAAGGACTAATTATCAGCTCATTACCCCTTTGGAAATAAAAGACAATCTAGCCTAAATTGCCGCCCATAAATCAAGCCATGTTTCCATATCCTGTGCAACATCTATCTCCGATTAAGCTCTTGCCATAATTGTGAAGACGCGTCCCTTGATCATGATGCTTAGAGCGTATCCTGCTAGATATTCCTGCAAAAATAACATTGCATTAAGCGAAGATGATCGTTAGTATGAGGATCCTATAATGTCCCATGATCCTGATCCTGAAGTCCTGCTGAGGATCACTGCCTGCCAAAGAAACAAGGATCACTGGTTAGGATCACGTGTAAGGATCACCTATAATAAAAATCCAGCCCTAACAATTGCCCCCAAAATATAAGGAGTTTATTGTAAATTGATGAGTTATATTTTGTTTTGATCTTATCTCCAACGGGCAACTCCGAATAACTAGCCGTTAATATTGAACTAGCCGTTGCGATCATTACGTCATAGATGTGACAATCCCTGCAAATCATGATTATAAATAGGAGATAGGGTTGGGATCACTCTGCATTTAAATTCGAGATATCTTCCCTTTATAATCGCTGCCGAAGATCGATCAGGTATTCTCTTTTCTTCTCTTTTCATTCTCCCTTCTCTTGCTCTGTTTTTCTGCTGTGAGAATGTTGCTACGAAACTCTCCCCATAAGGATCACGAGAAGAGCAGTCCCCTGAAAAGCCAAGGGATCATTAAGGATTCTCCTACGGAGAGATGTTGCTTTACCGATGCTCATGTAGATAGGATTCGTCATTGTTTCCCGGCGGATGCTGTTTTCAAATCCTTCACATCCACTGCTTTGAGTGACTTTGTTTCAGACACCTGGGTGATCTTTCCTGCAACTCCATTTACCATAGGATATTCGTATCCTTTTCCGGCCTTCACCCAATCTTTCTTTTCTCTGACCGGCATATCTTATATCCAAGCTATGCCGATGATCTGGAGGGTCTTGTATACCTTTGAGAGGATCATCGAGCAGGAGGGGATTGATTTAGGGATGGCAGAGCTGGCCGCGCTTTATGATCTTACCACGTTTGGTTCTCATCGATATTTGTTGAAACGGAAGGCCGGGGAGGATCACCCTGTTATGAAAGTTACCAAAAATGACGCAAATTGGAAGCGTCGTTTCTTCTTTGTGAGAAGGGATTCCCTCCCTAATGGGAATGATCTGCCCAAGGAGTGGGCCACTCATGGTAGGGTAGAGGATCCTCGAAGGATCACTATCGGTCTTGTCTCATATGATGAAGATCACTTATGTCTTTTTTTCTTTTGTCTTTTGTGCAGCTATTTTCGTTGCTCACCTAAAATTGACCCCTGCTGCAAGAGAAAGAGTGTTAGCTTTTAAAAAGCTTGATCCTGAGATCAGAAGTTTTCAAGTCACCATCCAAGATTCTCAAGAAGTATCCTCCGCATCTGCCACAATGTCAAGTAAGTATCCTTACCAAAAAGTAAGTTCTATGCAAAAATATTAAATAAGTTAGGGGACTTATCTCGTTTTGATTGTGTAGGTGCTGGGAAATCTGCTAAGTCTGCCAAGTCTGCCTCCTTGTTTGGGATTGATGATCTTGCCAACGTCAAGTCTTCGAAGAAGAAGACTTCTGTTGCTAGTCCTTCTGCTTCAGCCCCTAAATTACCCATTAGGGGTAAGGGAAAGAAGAGGAAGGTTTCTGAGGATCTTCAAGGATTTCCCCTAATTCGCCAACAGTTTCTGGATTCTGTCAACGAGGTTAGGATCACTGCCCCTGTTGGTTATTC